>NC_056687.1:107629899-107979065 GCF_018350215.1 Panthera leo
AGGTTAAATGACTGCCTAGTTAAGGACACAGCCAGGATGTAATTCCAGGTTCCTGACTAACAGTCCTCGACTGCATGACACCAAGCTATCTTTGATGTTTGTTTGTTTGTCTACTTTTTGAAAGAGTGTGTGCTCTTTCACTAGTCACAGCGGCACCATCGTCTGCTTCCTACCTGTTCCTGGGACTGGTTAAACTGCTGCATCAGTTGTGTTTGTGCCAGCATTACTCTATCTAGCTCATCTGACTTCAGCTTCATTTCCTTCCTCAAGTCCTCTGAAATGGAATCGTTACTGTCAGTTTCTTTCTTCAGGCGGGCTTCAAATTCTGCAACCAAATTTTTAAGGTTTTCAATTTCTTTCTCCTTTGATTCAGAATCTTCAGTATGTCGGATACAAGATTCATGGAGTTTTTCTTCAAGGGTGGCCACTTCCAGCTTTAGATCTCTAGTAGCACTTGCGATTAAATCAGATATCTGTAAGATAAATCTTGTATTAGTTTGTAGGCAATATCTCTAGGCAACCAAAGAGTCCTTATGGCTTTAGGAGGTTTATTCTAAATAATCAGTGTGCTCTTCTTATCAAATGAAAACAAATCCTATGACACTATGTAGGCCTCCAAAATTTTCTTTTTAAAAGTTAAGACTAAAACCTATTTTTACCACCTTAAATGGAATTGCATTAATCACTTGGGCATCCTTGGAAATATATAAATCTTTGTGTCCAGATTGAGCTACCAAGGACAGCTCAAGTCTTGATCCACGTACCTGTCTGGATTCAGTGTAGGGTGGCTTTGGGACCTAGAAATGCCTGATGTTTGGAGATGCACATAGAGGAGCACCACAGTTTTATTCTATTCATGCTATAATTATAGTAAGTTTTGTTTTGACATATATTTTTTCTTTCTTATATATGATGACTGGAGATGCCCTCAGGTACTATACCTCTAGATCAACAATGCCCAGTAGAACTCTCTGTGATGACAGAAATAGTCTGTGATGTCCAATATGGTAGCCACTAGCCACCTGTACCTACTGACAGTAGTATGTCAGTAAATGTTTAGCAACTGATGCACACACACACAAAAAGCCAGATTTGTATCTAGTCTCCATGTAGACTCCGTGTGGACTGGGTGTAAATACTCTCACCACGGCCAATTCCAAGGTACCAAGGTGACATAACCAATTGCTGAGTTGGGAAGAGAGGCCAACAAAAGGCTCTGGCTTGCCAGTACTGGCTAGTGAGCATTTAAAATGTGGCTAATGTGGTTGAGGAACTGAACTTTAAATTTAAATTTTAATTACTTGAAATTTAAGTAGCCACATATGGCTAACATATTAGATTGTACAGCTCTAGAGAATACCAGAATGCTTTGCAAATATACTATCTCTCAGGTGGTACTTCTAGATAAAGAGATGAGAGAATGAGAGATAAAGAGAGAAGATGAGAAGCTTTTCCTTAGAGTCATGAAAGTCTTTAGAAGGGAAAAGACTGCTTGTTTTCTTTCTCCTTAAAAAACAAAGAACAGAAAACAAACCAGGAAGAGCAAAGTTGCTTCTGATGAAACATATCCTTATTATTTGTGCTACAGATATTGTCCCATTATAAATATTAGTACAACAAGAAACCAGTCCATGAAGAATCTGGAAAACATTCATAGACCAAAGTTCCAAGGATTCTATGAACTATTATTTATGAGTAATGCATCCAAAATTTGTTTCAAATGTTAAATTTACATTAAGAATAACTTTTGCAAGAAATCTATTCACACTTAGTAACTTGACAAATTAAATTAATATTCCATTATATTCAATTAATCCAGGAAGGAAGAGGATCATTGCTAGGTCTGAGCAGTCGTTTCCATCATCCAAAGGAGAGCTGACACTGAAATAGAGCAGGTTATCTTTGGGACAGGAGACTCATAAAGCCACAAATATGTTTTGATTTTTTCAAAACGGGAGTCAGCATTTACAAATCAAGAGAATTCAATTAGAAAATCTGGATTTATGACTTCTTTTAAAAAACTATAACTCTTGGCAAGTTGGGGCCTGCCTTAATAGGCTTCTTCTGGAAGAAAACTAGTATAGGAGAGGTAGAAACTTGGGTGAGCTGACATTCTAAGCTTTCAGCTATCAGCTTGGAATCTCTCAAGTGTACCATTGTCCCAACAGGATTTCACTTACAAAACACAAATTCAAAGATAAAGTTATTAAGAGTTTCAAGACAACATTTGGAGAGCATTAAACCCAAGAGGTATGAGGCATTTCTGACTGTGGGCCCTGTGACACTGGACTTGTCATATACTCACATAGCTGGCCCTGCCTATTGTTCACAGTGCTCTTGAAAAGGCTGTACCATATCTCCTGTTCACTGAAGTAGAGGCCATTAAGTCTCATTTGATGCCTAATCTACACAGACTGTTAATGAGTTTATTCAAAGTATGGTTTCCCCACTGGGTCTTGGTTAATATACACACACATATACATACACACAAACACATACGTATATACACAAACACATGTATATATATATGGTGTTCAGGTCTTATAATAACAGGACAACCTTAACAAAACCTTAAATTATGTTTAGGGGGCACCTGGCTGGCTCAGTCAGAAAAGATGCTACTCTTGATCTGAGATTATGAGTTCAAGCACCACACTAGGTGTAGAGGTTACTTAAAAACAAAATCTTCAAAAAAATTATGTTTAGCACATACTGTTTCAGAAATTATGGAGGTAGATTACATTTTTAAATATTTCCCTTCATTCAAAATGTCTAGAATTGAAAATATTTGCAATTAAAGGAGATAGGCTTTAGTTGTTGGGAAAATATTAATTACGTAAAACATCTCCTTATCATTTAATGTTGGATATTTGAAGTGCTGGAATATTTAGTCATGCTAATTATTAGTTATAAATTTATGCTGCCTAAAAAATAAGTTTATTGTATGCTGATATGATTTATTTCAGCTACTTATTCTGGAAAATAGCCAAACCATTCTACCCATGTAGCTAAAACCAAGGCACAGTGACTATGAGGAAAGCTACTTGAGTTATAAATATTGTACAGTGTTCTTACAAGGAAATAACCAACATCTATAGTTTGAAACCCATTAAATAATAATGAACATCATAATGACAGACCTTCATTTTTAGTTCCTCTTGTTCTTTCTTATATTTACAGATTATTTCTTGATGTTTTTCCTTTTCAATATCAAGTTCCAGTTTA
Organism: Panthera leo; assembly: GCF_018350215.1. NCBI lineage: Eukaryota > Metazoa > Chordata > Mammalia > Carnivora > Felidae > Panthera > Panthera leo. The sequence continues at coordinate 107,633,125 of NC_056687.1, forward strand.
GCTTCTGCTTTAAAAAGCAGAGCTTGCTCCTCAAACTCAACTAAATGCTGGGCTCTTTCCTTGGCAAGTTCAGCTTCAATCTAGAAAATAGTATTTACCACACATTTAAAACCATTTGACCTTAAGATAAGGAAATTAAGCTTATTTTCAGACTTTAATTAAAAATTTTTAATTCTAATATTAATTATTTTATTAATTGAATTTTTTAATTCTAATATTTAAAAAGAATCTGACTCAGAACTTAACCCAGAAAAAAAATGACCTTGGGTCAAATATTTCAAGATCTTCTAAGACCTTCTAAGCTTTTAAAATGAGTAGAGAAGTTAAAACAATATATTCTGACAGTTTTCAGAAATACTAAAGCTTAGTGTTCTGTACCTTTGTATTATAAACCCAGTCCTTGCCAGAAACCCTATAAGAAAAAAATAAAAATATTTTGAGCCCTTTAGACTGAGGTCTACTGAAAGCTCAGAGGAGATATAAAATAGAAATGTTGAGTTTTTAAATGATCTTTTCTTGATGAGACCCCAGAAAGTTCTGGAGTCACAGATTATCATTTTAATGTGACTGAGGCCAGAAGGATGATTAAGGTAAAACACAGTCAAGTCAGTGATGCCTGTATCCATATTGGACCCAGATAGAACCATAGCACTGGAAGGGACCGTAGAAATCCCCTGGTTCCATTTCTCAAGCTTCCATGAATTGTGGAAAGAATCAGCAAGGGTTTTGGATTCAGATGGAACTGAGTTTAAATCCTGGCTCTAAACCCTTGGCTCTGCCACTTTCTAGCTGTATAATCTTAAATTGTGACTGTAACCTCTCCTGGTGGAGTTACAACCAGTTCCCTTGGGAATCATTATGAAGATTAAATGGGACAAAACATCTGTGTAAAGTTCTAGCATGAGCAGGGATTAAATAGTCAGTGAAGATTACTCCTGTGCTGTGACCCTTCAATCTCTATCACAGAATCTACACTAACCATTGTCTGCTCTGTGCCTCAACACCCCTAGAAACCATAACTCACTCCTTCCCAGCAAGCATTTCCATTTTCAGACAGCACTAAGCATTAGGCAGTTTTTCCTTTAGTTGAGCCAACATCTCTCTCCCTGTGGTTTTTAACCATTGGTTTTGGCTCTGCCTACTGGAGCAAGAGAGAGAACAAACCTATGAGTACTGGAGTCATTCTGGCCTAGTCGTTCATCTAGTGAGATTAGAGAATCCCAGTGACAGGCTGGCTCTAGATTTACATTGTGCCATGATTATAAGTTCTTAGAAGGAGTAAATGCCAGATAACTTAGGAGAAAAACTGTCAAATCTGACTTACTGTGACTCTGTGATTCAGACCACTATACAAGGAAGACAGAGGTCAACATGAATTTCTCAGGGAAATACTGAAACCCGGGTACCAGGAAACAGAAAATTTGCTAAGAAAGTTAACAGAAAGTCCTTTAAATTAAATAAAATGCAGATAGAAGACTAGCCCCAGTGTGGGGTCAGTTGAGTTTATTGCACTGGTTAGAGGGCTGAGCATTTCCTTTAAGGAAAAACAATTATGTTTATACTCAATGCAAGGAGTTATTCTGGTTCTCTCAAAGTAAGTTTGTGGGTTGTTTGGGGAAAAGGATGCTAAGGATCATTTAGTAACGTGATAGAATTGCTCATTTGTGTTGTGTTCACACTTCTAAAGACAAGGAAAGCCTCAGAGTCTCTCAAAAAAAGAACAGATGTTTTTCTGAATTCCAGGTACTTACATCCACCTGCCTCCTGCTAGCCAATATCTCAATGAGATATACCAGAGGTGTCTCAGATAAACTGAAGCAGAAACCTTTTTTTTTCATATATGAAATTTATTCTCAAATTGGTTTCCATACAACACCCAGTGCTCATCCCAAAAGATGCCCTCTTCAATACCCATCACCTACCTCCCCCCCACCCCCATCAACCCTCAGTTTGTTCTCAGTTTTTAAGAGTCTCTTATGCTTTGTCTCTCTCCCACTCTAACCTCTTTTATTTTTCCTTCCCCTCCCCCATGGGTTTCTGTTAAGTTTCTCAGGATCCACATAAGAGTGAAACCATATGGTATCTGTCTTTCTCTGTATGGCTTATTTCACTTAGCATCACACTCTCCAGTTCCATCCACGTTGCTACAAAGGCCATCTGAAGCAGAAACCTTCATACAACTGTCTCCCCCTGCCCCCGTTTCTTCCCCAGTCCGAACACAGTAACCACAATCCATCTAGTTATTCAGGTCAGTAACTGGGGCATCATTTTTATCTTTCACACCTAACTCGACACCAAGTCCTATTCACCTCCAAAAGATGCCTTGAATTCATTCATTTCTTTTCATTTCCACTCCCGACGCTCTAGTCCTGGCCACTATCACCTCTTCGCTGGCTTCCTTACTGCCACTCCTGCCTCTCTCCAATCTATGACACACACAGCAGGGTGTTCTTTACAAACTATAAACTGGATTATTTTATTCCCTTTTAGTGGTTTCTCAATGCATTACTATAAAATCAAAACTCCTATACATGATTTTTCCACTGGGCCACCACCAGCCCATGCAACACTTTTTTGTGAATTGACAAAGCACCCCTTCCTCAGAGGAACACAACCTCATGCTGAGCAGAGCACTTGGTGAGCAGAGCACTGGCTGGATTCCAGCTCTCTTCTCTCCCTTGGCCCGTACTACTGTGCTGGGCACAAGGCAAACACTGTTTATGGCAGCCCTGAACTTCTCCAACCTGACTTTCACTTTCCCCATTTGATCACAGCCCCGTGCTCCAACCATGTTGGAATAGATGAGTCAAGAGCACATGAAAGGAGGATATCAAGTGCAAAACATTTGAAAAACTCGCAAGGTGTAACTTTAAGAGTTAATAGCTCACAAGATGCCTTGATACTATTAAAAAAAAAAACAACTAAATAAACACGTTTTGAGAAGCTGAAGAAAAATGTGTGCCAAGGTACTAAAATAGCAAGTGTTCAAAAAATTCCTTGTGTGGCTAACTGGTAGAGTTGAATTGTTATTTTAGGACAAAAAGACATCTTTCATAATAAGGACTGATTGCTCAAATTAAGAGAACAAAAAGATATCCAGACTAGGTGGGACAGGACAAACTATGAATTAGATGACAGAAAGACTTTAGAAGGACTTTTAAAAAAAATATTTAAATTAATTATGGGAAAGAGGTCATTTAGGAAACCAGTAGAGTCCCTTGATGAAGATGGAGCATTAAGTACTCAGGGAAGAAAAGAAGGCAGCTGGTGGACTGAATGAGTAGAATGTTCTGTTCTGAGGCAGGTAGCAGGGAGATCTTCTTGCTCCTGAACTATTCCTTGGAATGAATACTTATAGGTAAAGAGAAAGAGAGAGAGAGGGAGAAAGGAAGAAGGGAAAGAAAGAGCATGAAGATAGAAGAGAGCAGAGTGATTTTACTATCACTGATTTGATTTTTAGTTTGCACAACCAGAGAAAGAGAAGCACAGTGACGAGCTTCAGGAGGGATTTCTAAACGTTTAAGGAAGCTTCAAGGCCATCTGAAAGTTTTGACACTGTAGCATAGAGAGATGATACTATTGGTTCCTTCATAATCTGAATAGTTTGAACAAAATGAGAAGCCCACAAACACAAGGATTTTCTTAAGCCAGTATATTGTCATTGAGAAGATGAATTCATGCCAAATTATCACGTTTATATTTTTTACATATTGATAGAAGCTGTTTAAAATATCCTAGATGAGAGGTGCCTGGGTGGCTCAGTCGGTTGAGTGTCAGACTTCAGCTCAGGTCATGATCTCACTGTGCCTGAGTTCAGGCCCCACGTCAGGCTTTGTGCTGACAGCTCAGAGCCTGGAGCCTGTTTCAGATTCTGTGTCTTCCTCTCACTCTGCCCTCTCCCCACTCATGCTCTATCTCTGTCTCTCTTTCTCTCTCTCTCTCTCAAAAATAATAAGCATTAAAAAAATTAAAATATCCTAGATGAAAATAAATAAATAAATAAATAAATAAATAAATAAATAAATAAAATCTCTTAGATGAAAGAACTTATGCTTATACAAAATAAATGAATTTGGTGATGGTGCTTATATAAAATACAAACTACTTTATATAATAACTAATAGTAATTTTCATAATCACGGGGAAATTCTGATTTCTAAAATAATAGCACTGCTGGGGATTCACTCAAGGGATACAGGAGTGCTGATGTGTAGGGGCACTTGCACCCCAATGTTTACAGCAGCACTTTCAACAATAGCCAAATTATGGGAAGAGCCTAAATGTCCATCAACTTATGAATGGATAAAGAAGATGTGGTTTATATATACAATGGAATACTACTTGGCAATGAGATCTGGCCATTTGTAGCAACATGGATGGAACTGGAGAGTATTATGCTAAGTGAAATAAGTCAGTCAGAGAAAGACAGATACCATATGTTTTCACTCATATGTGGATCCTGAGAAAATTAACAGAAGGCCAGAGGGGGAGGGGAAGGGGGGAAAAAAAAGTTACAGAGAGGGAAGGAGGCAAACCATAGGAGACTCTTAAATACTGAGAACAAACTGAGGGTTGATGGGGGTGGGGGAGAGGGGAAAGTGGGTGATGGGCATTGAGGAGGGCACCTGTTGGGATGAGCACTGGGTGTTGTATGGAAACCAATTTGACAATAAATTATATAAAAAAATAAAATAAAACAAAAGCATGAGTAATATATGAACTCAAGAGTTACACAAAGAAAATAAATTGCTATCTGTGTACACATTACAGGTTTGAGTTTTTCTGCTTTTTATTTATCCATATCCCCCGTTAGCTCAAACTCTGTCTCCTTGGTGAAGGCTTCCTGATGATTCCAGGGGCTTCCCGATGATTCCATTCTGAGTATGTTGTTTTTAAATTCCTTTTGTATTTGTGTTGATATGTATTATTAGTATAACACCTGTGTCTAATACTGATGTTCAAAATACCATCTTTTCACTATTTTCCAAGTGAGTTACTTGTGGTTGATTCTGAGATAATTTTCCGTCAATGGAGCCAAATAGCATATTGTAACATAATCACTCATTACTGACAATCCCTATAAAAGCAAGGGAATTTCAGATGCCAAAGTAGAAATTAGGTCATTTGTTTATATTTGATGTATCTACATAATTTTTAAAAATATATCTCCTATAAATAAATTTTACTATGTTCTAAAAGTTAAAACAAATGCTGGTTGAAAACTAATAATTCATTATTTATGAACTGACTACTGAATAAATATATTGTAAAAGTAGATGATTATTCAAATACCCAGACTTTGCAGTAAAAAAACAATGCTAAGGAATAGAATATATATTGAAGCCCTGTCAGAAACTGTAAACTCAGGATGAAAGGAGGGAATATTCTCTTAGCACCAATACAAGGTAGGAAGGCTACTTATATTAGCTCATTTAATTCTTGCAACATATAATAATAATAACATAATAATTATTATTCCCACTATCTAGATTACAAAATAGATTCAGAGAGGTTAAGAACCATCACCAAGATCATAGAGTTACTACAAAGGTGGAGAGGTATGCACACTTATTTATTTCTGGTAGACCCCATGGTTCAGCATGTTTTGTTTTTCCATGTAGCCTGTCTCCCCACACATCTACATAGCGTAGTGATAAAGGGAATGGACTTGGTATTTATTTAGTTTTGAAATATTTGGTGATCTTTCCAGATAACTTTTTGTTAATAAATTCTAATTTAATTCCACTGTGGTCAGAAAAAATACTTTGTATGTTTTGAATCTTTTTAAAGTTACTGAGAGTTATTTATGCTCCAGAATATGATCTATTTTAATAAATGCCCTATGTGCACTGGAGAAGAATATGTATTCTGTTGTTAAGTGGAGAATTTTATAAAAATCAATTAGGTCATGTTTATTAAAAGTGTTGTTCAATATATCTCTTAAAAATAAATAATTATAAAAATTATTATACTATTTTACATACTATATATCTTTACTAATTTTCTAGATATTTTTATATCAATTATTATTGAGAGAGGGCTATCATTGACATCTCTTATCTAATTTTGGATTTGTCTATTTCTTCTTGCTGTTCTGTCAAATTTTTCTTAATTTTAAAATTAATTTAAAAATTATTAGGTGAATAAATATCTGGGATTATTATGTCCTCTTGGTGAACTGACGATCTGTTTAATAATATGAAATCAACTTCATAATCCCTGCTAATATTCAAAATATTCTAATATCTTTGCTTTGAAATTTACTTCATAAATATAATACATATATTTACATATATGTAATATACATAAATAAATATAAGCAGATACATAAATATAAACATAGTTCTAGCTTTCTTTTAATTTGTGTTAGCATATATTTTATTTGTGTTATGCATCCTTTATTTTAACTTACTTGTTAAGACATTTCTTTGTATTAAAGTGTATTTTGTTGGAGGGAAAATACAGTAGAGTCTTGCATTTTTATCAAACATGACAATCCTATCATGTAATGGGGATAGTTAGACCAGGGCTCTGCAAACTATGGCCCACTGACTAAATTCAGCCATGCCCATTCATTTGTATATTGTCTATGGCTGTTTTTAAGCAACAATGGGCAGAGTTGAGCGGTCGCAACAGACAGCCTATGCCCCACAAAGCAAAGATATTTATTAACCAGTCCTTTATAGAAAAAGTTTGCACCCAGTTTAGATGACTTACATTTAACTTGATTATTGATATGATTAGCTTTAAATCTATTTTGTTATATGCTATTTGGCCCATCTCATCTCTTTTCCTTTTCCTTTTTTTTTTTTTTTTTTTTTTGTCTTCTTCTGACTTAAGGTTTTTTTTTTTTTTTAATTCAATTTTATTTCCTTTGCTGGTTTGTTGGCTATAATTCTTTTTCTACTTCTGTGGTTGCTTTAGAATTTATAGAATACATCTTTAACTTAATGCAGTCTATCTTCTAGTGATTTATCATGTCATGTATTGAATTAAGAATCTCACAACAGTATACTTCCATTTTTCCCTTCTTAGACATTGTGTTATTTTTGTATATATGTTGCTTCTATGTGTTATAACTCTCACATAAGGTTGTTAATATTTTTGTTTCAAAGTTAATTATATTTTAAAGAAATTCATATAATTAAAAGACTCATATATTTATCCACATTAGAAGGTCCAATCTGCCATCAATACCGTTTCTGATATACTGCATTCTTTTGTGTGTATCCATATTTCCATGTGGTATAATTTTTCTTTTGACCAAAGGCCTTCTTTTAACATTTCTCATAGTGTGGGTGTGCTGGTGATATATTTGCTCAGCTTTTTCATTTCTGAAAGTCTATTTCATCCTCATATTTGAAAGATATTTTCACTTTGTTTGGAATTCTAGATTGGCAGCATGCACCCCCAGGCCCCTCATTCTTCCAGTACTTTCAATCCCACCTTCCTCTTGCTTATATTGTCTTTGATGAAAAAACTGCTGTAATCCTCACCTTTGTTCCTCTCTATATAATATGTCTATTATTCTCTGGTTGTTTTTAAGATTTTCTTTTTATCACTATTTTGAGCAATTAGATTATAATGTTCCTTGGTGTGCTTGAGGTTTATTGAGCTTCTTGCATGTGTGGGTTTATAGTTTTCATTAACTCTTAAATTTTTCAGCCATTATTTCTTCAAATATTTTTTCTGTCCTTTCTTCTCTTTCTTGTCCTTTGGGGATTCCAAATATGCATATATTAGTCCATTTAAATTTGTCTCATAGCTCCCTGATGTTCTTGTTTGTTTTGAGTTTTCAATTTTTGTTTCAATTGCTGTGTGTTCAATTTCACTAAACTTTTCTTTTGAAAGGTCTAATCTGATATTAATCCCATCTAGTGTACTTTTCATCTTAGATATTGTTCTTTTCATCTCTAGAGGTTCATTTTAGATCTTTTTTATATCTCCCATATCTCTACTTAACATGATCAATTTTTCCCCCAGATTTTGGACAAATGGAATCCTGTTATCATAACTGTTTTAATGTCTTTGTCTGCTAATTCTAATACCTGTGCCTTTCTAAGTCAGTTTTTATTAATTGATTTTTCTCTCATTATGAGTTACTCTCATTATGAGTTTTCCTGTTTTGTTTGTTTTGTTTTGTTTTGAATGGCAACTTTTGATTGAATGCCACGCATTGTAAATTTTACCTCATTAGATGCTGAATATTTCTGTATTCCTATGAATATTATTGAACTCTGTTGTGGGATGCAGTTAAGTTTATTGGAATCACCGAGAGTTTTTTAGTTCTTCCTTTGAAAATTGTTAGGCAGGATCAGCTCAGCATTTAGTCTAGGGCTAATTTTTCCTTACTGCTGATGCAAAACTCTTCTGAGAACTTTACCCAGTGCCCTATAAACTATAAGTTTTCCAGTCTGGCCATGTGTGAGCATTTGGTACTCCCCTTTAGTCCCCTTTTCATGGGTCTTTCTCTGCCTTTGAGTAGTTTCCCCACACATATGCATTAACCATGCATATACTTTATGGGAACTCTTCGTAGATCTCCAGCATTATTTCTGTGTGCAGCTTTCCCCTGAGAACACTACCCTGTGAATTCTAGCCACCTTGATCTCTCAGGTCTCCTCAACTCGAAGAATCTGCCAAACTACCTAGATTCACACTTCCTGTATTGTGGCCTTAAATTTCTTTCAAGGAACGAAGTCTGGGCAATCACAGAATTCACCTCATTTGTCTCTCATCTATAAGAATCATTGTTTGATATCTAGTGTCTTCAAACCATTGTTTTCTATCTTGTTCCCAATGGTTTACTTGTTTAGGAGGGAGGGTAAATCTGGTTCCTGCTAGTTCATATAAGTCAAATGCAGAAGTTTTTGCATTTTGTATTTAGCTCTCATCCCCCACCCTGCCCAGGTTTGTATTGGTTCTCATTTCCTGGCTATATAACCTTGGCAACTTACATAAATTCTCTGAGTCTTATTTTTTTCCATGTGCAAATGGGAATAATAATTTTATAATAATTAAAATTACATTTATGGAAAGCATTGAGCACCAGGCCTAGCATATAGTAAACACTCTAATTAATGGAGACTATTTTTATTATCCTGATTAAAGGTTTAAGTCATATGATATTTGCAGGCTATTCCAGATCTAAAATTTTATGATTTCATTAATTCAATTTTGAAAATTACACGGTATAATTTTAAAAATTAAAGTGTGCTCTCACTATTGTTTTTAGTCATATATTTATAACGCATAAATGAAAATTGATATTTTTACGACAAGCTCATCCGTGTACATTTTGTTATTTTATAAGCGATCCTTTTAAATTTCATTAATAGTACACAAAAACACATTAGGAATTATTCAGCCATTTGGCTCTTCTATTTGAAGAACTTGATATTTTTTTGGTTTGCCTCCTTTGATGCTGGAATCGCCTACTTCTTGAGGTAAACTACCCCCCTCCCTTGGGTTTTCACTATTAATCCAGTTGCTCAGCCAGGAGGTAAGGTTCTGTTTGTTTGTTTGTTTTAATATTGGGTTATATCAAGTTCTTATTCAAAACAGACGAGCCAAATGGCTGAATAATTCCTAATGTGTTTTAGTGTACTACGAATGAAATTTAAAAGGATAGCTTATAAAATAACAAAATGTACAGGGATGAACTTGTCATAAAATATTGGGTTTTAAACGCTTTATGTACTATTTAAAATGAGGTCAATGGTAATACAATTCTAAAATGTTCCTAAATGTGATGATATCTTAGTAATAATCTAAGAAAATATTTGGTTGGAATTTGTTTATTGCACTACAAAGTAATAGTCAATACATGACTATCACTTAATGTCAGCACTCTGGCTATAGGAAATTTCTTAATTACAAAAGTTTTAACTGAAAAGTAACAACACTGTTAACTTGGAACCAATTTTAAATGTTCACCATACACAATAATTTATTTTCTTCACATCAAAGAATACTTGAAATAAACAAAAATCTATGGCAATTGGTAAATATACAGTTATTTTAAAATGTGCCATCTTTGTTGCATAGCAACTATTGATTCTATTATGTGCTTTTTACATACTCTAAAATAATTAAGCAGAGGCACAAATTGCTATCTACTCTTTTTGAATGCTAAAAGCACTTAAGTTATGAAGTTTATTCTAATATGTGTATTATATATTTGTAAAGGGAACATTTCATTCCTACACAAAGGCACAGTGACCCAAGAAAGAGATGACAGTGTCATAGCAGTGATTCTCCTTTCTCATGAGAGGACTTTTAGGGAACTTTTTATTCATAGTCTCAATAACTAACACAGCCAAGACCTAATTATCATTCCTTGGCTTTACTGGTCTGGATCTGGATTAACTGCCAAGCTAAATTATAAGATTTATTAATAAGAAGTCATGTCCTCTCAACAAAATGAAATGCCCATTTATATCATAGAAAATTATACATGCCAAAATATGTCTATGATACAATTAATTTATGAGAATGATATCATGGTCTCAGTAGGAACTTAGAAAATCTTACATAGGTTTATTTGCATCATCAAATTAACAGCATGAAGCAAGATCATAATACTTTTTTATATGATCAGATGCTAACACTAACTTGGTCTACTTGTGTTAGCACCTCATGGATAGGGTACAGTAAGAAGCAGTATAAGAAGAGATCATAAATGCAGAGACTTCTACAGTATATTGTATTTGAAAGTCCTTCAGGGGTGTGACCAAGGAGATAAAGAACTTCTATACAAGCAAAGGTTGGAAGTTTCACTCTATCGGTCTAAGAGGAGCTCAGGCATTTGAGGGAAGGGAAGAATCTGTGACTCTCTATTCACACTAATTCCGTCAGTGAAAGTTCTGCATCAAAAGATGAGATGTTTACAATATCTCTTCATACATACTGCCAAATTGCTCCCAAAGGGTTGCTGTAACTTTCAGCCCGTTGAACAGTGAGTATGAAAGATTACCTTACTAGACTTTGCCACAATGCCAAAACCGCTCTGTCAACTGGATGGGTAAAAAAATAATCTCTCATTGTTTTAATTTGCCTTTTTTGGATTGCTGGTTAGGTTGATCATCTTTTTTGTATTTTTAAACATGGGTTGGTAAGGATGGAGGAAGTGACTAAGAATAGCCAATTGAGTACCCCAAGACTAATAAAAATTCAAAAAATGTGGGCTTTAGGAGATGGAAAAGAAAAAGCCCATACTTCAAAATAAGAATGAGCCACTTAGAGCAACCGTTAGGCCATTCTTAAGTTTTAATTGTTGCCTCTATGGAGCTGTTGTTCTAGTGATCATTTCTCTTACAGCCTGAGTGTGCTATCCCTGAGGGACAAGGGAAGCGAGATTCATATGTAGAGGGCCAGTAATGCCTGTGTATGGCCAACTGAGTAAATATTGGAAATGAAAGTGAAAAATTTAGATCTCATCTGAGCCAGCAACGATATCTAAAGGGTCTAAGTTTGGTGGATGGTAGAGTGAAGAGTCCAGATGGAGATGTTAGTTTGAATGTAGTCACTGCTTATTGCTTGAGGTTACAAGTTATAGGGTCTGGTCACCAAGGAGAAGAATCTGATATAACCAAACAGGTTGTCGGGGCTTAAGTCAAGCAATCTGAATTTCAGTAGCTAGCTCTAGTACTAGATGCAAATTTATAATGGTATCAAAAAACCAAGGATGAAGGCTAGTGCTAGGGATAGGTATCAGTTGGGCAAGAGAAAGAGTTGGAAAGGCTTCAGGACATTGTTCAGGATAAGGTCCAGGGATCAATCAAGGAGTATCAGAAGTTTATGACAGGGAGATCATGGTTATAGTCTCAATGACTAGAGTTGTACATGGCCTGAGAAGATAGGGACCAACAATTTTTAGAATATTATTTGAATTCCTTAAAATTATTAAATACATATTTATTACTGAAACTTTGAAAAATTTAGAGAAGTCCAAAGCCAACAATCAATGCACTTTTCAATCCTCTAAGAGAAAATATTTTCCTTATAAAGAGTGAGCTAAATACTTTCCTTTTACTTTGCCAAAAGTTCATAACTGAGTAATCCTGTCATTTTCCATTCTCTTACATTATCTTCTTAAAAGCAGAGAAATTACAAGAATGAATTAATATTCCCCTGCTTTTAAGGATGTGGTCAAAGGCAGATTCTGTCACTTTACAGGAAAAAGGTAAATATTTGAAAATAAAAATTAAACTTTTACATGAGAACTAGGGGCCATCTTAATTTTACAAGTTTTAAAATTCTGTTCTTACCTTTTTATTTCCTATTATGTTGTCTAGTATTATGGAAAAGACACACATTATAAGTATGTTTGGCCTAGGAAATTCCAGAAGGAATCAAAATGTGCATAGAAGCAAAGATATCCGGAATAGTCTCCTGGCAAACAGAATTTTGAAAAAGCAAATAAGACACATGCTGATGAAAGTTACATTATCATTACCTTCTCTCTCCAGTTATCATCATTCAGCAGCTTCTGTCTAAGGGTTTCCTGCAGCTGCTCGATGCTTTTCTGATGTGAAATCAGCATTAATTCCCTGAAAACCATAAACCCAACAAATGAATCAAGACTCACCCTGACACTCTTCCTAAATTGCAGTTCCTGGCTCAGAGAATAGTATTTCACAACTTAGTCTGTTTATTCTCTTTAACAATATAAATACTACCATTAGATAATATTTTAACCATTCACAGAAATTTACAAACACTGCATACAAGGTAAGTATTTTATCAGTATTTTTCTCCTAATTTTTGCTTAATAAGTTATGTTATTATTTTTGCATGAAATAGTAACAACATATGTGGAGTCATAAATATAATAAAACATCACACATCATGGTTCCAAAGTTTATGACTAAATTCTAACATTAGACGATATTTTGTTTCCTTAAAAAAAGAAAATATGTTGGGATATGCCATAAAATCAACACAGGTTGGTAGTTCTTGCTAGATTTATTTTTCTTTTACCTGTCTCAAGTACTGATAGGAACAAACCAAATTAAGGAGAGGATAGTGTTTGAGAACTGGTATAGTACAAAACATATTAGAAAATTGGAAACAAAAAACATTTTAATATTTTAATCCATATAAATGGACCTTTTAAAAAAAAATTATTAGAGAGTGAGCGAGCAGAGAAGGTGGCAGAGAGAGAGGGAGACAGAGAATCCCAAGCAGGCTCCATGCTGTCAGCACAAAGCCCAACGTGGGGACTGAACCCATGAACCATGAGATCATGACCCAAGTGGAAACCAAGAGTCGTACACTTAACCAACTGAGCCACCTAGGCGCCCCCATATGAATGGATCTTAAAGCTTAGTTCATAATCCTCTGGGTGGAGGTAAGAGCAAAAGATTCATAAGAGCTTTTTTTTTTTTTTAATGTTTATTCTTGAGAAAGAGACAGAGTATGAGCAGAGGAGGGGCAGAGAGAGAGGGAGACACAGAACTGGAAGCAGGCTCCAGGCTCTGAGCTGTCAGCACAAAGCCTGATGTGGGGCTCAAACCCAGGAACCATGAGACCATGACCTGAGCCGAAGTCGGACGCTTAACTGACTGAGCCACCCAGGTGCCCCATAAGAGCATTTCACAGGGAGGGGCACTGAAATTAAGTCTTTGGATATCACTAGTGGCAAAACTGCACCTGTTGATTAGGGTTCCTTCCCTTTTCTATAATCATGACCTTCCTTAGTTTCCGTACAGGTGATTCTTCTCCATTGCTTATTCCTCTTTCTAATCTCTTTGTTTTCCATCATCACCCTGTTCCTTTTAGTTCTGACTCCTTTCTCAAAACTGTGACTTTCATTTATTACTACCTGTTGGACATCGCCACACTAATGATCCATTAACACCAGATACATCAAAAAAACAAATTCACCATCACCTGCTGCAATCTTGCTTTTCTTTTTGACTTCTGAAAATCTTCAGGAGTCCAAATCTTTGGTTTGAAATCTCTGAGTTCTCTCTAACTCTTGCTTCTCCATGTTCTACTACATCCGTTCAAGACCAAATTCTATATTTTACTTCCTGAGTGCACCTCAAACTATTTCCTCTCTTCCTTTCCCACCAACAACTGCCTTAAGGTTCTTGACTTTATCTCTCACCTATAGTATTATTACAGACCTTCAATCTATGTCTTGTTTTCTTTTGTAGTCTCACTCTTACAATATTATCACACGTTTTTTACCATAATAAAAATAGTGCCTACATTTCTAGGCTAGAAAATTTTAAGGACACAAGAATAAGAAGACATGTTTGACTTGGTAACCAGGATAATGAGTATCATTTAAGGGAAGCAGATTGAAAAAAAAAAAAGCTCCCAGACTTCTCTTTCCAGAAGTATGTTGGACTAGGTAACTTGACAACTTTCCTACTTAAAATAAGTAAACATTTTTTGAGGTGGGGGCACAAGTGGGTGAGGGGGCAGAGAGAGAATCCCATGAGAGGCAGAGGGAGAATCCCACAAGGGGCATGGAGAGCAGGGGGGAGAGAGAGAGAGAGAGAAGCGGGGTTCACCCAAAATGGGGCTCATGGTTTTTTTTTTCCTGAAACAGGGCTCGTGCTCACCCAAAGTGGGGCTTGTGTTCACCTGAAGCAGGGCCCAAGCTCACCCGATGCAGGACTCAAACTCACAACTGTGAGATCATGACCTGAGCTGAAGTCAGATGCTTAACCGACTGAGCCACCCAGGCGCCCAATTAAACATTTTTTTTTTTTTATTTTTTTTATTTTTATTTTTTAACGTTTATTTATTTTTGAGACAGAGAGAGACAGAGCATGAACGGGGGAGGGGCAGAGAGAGAGGGAGACATAGAATCGGAAGCAGGCTCCAGGCTCTGAGCCATCGGCCCAGAGCCCGACGCGGGGCTCGAACTCACGGAGTGTGAGATCGTGACCTGAGCTGAAGTCGGACGCCCAACCGACTGAGCCACCCAGGCGCCCCAAACATTTTTTAACTTCTGAAAAAATCTTTAAATTCATCAGTGAGCCGGACAAAATGTGGGAAGGATGCGAAGAACAAAACTCAAGTGAAAGAACAGAAGGATATGAGTAGAAACCTATTGAAATATGAATAAACTGTAGTTTAGTTAATTATCAACAATTAGCTAAATGTATTACACCAATGTTAGTTTCTTAGTTTTTACAGATGTGTCATGGTTATAAAAAATGGGCCAAGGAGAAACATAAACCCTCTCTGTACTGTCTTTGTAACGTTTCTATAAATATAAAACTATTCCAAACTAAACCTTAAAAAAGTGAAGCAAAAGGAAGAACCTCCAACTATAAGTAGAGCATTGAAAGCAACTCTCACCTTGAAGGTACTTTCCGAATCTGATGAACTTGAGCTTTAAATTTCACAGCCATGAAGGGCTCAAGAGAGAAGAGTCTACCAGTAAACTCACCTGCATAAATCTCAAAGAGCTGCATGTGTAACATATGTGTGAAATTCACACCTAGCATGTGTAAAATTCAAATAACATCTCTCAAGGTACAAAAGGAAAATTACTGGTTTTGAATATGGGTGCTAGGTAGAGGGAAAGATATATATCTCTCACAAGAATCTGTAAACACACACTAACCCTAATGCAGGTTTGTATTGTGAATTCACACTACCTGAGTGGCTCAAAGAGCTTCACGTTGAAAAGATATTTTATAGTGGTAATAGGTTAACTTTGCCTCCAGATGCCTGGTAGGAAAAACAGGTAGGAAAAACACTGATATTTTCAGGAGCAATCTATCTTCAATCTGGGACTCAAAGATTTTCTACAGATAAAGAGTCAAAATCTATGAGATAATAATTTTTTTTTAAAAAAATCACAAAACTGTAAAAGAAAAAAAAAGCCAGTAAGAGAAAGAATAAGACATAATGACAGCATAATTAAACTCATACTTTCTAAAGTTTTGAATTTTCAGATAGAATATAAAATCAGATGTTCAAAGAAATAAAGGATTGATTTAAATGACTAATGAAATATGAAAAAGAACCCAATCCAACTTGCAGAAATTAAAAATATAATAATCAAAATGAAAAACAGTGCATGGTCCTGTAGCAGATTATTCACAGCTAAAAAAAATGAAGTAATACACTAAAAGGGAGATTTAAAGAAATTATATAGAGTGCAGTACAGGAAGTGGAAAATATAAAAGAGAAGTTGATATATGGTGGATAGAGTGAAGGATCTAATATGTATCTATTCATTATTCAGAAAGAGAGAAAAGGGGGAAGAAGCAATATTTGAGGGGAATATTCCAGATTGATGAAAAACACTAACTCACAAATCTAGGAAGCTCAATGGATTCCAAGCAACATAAATAAAAATAAATCTCCCATCTGGGCATCTGGTAGTGCACTTGAAGAACATCAAAGTTAAAGAGATCTTAAAAGAAGCGAGAGAAAAAAAATCCATTATCTTCAAAGGAGCCCATTCTCCAACACAAACAAAGGAAGTCAGACAGCAAAATAATATGTTCAAAATCTTATGAGAAAAGAACCACCAACTAAAGTTGGGTACCCAGCAAAGCTATCTTTCAGAATGAGACTGAAATAAAATATGCTCAGACAAAATTGGAGGGTTTACTACCAGCTAAAGGACCTTTAACTAAAGAACCTTCTAAAGAATATGCTTTACAGGAAGAGATAAGATCTCAGAAGGAAGGTGAGGTATGCAAGAAGAGATGGTAAGCAAAGAAACTGGCAAACTCAGATGCAAGGAAGACTTCTTGGGCACGTGATCAAGACGGTTGTACAGGGCCCAATTTCAGAAGGGGGTCCTGTGCTTCGGATTTAATGCGTTATGGTCACTCTCAAGAAATTCTTAATAATTTTATCTTTTAATTTTTTTTTATGTGAGGCCTGATGGGACAACTGAGCATGTACCAAGGTCATGGAGCTTTGGCTCACATATAGTTGTACCTCCTGCCACCTCCCTGCCTCTCCGGAATGGTTCTCCAGCCCCTGCTCCTCAGCCTTTGCCCAGAATCTGCTGCCTTCCTCTGCTTTGAGTGTGGGCCCAGGTTGAGGCACTGGTATGGGGAGAGTGGGGGTTGGCCACCCTGGGCACAGGGTGCTTATGAAAGCCTGCATCCACTCCACGATTCCCCCATGCCCAAGGGAGCACAACATTCAATAGTCATCAAGAAAACACCATGTCAGATTGAAAGAGAGACTGTGAAGGCAGGGACAAAGCTTCTTTGTAGCTTTTTGAACAAGAGCCCCACATTTTCATTTTGTACTGGGTCCTGAAAATTATGTAGCCAGCCTTGCGTGTAGGTAATTGTAAGCAAATATCTATATAAAAATAATAGTTTTGAATATGTATAATTAGTGGGGCTAACAAAAGGATAGAATTAGAACACTAGACAAAACTACATACTGTATGTCAGGATTCCAACAGTAAGAACTCAAGTGTTCTTTGGTCTTTGCATGATTCAAGGGGAGTTTGAGATATTAATTTTAGACTTTATTAAGTATGTATGGTAAAATTTCAAAAGTAAACACTAAAAGAATAGAAATAGAATATACCATTAGATGAAAAGCACAAAGAAAATAAACAAAACTCCAACAATACCCCTCCATCCAAAGGCCCCAAAGGTAGAAACAGTGCAGAAAAAAAAGTGAAAAGATGAAACTTTAAAGTAACAATGATAGTAACGGTAAATAAATTAAACTCGCAAGTTAAAAAAGAGAAACAGACTTGATCAACAAACAAATCTGAGCTATATGTTCTTTATAAGAGACTTTCCTAAAACATAAGGACATGGAAAGATTTCCTTATTATTATTATTATTGTTTTGGAAAAGATGTAACAGGGAAATATTAAAAGAAAAGAAGTATGCAATTATATTGATATCAGACAGGGTAAACTTTAAGACAAAATCATTCTGGGCTTATAATAATAACAGGTTAATTCACCATAAATAGTCTAAATTTATATGCACCTGTTAAAACAACCTCAAAATATATAAAGCAAAATTTATAGGACTGTAAGGAGAAATTGTCAAAACCATACTATAGTGGTAGATTTCAATACAGGTCCATCAGACTGTAAGTCTGTCTCTGGGACCATCATAAAAAAGCCACGGAAATGTATACCACACAACTCCAGGCTATTATGTGAGTGGCCTTCCTGTAATGTGTAATGCAGCAACCCAAGGTCAAGCAGAAAAATAATTCAATAAAAATAGAGGATTTTAACAATGCAAATAAGATTGGTTTAATATATATATATATACATACACACCCAATTAGTAGAAAAAACACACAATTATTTTCCAGCTCACATGGAATTGATTACATCCATCCTAGGCCAGAAAGTAAATTGCAGCAAATTTCAAACAATTGTTGCCCGATTAACCTGATATAGTCCAATATGGTAGCCACTTGCCAGATGTAGCTTCTAAGCACTTAAAGTGTAACTGGTTCAAATAAGGATGTACCTAAACTTAAAATGCACACCAGATTTGAAATCTATGATATCTGTGATAATTTTTAAAGATGATTACATATTTAAACTATAATTTGGATATAGTGAGCTAAGTAAAATATATTAAGATAGATTTTACCTGTTTTTCCTTTAATGTGGTAATTAAAAAGTTTTAAATTACATATGTGTTTCACTTTATACTACTGAACAGCACTGTTACAATCCATATTCTCAGAAAACAAACCCCCATAATAAAATATATGTAAAATATGTCCACGTATTTGACAATTAAAAAATGTATTTCTGAATTACCCATGGGTCAAGTAAAAAATCATAACTGATATTTCAAAATACTTAGAATTGGACAATAATGAAATTGCTATATATCAGAACTTACAGAATACAGGTAAAACAGGAAGGATACTGTGGTATACTTTAGAATACAGATGCAGAAATGAATGCTTTTCAACTACATGTACCATAATGGACAAATCCTAGAAACATAACCTTGAGCACAAAGAAAAAAAAAACATTGGGTAATACATGATTTTATTTCTATGAAGATAAAATATATGCAAAGTCTAACTTTTTAAAGGAATATAAACATACTATGTTACTTGGTAAAAGTATAAAGTGAAGCAAAGAAACATCAGGTTTTATCTGTAGGTTTTTATAGATGTTCTTTATCCATTTGAGGAAGTTCCCTTCTATGCCTAGTTTGTTGAGAACCACAAAATTCAAGCTGGTGTTTTCCGCTGGGGAATGGGGCACTGTAAGTGGAATTGGGGAGAAGCACAAAGGGACTTCAAAGCTAACGGTAAGGTTCTTTTTCCTAAACTGTGAGTGGTTGATACATAGATGTTCATTGTATTACTTCTTTATACTTTATACCTATGTTAACCTTCTTTGTAGCTACTCAATATTTATAAAAACACTATTAGTGATAAAGCCTGAGCACAGCGTAGATTCAGTATGCAGAGGAAAAGGAATCAAAGGGAAAGACTAAGGTGAAGGAACGGGCAGGTGACTAGTAGGGTGAGGTTTACTATCAGCTATGCACACTAGGGACAAGGGACAGAGGTGAATTAGGAAGGCAGGATCCCTGTCCAAATGGTGCTCAAAATCCAGTAATGTAAAAGGAAGATTTATCTTTCAAAGTGTGGGGTGCACCCAGAAGATTCTGATGCTTGCTTAGCAATCTCTAAGCTGAAGCAGAAGAAACAAAGAATGAGGACAGCAAAAGATTACATTAAAAAGGTCATTTGTTCTCAGTCCTTAAGAGTCTCTTATGGTTTGCCTCCCTCTCTGTACCTTTTTTTTTTTTTTTTTTGGTGATGGGAATTGAGGAGAGCACTTGTTGGGATGAGCACTGTGAGGTGGTGTATGGAAACCAATTTGACAATAAATCATATTTTAAAAAAATAAATAAAATCTCTGGAAAGCTAAAAAAAAACAAAAAAACAAAAAAACAGCTCAATTGTGGCTTTCTTCCAAATATGTGGACATTCCTGTCTCCCTTACAGACTCATCTTCCTGTACTTGTCATTTAAATGTTCGTGTTCCTCAGCACTTTTTCCTCTCAATTCTTTCCCTACATGATCTTATCCATTCGTATGCTTGAAATGCAGTCTAGATGCTGACAATTCCCCAATTTTATCTGTTGCTCACATCTATTCTCTGAGTATCTGACTCATGAATCCAACTCACCATCTGACTACTCTATATTTCAGAGACATCTCAAACATATCTGTAACTCAGAGGCTTAAAGTACTAGAGTATATTTTTTGCTCATGTTATGTGTCATCTGCTACTCTGCTCCACCTGGTTGTTCCAGGATATAGTGCAAGAAACAACTCTTAACCCAGGAATGCTATTTTTCATGGCAGATGGAAAAGAAAAATCTCCAAAACATTGGATTTAAAGTCTTCTACTCAGAATTGGTGCATTCTCTCACATTTCAGTGGCAAAAACAAGTTAAGTGGCCAAGTCTGGTGGCAGTCAGGCATGGATAGTATAGACCTCCCACCGGGAGGTGCACACGGGGTAGACCCTCTCCATCACAACTCGGAAATCCCCCTGGAAGCCACTGTGAGGATCTCTACCCTGGAGGTGGGGCATATCCCTTCTTAGATGGTGGTTCATTTTTACTGCTGAATAGTATTTTATTGTATTGATACACCACAATTTTAGATTTTAAATTTAGATCTATGATATATTTCAGATTTATACATATTTCATAGTATGAAGCAAATTTCATTTTTTTGTACATGCATATACAATTGTTCCAGCACCAACAGTTTCAAAATACTATCCTTTCTCCAATGAACTGTTTTGGTAGACATGTAGTAAACCAATTAACCATATATGTGTGCCTATTTCTGGGTTCTCTATTCTGTTCCGCTGATGTATTTGTCTTTCTTAAGACTAATACCACACTGTCTTGAGTATATTTGTAGCTTTACAAGAAGTCTTGAAGTCAGACACTGACTTTGATCTTTTGACTATTCAGTTTTTTTTTCAAAGTTGATTTGGTTATTCCATGTGAATGTTGGTGCATTTCCATGTGAATTTTAGAATTAGCTTGTTAGCTTCTACAAAAAGTTCTGCTAGTGTTTTTATTGTGATTGCATTGAGTCAATAAATTAATTTGGTGATAACTACCCTTTTAATAATATTGGAGTCTTCTGTTCCATGAACATTATATATCTCCCCATTTATTTAGGTCCTCTTTAATTTCCCTCAGCAATGTTTGTAGTTTTCAGTGTACAGGTCTTGCCCATCTCTTGTTGGATTCATCCCTGAGTATTTCATGTGTTTTGAATTATTTTTGTAGATATTGCTTTTTAATTTCAATTGTTATCTGCAAATATATGGAAATTAACTTGACTTTGGGTATTTGTCTTTTTTCTTGAAACCTTACTAAGCTCACTTATCAGTTCTAGTGACTTCTTTTGTAGATTTCATAGGTTTTTTTTTTTTTAAATGTTAGTGAGCACATCCTCTGTGAATAGACAGTTTTATTCTTTCTTTCCAGTCTGATGCCTTTTTTTTTCACCTGATTGTACTGACTTAGAACCTTCAGCACAATCTTGAATAGAAGTGCTAACAGTGGATATTTTTCTTGATCCTGATCTTAAGAAGGGAGCATTTAGTCTTTCACCATTAAGTATGATGTTATCTGTAGGTTTTTTTAGATGCCTTGTATCACTTTGCTGAGATTTAAAAAAAAATCAGGAATAAGTGTGTTGTCAATTGTTCTTTTTTTTTTTGCTTCTATTGGCATAATAATTTTTCTTTTTTAGTATAATATATTAAATAACAGTGATTTGAGTTTTGATTGTTAACCCAATCTTGAATTCCTGGGATAATCCCCACATATTCACAATTTATTTTTTTATACATTGCTGGATTAAATTTGCTAAAATTTTGTCTAGAATTTTTGCATTTATGCTCATAAAGGATATTGGCTTATTAGTTTTCCTGTAATGTTTTTGTTAGGTTTTATTATCAGGGTAATATTGGCCTCATAAAATATATTAAGAACTATTCTTTCCCTTTCGATTTTCTGGAAGAGTTTAAGTAGAAGTAGTATTATTTCTTCATTAACGCTTGGTAAAATTCACCAATGAAGCTTTCTGGGCTAGAAGTTTTCTTTGTGGGAAAATTTTAAACTATAAATTCAGGTTATCTATTTCTTTTCCAGTGAACATTGGTAGTTTATGTTTAAAAATCTTCTGTTTCACCAGAGTTGTCAAAAGTAGTGGCATAAAGTTGTTTCTAATATTCTTTTATTATTATATTAATATATGAAGAATATATGGTAATGTTGCCTCTCCATTCCTCATACCAGTAAATTCTGTTTTTTTCCTGATCAATCTGGATTGAGATTTATTAAGTTTATAGATCTCAAAGGAACTAATTTTTTATATTCTATATTGTTTTTGTTTTCTAGGTCATTGATTTCTGCTCTGCTCTTTATTATTTAACTTTCTTATTTTGGATTTTGTTTGCTCTTCTTTTTGCAGTTTCTTAGGTGGGAGCTGAGACCTTTTTTTTCTTTTTTCACATTTATTGCTATAAACTTGCTCCCCAAAGTTTTGCTTTAGTGACATCCTACAAATGTTGATATTTCCATTTAGTTTAAAATGCTTTGTAATTTCCCTTCCAATATTTTCTTTTCCTATGTCTTATTTAGAATTGTGTTATAAAGTGTGCAAACATTTGGGGGATTTCCCAGACACTTTTCTGTTCTTTCTTTTTTTTTTTAGTGTTTATTTATTTTGAGAGAGAGAGACAGGGTGGGAGAAGGGTAGAAAGAGAGGAAGAGAGAGAATTCCAAGCAGGGAGAAGGATAGAAAGAGAGGGAGAGAAGAATTCCAAGCAGGGTCCATGGTCAGCATGGAGCTGGATGCAGGGATTGATCTCAGGACTTTGAGATCACAACCTGAACTGATATCAACAGTCAGATGCTTAACTGACTGAGTCACCCAGGTACCCCTCTATTATTTATTTCTAAGTTAACTACATTGTGACCAGAGAACACATTCTGTAGGATTTGATTTCTTTTAAACTTCTTTAGTTTTGCTTCATTGCCCAACCATATCTTGGTGAATATCTGTATGCCTTTGGGGAAAAAATATATATATTCTGCTGTTGTTGGGTGGGATGTTGTATAAATGTCAATTAGATTAAGTTGATTGTAAAGCTTAAGTATTCTATAGCCTTACTGATTTTTCTACCTGTTTTATCTATTGTTGTGAGAGGCTATTGGAATATCTAACAATGATCATGAACTTGTCTACTCCTTTCAGTTCTATCAGTTTTTGCTGCATGTATTTTTAAGCTCTGTTATTGTATGCATAAACATTTAGGATTGTTATGGCCTCCTGATGGATTGATTAACTTACCATTATGAAATGAATTTCTTTATTCCTGGTAATATTCTTTGTTCTAAAATCTACTTCATATGATATTAAAGCATTTCAGCTTTCTTTAGATTAGTGTCAGCCTGGTGTATATTTTTTTCATTCTTTTACTTTTAACTTGTGTCTTTACATCTAAAAGAAATTTCCTATAGGCAGTTTATAGTTGAATCTTACTTTTTTAAATACAACCTGATAATCTTTGGCTTTTAATTGGATTGTTTAGACAATTTACATTTAATTGAGTTGTTGATATGCTTATATCTATTGCCTTGCTCTTTGTTTCCTATTTGTCTCATCTGCTGTGTCCTTTTCCTTCCTTTTCTGCCTTCTTGTGGATTTTGCGTATGTCTTAGGATTCTATTTTATCTACTTTTTTTGTCTTACTAGCTATAAATTTTTGTTTAGGTTTATTTTAGTGGCTCCTAAGGGGTTAAAATAGCCATCTTTAACTTACCACAGTTGTAGTAGACTGAAAACTGCTTTCAATCCTGATCCACAGAGTCTGTAAACACGTTACTTTATATGCCAAGAGGGACTTTGCAGATGTGATTAAATTAAGGGTCTTGCGATGGGGAGATTATCCTGGATTATCTGGTTGTGCCCTAAATGTAATTACCAAGGTCTTTATAAGAGAAAGGCAAGATCACTAACATGGGGGAAGGTGATGATGTGACAAAGGAAGCAGAGATTAGATTCATGAGGCTAGGATCCAAAGAATGCCAGCAGCCTCTAAAAGCTGGAAGAGGCAAGGAATGGGGTCTCCCCTCTAGCCTCCAGAAAGAACCAACCCTAGTGACACCTTGATTTTAGTTCCTTAACACTCATTTGGACTTCTGACTGTAAGATAATAAGTTTGTGATGTTTTAAGCCACTAAATTGGAGGTTGTTATAGCAGCAATAGAAAACCAATGCCATAGTCTACCTTCAAGTGATATTATACAAGTTTAGGTATGAGATTAGAATCTGATAATAGTAAACTTAATCAAATAAGGAGCAGTAGCAAAGGAAACTGAAGCAGTACTTGACCTGGTTTTCAAAATGCCAGTATACAGAATGGATGTGGCTGGCCATCCACTTGTTAGAAGTAGCAGACAGCACAGTCTTGACAATTCACTCCATTTTATTTCTTAAGCCAGGTTTCCCATTTGAGAAGAGGTCTTACTGATTAGAAAATTCCAATGAGCATTTCCAGATGGGTGCCTGTTAGTACACTAGAAGTTACCTTTATTGTAAAATGGGTGGTGCTGAGTATTTGAGATGCTCAAATTTCAGTCTCTCTGGAGACACTTATAATTTAGATACCACCAAAAGCAGAATCCATTTCATATACATTCCTCTGATGGACCCAGTACAAAACACCGTTGCTGTTATGTTCCCTTTCAGAACAAAAACTGAGAAAGTCTGGTAAATTACAGACGCTAAAAAATAATAGGCCAAGGTTTAAACAATGTTAATGAAGTGATAATTATTCACTGAATTTTCATAGTTATGAAGTTCCCTATGACATTTCCAGAAAATACAAGATGTTTTCAGTGAACTCTTAGAAAAATTATGAACTTAAAGTCTGAAGTGGTAAGTTTGTTTGATATTTATGGCTATAGGAATGAGAAAGACTTTCAGATCTCTTTGATTCCTGCTGAACCTCTGATCCAGACTCTAAGAACCCTTGTATGATTCTTTAGTGGGACAAGGCAGAAAGAATAATCGTATATGACTGTACAAACACTTACTGCCCTTGGTTAGCATGAAACAGGCACTGACTAATGTATACGGAGATGATTACATGCGTGAAAAAGATAATCCTGATTCCAAAAATAAAAACCACAATTATGTGGTATACATGGAAGAGCTTATACATTGTTTAGGAATACAAACCCATTTTAAGACACTGATGAGGAAAAGACAAGCTTGTGTTGAAAGAAACTAAAAAGGATCAACTTTGACTCTCATGAGCTTTACTAGCGGAATGATAAGAAATAAAACATTGTTAGATGCATATTCCATATTTTCCCATGTTATAAAAAGCTGCAAATGTGTAGCCATCTAATTTCTTCTTCAGAACCAGTTCTAGAGATAAAGATACTTTAGAGTTACAGGAAACAATGCAGATTTAGGTCCTAAATTTAGATTTTACTAAGAATCCAATAAAGAAGATTATCACTAGAACCCAGCTGTTTGGACTGTATTCCCACCTCTGATTTTGGAGAAGTCAGAAGTTCTCTGGACCTGAGAGAAACACTGGGTGCTTTTGGGCTTTAAATCCTGCAATCAGGGGCTCAGTTGGTTAAGCATCCGACTCTTGATTTTGGCTCAGGTAATGATCTCACAGTTTGTGAGTTCGAGCCCTGTGTCAGGCTCTGTGCTGACAGTGAGGAGCCTGCTTGGGATTCTCTCTCTCCCTCTCTCTCTGTCCCTTCCCTGCTTGCACACATATTTTCTTACTTTCTCAAAATAAATACATAAACTTAGAAAAAAATCCTGCAATCAGTGGTTTAGTTGGGGTTAAATTAATTCTCATCCATACATCCATCTATCCAGCAAATATTTATTGAGTGTCTATTATGTATCAGGCACTGTTTTAGTCTCTGGTGAAGCAGTAGTTCTTTCTTGCCATTTTTTGATAATACATGAAGGCAATTCCCTAAGTTTTAGAAGAAACAAGATCCTGAAGTAGTAAATGACTATCTAAAGTGACACAAATCACAAGAGGCAATGCCAGCTCAAGCTCATACCAGCCTTGAGCTCCCTGCAGTATGTTATGCTGCCTTTGCTCTTCATATTGGAGAGAGAGGTGTGGCTATCTGTAGCATTCTACCCTGCAATTTCATGAAATATTGTTTAAAAATAACATCTCCGGAGTTGGCACAATAGGCAAATTAGGATCTCTAGCAATTAAGAGCATTTATTTTTAAAATTTTAACTTTAAAATTCTTAGACCCAAAAGAAAATGAGAATCTAATTTCATATATACATGCAAAAATCTAGATTCCCTTAATTGCAGTTAAAAACGTAACTGCAAACAAATGTCAAACCATAATGCCAAACGACAGCTTTAAATTCTATTTCACAAGTTGTTCTTTTAGAGATGTCTTCACATTGTCAATCAAAGAGATAATTTTGATTTTGCCACAACTCTTGCCTTAGTTAAAAGCAGTTAAGTCTGTGGTATCATAAAAAGTTTGGCAAGCCTCTTGTTCTAAGAGCTGCCGATAAGAAATCAGAGAAAGAGGGGAATCTCAGGAGAAAAGCATGACAAGGTTTATTATTTTAGAATGTTATTACTTAAAACATTTTGTTTCATAATACTTTAAACTAATAGGATAGCATCCAAATTGAATCACTCCATGGACTAATCTTTACAACTTGAAGAGTAAAGCAGATAATATTGAATTCAATAGACATTTAATAAATACCTACAGCACTGGTGCAGGGTATAAACATTAATAAGATATGATGCTTTAACGGGTTATCAACATAAGGAAGAATGAAAGAGAGGGAAATCGTTTTCTGAGCCCTTACAACCTACCAGGTATAATACGAGATGCTTCAATCTTCATGAGAAGATGGTTATCATTACTATCCTCATTTTACAGGTAAAGAAAAAGCCTTAAAGTGGCTAAGCTATCCAAACTTATCACTGGTAAAGTTGAGATTTAAACCTAAGTTTGCCTAACTCTAAAGTCCATTCTTTTATAGTAAGCCACAGTACCATGAAGTACCAGACCCTTTAAACACTCACTGCTCCTGAATCCTTTTTTTATATTCTATACTTCTCATTTTTTAACCTTCATGAAAATATGACAAGACTCATTAAGTAAACACTAAGTTTCTTGTCTTCTAAAATGTGTTGTGAGATGTTATTATTCTATTTTCATTTTGAAGATACAGCTCCACTTCTGATTTTGCCAAGACACTAGAGAATAGAAGACAAAAGCCACCATCTAATATTTACTGAGTGATTGGAAGAATCCTGAAAGATTGGAGGGTGGGGTAAGTGAGGAGAGGGGGTGAGGAGACACAAAGGGAGCACTCTGGGCTCTCCTGCTTTCTGCAAGGCTGGGAGTCCCCTGAAGGCTCAGTGTTACAACATGAGAAAGAAGTCACACAGAGAGAAGTGACAAAACAGCCCTTCAAGACAGATGCTGAGGGAACTACGGGAAGTGGAGATGGTTAATAAGGTGAGACACAATGAGCTTGATTTCTGTCTTTGCCAATTATGTGACCCTGAGTGAGAGATATAGCCTTGCTTACTCTTTCCTCATATGGAAACTGTGGAAAATGATACCTGCTTCACAGGTGAAGGCCCCAGCTCTGCTAGCCAGTGCCTTTGGGCAAATTTGGAAATGACCTCCCCTCTGGGAATTAGAGGTGAATTGGAAACCATACTCCCTCTGGGTGGGGACAGACCTAGAGACTGAAGGCTTGGTAAGGGGAGAGGGGAATGGCATACTTACTTACGCAAAAAAGCTGAGCTCCTTCCCCTGTGGCAAGTGGCTAGGACAGCAGAGTCCAGATTGGTTTTCAGATCCCTTACTCCTTCCACGGAGTGCCACATAACACTGCACAGCATCTCGCACAGGACATGATAACAGAAGCCCTTAGAGGGCTCCCCACAACCGTGATAACTATGGATTGTGTGTGAGAGAGTTTGAGAGGGAGGAAGGGAGAGGACAGGACGGGGAGAGGAAGAAAAGGAGGAGAGAGGGGAGAAAGAACATGAGGAAGCATCCATGTTTAATCATGGGGTCAGTCATTTACAGAAAAGTCGGAAACTCCATGAAACTACCCCCCTCCAAAATGTGCTAGATTTTGTGTATACTCTTCTGGGGAGAGGGTTTCTAGCTTTCAATTAAAAATGAACAAACAAACACCAAAGACAAAGAGAGAAAGGAGAGAACCCAGGAATTGTAAAGAAGTTAAGGTTACATGTGTGGGGGAGGGGGAATAAAACCCTTCCCTATAGCCTAAAAGATACCTGTCTGGAGGAACAAGGAACACTTAAATAAACTTCGCTTAAAATAGATAAAGAGCTAGATAAAGAGATACAGACCTATTTATTTCACGGAAGAATTTACACGTAAGCAACCTCCACCTAACTTTGGTTGAAACTAAGCTTTTCCTTCAACAATGTTCTTCACTAATCCCATCCTGTTACTGGCAAGTCAATCACAGGAAGTATTTTTCTATTTTTGCTCTTGGAACTTACCAAGATGGTGCTAATACAGCTCTTGGGACTGCATAGAGAGCTGTTATAGACAGCTGCGAGTTTCAGCAGTATGGTTGTAGCCCACATGTTAGTGCATAAATTTTTCTAAGTGTTATATGTGGGCAGTCTCCAAGCTTAAACACATATGTCCTTATAGAACGTATCTGTAAGCTGGTTATAGGGAATTCCAAACACATTTTACTGTAGAAATAAAATAAAATTCTATAAAATGGAATTAGGCCTACAGGCCGGCCCACAGAACCCTACTTGATCCACTATGGTCCTGAGGCAGTGTCACAAATGGATGGCTCTGGGCAGAGTTCTGGGTCTGGCTGATAAGACCTTGTAACCCAGAAGCATGAGAGCACAGAGCTGCCTTTGTACAGAATTTAGAAAACAGCTGTACTTTTCTCTGGTGCTGCCCACTGTACCTTGCTGCCTTCTTCCTCTTCCACAAAGGAGACCTCTCTCTCCAGCCTCAGTGTGTCTGTGACCAAGCTGGCCAGACCTCTACCCTCAGCATCTGTGATCTTGAAGCACCCACTTCTCTTCCTTCCAGTGGAGACTCTTCTCCTAACAAAGCCTCCTCAGCTGAGTGGAGGGAAGGGGAAGAAAGCAGTACCTCATTAAATAGATTTGTCCTCTCCATCAACTATTTCCTAGTCACCAACTCCTTTCTTGTCTCAAATTCAGTTCTACCAATTTTTTTCTAGGGTCAGTTTTGGCTTTTTACCCCTTCCTTTTCTCCTCTGCTGAAGCTACATAGCTTCTGAATTGCACGTTTTTCATAGTGGTCCTAGGGGAGTTCTGGCAGAGCTTCTGATATCAGTGGGGTGAGGGAGGAAGGGTAGCACATACGTGAGACCGCCTGAGTCTACGGAAGCACACGCTGTCACTGGGAGCAACCTGGGCTTTGGCCTTTGGAGAGCACATCTGGCAGCCTGGTTGGCTGCAGTCCTTCCATGACGGTGGTTTGGGACGTTGCTGTGCAGCCCATTTCCAGACACCGCCCAGTACTACTGAACAAGAAGCTCTGTGAGTGTTATCAAGCACTTCTATTTTAAAAGTTTTTCCTGAGCCCAGCTTCTTGTTTTGGAAGGACTTTCACATCTCCAACTGCTTAGGGACACCTCTATATAGAGGTCCCACTGGCACTTCAAATCAAAGCTTTAAGAGAAAATGTGCTCAGCTGAGAGACAGTTTACTACTGAAGGGAAGAAAGTGGACAGTGGAAAACCAAGTTCATACATGAACCTTAAGGAATATCTGCTGTCAGGGGATCAGAGGAGGGAATGGGAAAGAACCAAAACAGAGACAGAAAAGGGGCAGGTTAACAGGTTGGCCCTGTAGTCAAAGGAAGACCAAGTTTCAAGGCAGGTTTGGACAGCAGTGTCAAAAGCTTTCAAAAGGTCATTTTTCTTCAAGATAGGCTCTTCACGGGGCTTTCATGTGTCTACCCTTTGGCTCAACACAGAGTAAGCTCTGGCTGTTTTGCCATCATCCATTTGGTACAGACATTTAAATAACCCAGCAGAAACTAGCAGGGTGTGGGAGCTGAAGGCTTTCATTTTTCTCATGTCTGTTAGGTTTAACTATACATAAAATCCTTTTATTAATATAAAAACAGTAAATTACCTGACTTGCACCCACTGCTCAATTGCCACACCTCCACTCAGGACCCGAATGACCTTTCCACAGTGTCACTCCTCTGCTTAAATCCCTTCAATGGTTTCTTTTCATTGCATTGTAAATAATAGCCAAATCCATAAAGGCCAGAGAGATTCTGTCTGATTTGGCTCTCACCTGCCTCACTCACACTTGCTAGGCCTCCAGTCATACTGCCATTTCTGAGAACTCACCAAGCTTGTTCTTTGCTTATAAAGCTCTTCCTGGCTTTTGGCCTGGTAACTTTCACTTGGCTTCCTTTATATATCATCTCAGAAGTCACTTTTATGACTTCCTTTTACAAATCAGGCCCTTTTTCTATCAGTCTCAGCTACAATACCCTTTTCCTTACTTTATTTCCATTGTCACAATCTGTAATTATTCTAGTTAGCACTTCACTTTTTCTTTTACTATGTGTCTCATTAGAATGCAAGCTTCTTGAGGACAGGGATGTTTCAGACTTATTGTTATATCCCCAGAGTACATAGTACCTGGCATATAGTCAATGCTTAACAAACAACTGTTGACTAAATTACCCAAAGCAAGCCATTCATTCTATTTATTGAGTGGATATGTGTCATACTCTGAGGATACAACAGAGGACAAGGAAGACAAAATTTGAAGGTGGCCTAGGACAAAGAAAAAGGACATTTATGTCTAGGAGTAATCCTATGATAATATGTTAACTTACTGATCTATAAGCACATTTTTATTTCTGTTTTTAAAACACAGAAAAACATATACATCCAGGTGATTGTGTATTTCAAAGCAATCCCCCAAGAAAGTTCTATATTTAGTCTAATGATGCCGTCAATCCTCAAAACATTCATAAGACTGCCGTCTTCAAATTGCAGCCAGAGATAATTTAGTAAGCATAGAAAAAAAATTTAATTTTGATCCTACATGGTATTTCCCAGATCTTCCCTCCGTAGTCACTCAACATGCTTTCACTGAACATACTTATATGGTTTTAAAAAATCAAATTCATTCCTAAAGGGCAAAGATACATCATACAGAGAATATTCTAAAATATTTGCACTTAAGTCAGTCCTCAGAAAAGTGTTCCAGAGACGTCTGAACAAAGACAGGGTCTTTTCAATGACCACTATAAAGAAGATAGCAGTCATTCAGATAAGCAATGAAATCTAATTAATCGGACATCATTAGAAATGGGGTATTTTAGATGATACAGGGATATAAGAAAATTATTCAGATAACCAAAGTTATGAACAGAAGATTTAAACATTTTTTATTTATTTCATGGTATCTTAGGATATATGATTCTGTACTTTTTAAGCAGAGTATATGGCTGATTTTTATCTTTATCACTCACGGTTATCACGATGGTCATCAGTTATAAACCCATGTTATAAATATAGAAACAATTACAAATGTGTGTAGGGTTGTTTCTATCGTATATTGGGTCAAATTGCAATGTTTTTAAAATTTTAGTCTGCACTTATAGTTTTTTTCTCTTCTATGCATGGTCAATCTTTCAGCTGCCATTCCTTCTTGTTATTAGTAAACCTGGCTCTTACAAATTCCCTGCTTATGAAATTGCTGCTTCTAACATGCTATGGGCTGAGCAACTATGTAATTGTGAAATGGTAGAGGTGGTGGGGTGGAATGAAGAGTCATTTAACTATAAGGTATATGATATTTGCAAGAAGCAGATTATTGGTATGGTTGAATCAGGAAGAAATGCTGGGTAGCAATCAGCACTGCAGGTGTTCATCTTATCCTGGGATGGACCAGAGATAAGAATTATTCCCCTGTGAACTGGACAGATTCCTCCTAGCCTGAAGCAGAGACAGATAGGACCCAGGGCAAAGAGTTAATGAGAAAGTTCTGAGACAATTAACTTAATTCTAAGCTGCTTGCTAGCCACTCCCAGACTCTTCCTCTGGGGGCAAATTGCTATCCTTGTAAAGAACAACAACAACAACAAAATTATAAATCTTCTAAGTTAGAAACCCAATATGCATAAAATGAAATTAGCAAAACAAAAAATAAACCAAAAAAATTATAGGAAGAATGGAAAACAAACAGCCAATTTTGCCTTTTGTGCACAGAGAATAATATAAGACAAAAATTCTTGCCCTTATGGAACTTGTGTTCTTTTGGAATATAATAGTTATATCAATAAATGTAAATGGGATAATATCTCCCGTTAGACTTCCATATTTGATAAAACCTAATAAAATAAAGCCCCAAAATGTATGTTATATTATCAGATATACATTTAAAACAAAAGAATTCAAAAAGAATGAGTACAGACATACCAGGCAAATAAAAACAAAAAGAAAGAAAGAAAGCAGGGTTGAGATACGAAATACAAATAAGGTTAATTTAAAGACAAATTGGGGCGCCTGGGTGGCTCAGTCAGTTAAGCGGCCGACTTCGGCTCAGGTCATGATCTCGCGGTCCATGAGTTCGAGCCCCGCGTCGGGCTCTGTGCTGACAGCTCAGAACCTGGAGCCTGTTTCAGATTCTGTGTCTCCCTCTCTCTCTGCCCCTCCCCTGTTCATGCTCTGTCTCTCTCTGTCTCAAAAATAAATAAACGTTAAAAAAAAATTATATAAAAAAAAAAAAGACAAATTAACTGAGCAACAATATCTAGGATGACTAAATGAACATGCTTTTTAGTATCCCTTCACCACTTGAACACCAGATAACCAGAGTTATGTTTGTGGAGAGCCCTCAAGAAGAGGTACTGATAAATAACAGAGAAGAAAAGTAGGAGCTAATAAAAGGAAAAAGTGATACAAAAAGATGTTTCTGTGTCGCAAAGTGATAGAATCCACCAATTATTGGTCCAGGTGAAATTCGGTAGTATAAGTATCATACATGGTCCTTTCACACATTGATTCTTTTCAATAAAAATCTAACACTAAATACAATGTGGATTCCATCTCTATTTTCACTAGCTATATGACTTTAAGCATGTTCTTTAACCAATTGGGGCTTTAGTTTAATCACTAAAGGAGGTGGTTGGATGTGATGGCCTTTCATGTGAAATATTTCTTTAATCCTGTGATTCTACTGTTATTAGTATATGTAAGACTTTGATATTTCAAATATATGTGGAACATTGACTTAAACAAAATATTTTTGGAAGAAATTATTGTTGACTGCACCTTTCACTTTTCAGCGTTACAACCTCTTCCTTTGTCTGATGCAGAAGAGTTTTGGTTATCTGTAGTTCATTTTCTGCAAAGTTAATTCTTCTTTTTATGTCTTCTTCTTGTCTTTCTTTCGCAGTCAGTTCTTCCTGTAAAGTTTTATATATTTGTTGACAAGCTATTAAAGAATCCTCTTTCTCTTTAAGCAATCTGGTATGCCTAAAATGGAATAGGAAAAAAAATACACATTAGACACTATATTTTTATGTTTATCAAAGATATATGAAAATCTCATTTGAAACTAAAGACTATAATTTTAACTTAAAAATTTTTTTTCACACTAAGAAAATGGAGAGTTCTGTGGTATTAAAACTTTCCCATCTAGAAAGAGGCAAAATCAATGAACTTCAAGATATTATAAACTTAAATTAGGTACTCAATGTGTAAATAATACAATAAGAAAAACTAAGTACATTTCAAATAAAATGTTATTTAAAACATGATTTCAAATTTAATTATTAAAAATATTAATTTAAAATTTGCAGTGTATATACCGTGACTCAGAAATAATGGATTCAAACTTCAGTTTTCTAAGTTCTCTTTGACAGTCATCAGCTTCATTAGATTTATTCCTAAAATAATATGAAAGAAGTTCAAATATTTTATTTCAAAATAGTTCAAGTATAAATGTTTCCCTTTTTAAAAAACATGTTTTTCCTTTATTAATTTTCTTATTATCTTTATATCCTATTTGTGGTTATATATGCATACTTCCTTGAAGTTAGAAATATATAGTAAGGGTTTTTTTTTTCTTTGCCAAAAAAATTACCTGTAGTCCAACAATGTGTTTTTCTATATCATTTTATTTATCCGTAAAAAGAAATTTCTTAGCATATTTATATTATTATTTCTTTAAAGAAATAAATATTCAGGCTACTGCTATAATTGCTAAGTAGGCTCCTATCAGACTGATCTGCACATAAATAAAAAGTCTAAGCTTTGGACAACATTAAAAAGAAAAGCCCCTATTTGAAAGCATTGAAAAGTGAACAAAAGCAAGAAGATTCTGGAGGGAAGTTGACACCTTGAATGAGGTGACAGCATGGGGGTCAGATTTTCAAACCTGAGTCCCCAGTCTGCACCATGCAGAGGAACTGACATTCTGATAGAAAACACACTCAATCTGGCCTAAAGAAGGAGAGTACAGTGTTAGGGTCAACCATAATTGCTAGAAAGTTAGGAGTGAATCAAAACAGGAGAGAGCCAAAGACAGAGAGTCCCAATACTGCATAAAGATGCTACCCACACATCTGGCTGAGCCCTGAACTAAAAATGCACAGGGCAGACTCCAAGCAGCCTAAGATAAAAAAAAAATTAGAGATTTGAGCTGTTGCCCTAGAGACAGAGTTTACAGTCTAAAGCCAATCAAATTAACTGCCTGCTTAAAGCAACACTACTCCTACTCCCACCTTTAACAGTATTTGGAGAAATATAACAGAATCTAGAATTTCTATAACATAATATTCAGAATGCCCGAATATAATGAAAATTACTCAACGCAGGAAGAAATAGAAAAGCATGACCTATTCCCAGGAGAAAAGACAGTTAATAGGGACTACCTCTGAGATGACCCAGATACTGAAATTAGCAGGCAGGGATTTTTCAAAGAGCAGTCACAACTCTGCTTAAAGACATAAAGAAAAATCCACTCTAATTAGTGAAAAGATGATAAATCTCAGCAGAAAAACAAACCATTAAAATGAACCAAATGGAAATCCCAAAACGGAAATAAACATATGTCTTCATTGTATATAATTGGGTTTTATAACAATACTCAAAAAGTTAATATATTAAGAAAGAGTAATATCCCAGTTTAAGTTTGTGTAGGCTGCTTATTAATAAGTCATTATCTGAATGTACCTTAAAATAGCCTATAAACTGTACAATGAAGTATGTTTGTTAGATTGTCAATAAGTTTGCCCTACTTGCAGAGTGACTTTAATTTCTAATAAGTAATTGTTTGTATCATGAACATAACAACATTAATTTATTTTAAACCATTTTTATTATAAATATGATAAAATTATAAGCAATAGAGAACTGCATGAAATAATTACATAATAAATTGTTATAAGGAGAAAACTCCTATAACTACCATTCATGTAAAAACATAAAACCTGACCAGCTACCCTAGAAGCTTCATGTCCCTGGTCCCAATCATAGCTAACTCCCTCCTCTCCAAAATATCCATTTTCATGAATTTTGTGGTAATCACTTTGATTTTCTTTCGAGTTTTATTACCCAAGTTTTATCTTTGAGCACTATATTTTAGTTTTACTTTTTCTTTTGTAAAAATGTCTTTTTAAAACATTTTATTTCCTTTATTACCTGTTTTTTGAAAACTAGATTAAGGTATTGTATTGACATACAATTAAGTGCATATACTTTGATATGTCTGACATATGTGTTAAGGCCATGAAACCATTACCAGAATCAAGCAGCACATGAGCATATGAGCATACTCGGAACTTACATCTTGGTCTCTAAGGCCATTCCTATACAAAGGAAACAGGGCTACTCAGAGAATGGCTGATTCCAAGGCTGGAGCAGAGTAAGTATATCTGAAATATCTTGTTATGCCACAAAGTAAGGAAGTGCTCATAAAAGATGATGAAACCAGGTTCCATGGTCACAGGAGGCAGCTTGAAGGGGCTCCTACTGGCTAAGCCTAGACAATATGTGTATCAAAATAATTAAGTACAGTAACAAATTATAAACCATTGAAAAAAATGAATGAATGAATGAATAAATAAATATATTAATAATAAGAAGAGAGGCTCTTGTTTAAAATAGGATGCTGAGGACTAATAAATGGAGAGGGATGGCTGGAGTCAGAAAAATCATCATTTAGAAATCACTGTGGTAAAGTTTAGATAAGGCAAAAGTCATTAATGGATGCTACATCTAGGGATACATTTTGGTGAGGAGGAGAGTATTTATATGTATTTAAGATGTCTCTTATAGACACTTACTAACTGGAAGGGAACAAAAAAAACCCAGGAATAATACACTGAACAAAGTGAGCAATACCTTCACCAGGTGATCAAAATTAACATCACCAAATGAGGAGCAGGCAGACATTCATACCCTGAGAAGGACACCTCCCCACGTATGTCATTTTCTGGCTGAGAGTACATATTTTTAATCCAATCAAGAGGAAACATTACACCAATGTAAATGAAAATTTTTTATTTAAAAAAAGTTTGACAGGTTCTGCATTCTTCAAAAAAAATGTCAGTGTCATAAAAAGACAAAGATAGACTAGAAATATTCCAGAATTAAGGAGGTTCAAGAGACATGCCAAATAGGTTGACTCTATCTGGTCTTGTACTAAAGGAGAAAATGCTATAAAGACCAACTAATAAAATTAGAATATGGGTGGTAGATTAAAGTATGTAAATTTATGACACGGGATAACTGTCCTTATGTAAAGTATCACTGAAAGTGAGGCTGGAAAGGCAGACTGAAGTATTTAGAGGTAAAGGGTCATGTTGTATGTAATTTATCCTCAAATGGTTCAGGAAAGACAATTGTGTGTGTGTGTGTGTGTGTGTGTGTGTGTGTGTGTGTGTGTAGAGAGAGAGAGAGAGAGAGAGAAGGAAGGGGGGCAAGGAAAGGTGAGGAAGAAAGCAAATGGGTTAAAATGTTAATCTGGATAAAGGTCATTTGGGTCCTCTTTGTAATACCATTATGTTTATAACTTTTTGTTAAGTTTGAAGTTATTTCTGAATAAAACATTAGAAAAGAAAGAATAAGGAAAAGATTGACATGCCATTAGAAAGTGGGCAAAGATGATGATCAGGTGAGTCACAAAGGAAAGAACACAGAGTAGAATATGCAGGAGTACAATTTTTCATCAAACTAGTATTTTTTAAACTTATTATACCCACTATGAGCTAGGAAGAGGAGAAATGGTTATTTACAAACACTGCTGAGAATAAAATTAGTATAATCTTATTGGAAGGCAATGAATCATTAAGCACTAAAAGCCTTAACATTATTTAAGTTTGATTCAAGCAAAATTATCCAAAGGAAATACATGTGAGTAGAAAGATTTACCTATATGAATTTCAAAGTACCCTATTTATAAAAGTGAAAAATTTAGAAATTTTAAAAAACAAAAGCTTAGTAAGCAAGTTATAATTCATCCATAGATTGGAATACTATACAGCCATTTAATAGTTATCTATAAATGTGGGGTGCCTGGGTCGCTCAGTTGGTTAAGTGCCCAACTCTTGATTTTGGCTCAGGTCACAATGGTTTGGGAGATGGAGCCCCATGTTGGGCTCTGTGCTGACAGCACCGAGCCTGCTTAGGATTCTCTCTCTCATTCTCTCTCTCTGCCCCTCCCCTGCTCACATGTGCGCTCTCTCTCTCTCTCTCTCTCTCAATAAATAAATAAATAAATAAATAAATAAATAAATAAATGAAAAATTATAAAAAAAATAGTTCTCTACAAATGTATTGTGTAATGACATGGGTATATCACTAAATGAAAACATGTTAAAAATATACATTACTTAGAAAAAGTAGACTTTAAGAAAAAGTCCTTAGAAAAAAGGACTATAAGGATTTATCAAAATACAACTATGATTTTCGTTTTTGTATATTCCTGTCTTTTCCAATTTTTATATATTTGCTTTGAAAAAAAACAAAAATGTTTCTTTAAAAAATGCTTTGAGCACAGGGTAATGTATGGAAGTGCTGAATCACCGTATCTACACCTGAAACTAATGTAACACTCTATGTTAACTAATTGGAATTAAAATTAAAACTTTAAAAAATTCTTTGAGGTTCAGCAGCCCCACCATGAGATTCACTCTATGTTCAGACTCATGTACAATTTTTCAAATCCAGAGGCAAGGATAGTAGTTCTTTCAATGGTTATTTTGCTAACTCCGTGGACAATTAATCTAGGGAGCCTACCATCCCAAGGACTCCCCTCACCATGATCAGCTCTCACCCCCATGCCAGTTAAACCATTCTTTCTACGGTCCATCCTTCACAACATAATTGTTCTCTTCATCTCATTAGGATGGGGAGAGGGAGAATTGGAGGGAATAGAAAGAAAGCCTACATCTCTTTAAACACTGCATTCCTTCTGTTAATCCTTTCTCTTAAACTGCTTTGAATAAGCCTTTAAAAAGGCTTCTGCTACTCCCGTCAATCAACGTAAAGGAAATAAGGTGAAATTATTGTATATTTTTCTTGATTTGAAAGGCAAGTTTCCATACCATTCCACTGCTTCATATGAAACAGCCATTCTCAAACTGTTTCCTTGATACTTGCACTTTGCTGTCCAAAAAGCATTCCAAATCTAATACATCAAAAGCATAGTTTTTCTTATCTCCCTCACCCCATACCTATTTCTTTTACAGATTATTCCACTTCAACAAACGATACCAACACAATAGTGATATTAAAAGGGTAGCACTTATGTATCTCAGGCTACCTCAAGGCAGCCCTTACTTCCTTGTTACAGTTGAGAAAAGAGACTAGAGAGAGAAATAACATGCCCAAAGTAACATAGCTACTAGGTAGTAATGCTGGAAGCAGTCTGGATCCGGAGTCTAGGCTCTTAGTCACTACACTCTACTGTCCCTCAATTGTCTACCCTAATGTTGAAAAATCCCCAAATCTCACCCTTTATTCTTTCCTTCCCAGTCCTCTTGCTCCCCAGTCACATGCACTCCACCAATAAATCCTGGTAGATTAAGCCAACATATATTTCTCTCCATCTCCACACTATAGCCTTACAGTCAACCAGTCACTTCTCACTTGCGCGAACGTGCGCCATCCCACCTGGTCTCACTGATTACTCTCGTACCCCCACCCCAGTCCTCTCTCCAGGTTGCTGCCATGTCCACCTTTTAAAACAAATCACATCAGTTCACTCTCCTGCCAAACATCTTCTAATAGTTTCCCATCGCCCTCCACATAAATCCAAAATCCTCACTAGGCTCTGAACACACTGGTGTATTATTTTCTTATTGTTGCTGTAACAAATTGCCACAACCTTAGTGGTTTAAAACAACACAAACTGATTATCTTACAGTTTTCAAGTAAGAAGTCCTAACATCAAGACATCACAAGGGCTGTGTTCTTTCTGGTGGTTCCGGGGGAAAATTTGTGTCCTTGACTTTTCTAGCTTCTAGACACCACCATACTTCCTTGGCTTCTGCTCCCTTAGTCTACCTGCAAATCACAACATTTCAAATATTGCTTCCATCTTCACATCTACTTTTGTGACTTTGACCATCTTGTTTTCCTCTTATAAGGACTTTTGCAATGACATCTGGCTTGCCTGAATAATCTAGGATAATCTCCCTCTCTCAAAATCCTTAATTTAATCACAGGTGCAAAGTTCCTTTTGTCATGTAGAATAACATGCTCACAGATGAGGACATGAAAATCTTTGGGAGCCATTATTCTGTCCACCACAACTGGCCTTCCTCATGTCGTGAACTTGGTCATCAAGTTCACCTGGCCTTCCTCATGTCATCAGCTTTTAAAGCCTCATTAACACTCTATCACTTTAGCAAGCATTACTGACTACCTTCTGGACATGACTACAGTTTTCTTCCTGGCCATAGAGCCCATTATCATCTTCTTTCAGGATAAATCTTGCTTGGTCTAAACTAATTGTGGTAGTCTTGTTCCCCTTGCCAGTGATTATTTAGGAGAGGGGATGCAAAGGGTTCAGCCAAAGAGCTGTAAAGAGAGGGCTGTTTGATGGCTTCTGGGAAAATTGTTTTCTCACTTCTAAGGAGACACCAGAAAAACAGGCCCTTCCTGCCTCCGGGCTGGTTACATTTGGATGTGGTACCTGGAACTGCAGTCATCTCATAATCACAAGGGACTTAGGCTTGAAGTGAAGCCAGTGCTAACGACAGCAGGATGGAGACAGAAAGAACATCAAGATCCAAGATGATTTAGCCACTCAATCGACTAAACCTGAAACCACTCTACCTCTTGTTACTTGTAGCTCAACATCTTTACTGATTAAATCTGTTTTCAAATATATAACAAGTTCTTACAAGCCTTGGAAAATATTTTCTTATAAATCTTAGGAAAAAAAGAACTTGTAAGTTCATCCATTTAAAAACTGCCTCTTTCCCTTAAGTAAAAATCCACAAAACTGATATCCAAACATTTAAAAATCCTGAAACAAAAAAACTATCCTAAGTTGGATAGGTGAAAATCATCTCCACTTCTAGCCCCCACAAAGGAGAGGATTAAAAATTTAAAGAAACTTTATTTCACAGCACCTCCAATTTTTGGAAGTTCAAAAAGGTTTGGATATAGATAGGAAATCTCCAATTTATTAACAAATTGTACATGGAAAATTTTGAGTGAATTATTTTGACTTCTGGACACCTCCTGAGCTCTGAGCTGAACAGTCTTAGCTCTGATCCTACATGCCCACCCGACTCTATCCTCATAGTAAAGGAGGGTAGATGGAGTAGAGATGGAAAAGCCAGATACAGTCAGCATAAAGAAAGGTCTCCCGCAACTGGGGCCATTTAAGCAGTTCTTTCATAACTCAATTTTTAAAAAAATGGATACTCTGCCCATTTTCTAATTTTAAGAAGCTCTTATAGGGGCACCTGGGTGGCTTAATCGGTTGAACATCTGACTCTTGGTTTCTGCTTGGGTCATGATCCCAGGGTTGTGGGATCAAGTCTCGTGTCAGGCTCCATGCTAAGAGTGGAGCCTGAGATTCTTTCCCTCTCTCCTTCTGCCTCTCTCCCCTGCTTGTGTGCTCTCTCTCTCTCATTCTCTCTCTCTCTGTCTCTCAAATTAAAACAAAAAAGTTCTTATATCAGCAGGAAACATCAGTTTTAGAAACTGAAACAAAAGTATAAGCATCTCTGCAATTGTATAGTGATTTCCTCCAGGTAATTTATTTGATGGACTTTAGTGAGGTGGTATTTCTCACTCCAACTCCAATCTACTCTGACTCTTATTTCTCAGCACTTACATTATAAATTATGTTAAAAATATAATTAATAAAAAAACCACAAAGCATGTGTCAATATTAAATGGGAATGTTCCTTATATATATAGAAAATTCTGTGCCAATTTATCCAGTAAAAATCAATTCATGTCACAACCCATGAGCTTTATTCTTTTTCCTCAGTATGCTTATTTCTGTAGTTAGCTTCTCTCCCAACTTGCCAGGACTCCGTTCCATATGCTGAGTCTTGATGGGTCCATAAATTCCCTTTTAATTTAGTTAGGTACGAGCCCAACTTTTCTATTCCTGGAATGTGCCTTCGTCACTTATTGAGCTACAAGAAGCCAAAGTCACACAGTAGCTGTGGCCTGAGTAGGCTGTCCTCCACATGAGGCATCCATATGGCCAAAGCCCTTCCTAATGTTACTAGAGGGTGGGGAAGAATGATTTTTTTTTCTTTCTTTCTTTTTTTTTTTTGCAATCACCATCTTGCTTCTCTTTTTTATGCTTGTTCTCATCCAGAAAGTTGCTTCCTGGGCTCAGTGAGTCATCCAAGGACCTCCTGTCACTCATTCCTTCAACCCTAGCCATCATATGCAGATGGCAAAACTACTATATTTACTGTACTATTAACCACAGTGTTATAAAGCTTGAATATTTGCTTTTTCTTGTTTTTCAAAACCAAATTATTTTGCTACA
Source organism: Panthera leo (assembly GCF_018350215.1). Taxonomy (NCBI): domain Eukaryota; kingdom Metazoa; phylum Chordata; class Mammalia; order Carnivora; family Felidae; genus Panthera; species Panthera leo. The sequence continues at coordinate 107,675,192 of NC_056687.1, forward strand.
AATAATTCACATATACATCACTTTGGTAGGGTATTTTCGAATTTGTTCTTCCTTGTGCTGCTAAGAATTTTATTAAACACATTGTTCTTAGGAGTAGTTCATAGTGAACACAACAGTTGGTTGCTAAGCATTCTAAATATTTATATTTCTTACGAGATTCATTCTTCCAAAATATAGGAACTGAAAACCAGAGCTATCAGATTATATACCACAAAGAAAACAAAATCTATTTTTCAAAGATTACACAAATTCTATCTTAGTGCTATAATTATAGATGTATGATATTTATAACATAAAGTAATTTTTGAAACTTCTGTTCTAAAAAAGTTAGTTCTCTGGATATTTTACAAGGGCATTTTCTTATCAGTTGTTTTCCAATATTTTCTTTCTCATTTATATAAAGTGTAAGTACTCCAGCATTTCAAAGATACTCAAAGATACTTCTTCACAAAATACTATCTTTTTGAACTTAAAATTGGTAATTTTAAGAAACAACTTAAAAGTTGTTTCTTCTGGATAGATAAGAGAGAGAGAATGTGAAGAGACAAAAGTTAGAGAATATTTCACATTAAGTTACGTTTGAACAACCAGGGAAACCTTTAATACAAGAATAAGTTAAGTCTCTTACTGAGGGAAAGAAACATTTCATGTATTTAAAAATATTTATAGATCCTTTAATATACAACATACGCCAGAAAAGTACCTGAGAAAAGCAGGAGACCACATTCACACAACAAAATTACTGCCAAAGAGTCACAGAGAACACGTGGTAGGTGTGGGGGAGGATCTTTCTAAAAATTTTACAGGTTGTTCAATGTTCATCTTACATGAGCTTTTCTTTATAGTTGTCAATCTCTGTCACTGCCTTCTGATGTTTTAGCCCAAGTGCCTCTACTTGACATTGTAAACCTGAAATGACACAATATATTCATCTGATTAGCATATTCTAAATGTCCAGATATTTTCATAGTGTAAACCATATTCTTTGAGAATTGCCACTCAGCTCCTGCAGCATACTGCCGCTGTTTACTCCACTTTGCCTGGGTATGCAGCTCATCTCTTCTCTGAAACCCCACGGAATTAATAGTTTTTGACAGAGCCAATTTATTGGACTCTTTCTGCCCCCATCATCTTGCTAATTTTCAAACACCCAATGGCCTAAATTTTACTGATGTTTTGAAAGGAAATGTATGTAGCTGACACACATATGTTGATGTGATCATGTGGCTCATCTCTGAAACACCTGACTGCCTGAGCTTGCTTTTGTGGTCTGGAACTGAGAAGTATCACTGAGGCCTCCTGGAAGAACTGAAATAGACAAACCACGTGCATTGCTCCCGGTAAAGAATTTGTTAACTCTGGGTAGCATCTAATAGGCATTTTAATGACTTTCAAAGCCAAGATATACAAGCAGGAAATTGGCTTCCATAGTCTGGGGAATTCAAGCAGCGTTTGCGGAAGATTATTCACACAGCGGTGTCTGACGTGTGTGGATGCAGAACTGAAACTAAAGCAGAAAGAATAAATGGCTTGCATGAAGTGGGTCTTGCCATTAGCCTGTGTGTGGGAACTATGATCTGAACCCCCAATGCAATGACAGCCCTTGTCGGCACTCTTTTTGAGTAGGGTAGAAAACACACTGACACAAATGGACTAACTGGTTTCTATGGAGAAGATAATTTAGCACACTGGAATTATAAAATTTCTATGTTATAGCTGCTCAGATGTTTTAATAACATATTTTTAATAGTAAACTTTAAAATCTTTATGCATCCATACATTTCTCTATATATCCTCAATCTGCCTTCTTAACTTTGTTTTATGAAGAAAAGCTTAAAGCAGAAAACAAATTCACGCTAAATGAATGTTTTAATTAAGTATTTTCCAGACATGAGTATAAATCTTTATGTTTATCCAGTACTTTCACATACATTATTTAATTTTATCTCTCAAACTTCTCTCTGGTGCAATAAGCCCCATTTTTCAAATGAGAATAAAAGGAGAGCTTCTCTGATTCTCTTGCCTGGTATCTTCCAATGAATAAATGCATTAGCCAACAGTTTAGACTGAAGGTTTTTAACTCAGCCTAAGTGATCAATTTGAGAGGATAACCCCTCAAAGTAAGATTTAATATGGACTTACATGGTAGATAATATTTGTGGGGTACACCTTTCCCAGTGATTGAGTGATTATATGAAGGAAAAGATAACATACAGATAATTTATTTTTGAGTACAACCTTCTGGAACAAAGCAATTTCTCATGAATGTTACACAATGTATTGCTTTGTTATTAAGTCCATATGGATTTGCAGAGAGGTTCTATTCACAACGACACAGCCAAAAGATTTCAACCAAATCCTCTGAAGAATAAGGAGGGAGGAAGGTTAATGTTTGTTGATATGCACTATGTGGCACTAGGAAAAATGCTTTCTCCCATATCATTTCATTTATAGTCACAGCTACCATGAAAAACAGGCACACATTTTATTTTTACCAGTGAAGACTCTAAGGACCTGAGTAACTAACTTATCAAAGGTCACATAACTAGTTAGAAGTGATCCTGTGATTCAAACTCAGGTTGAACTCATCCCAAAGTCCTTATCTTTCTAACTCTCCTACATGGACTCTCAAACTATAAAAGCTGCAAGGGGATATGATATTTGTTCATGAAAGTATGGTTAGTGTAGCTATAGATCTATTTAACATATCTGAGAATCTTCCAAGAGAGATACTTAACAAATGAAAAGTATTATTTTGCATAAAATACATAGTAAATTAGAATATCTAACCCCAGGAGGTGGTTTAGATTTAATTTAAAAAAATTTTTTTTAACGTTTATTTATTTTTGAGACAGAGAGAGACAGAGTATGAACGGGGGAGGGGCAGAGAGAGAGGGAGACACAGAACCGGAAGCAGGCTCCAAGCTCTGAGCCATCAGCCCAGAGCCCGAAGCGGGGCTCGAACTCACGGACCCTGAGATCATGACCTAAGCTGAAGTCGGACGCTTAACCGACTGAGCCACCCAGGCGCCCCAGATTTAATTTTTGGAAATTCAAAATTTTAAAACACTTTTTAAAAAAAATTTTTTTTTAACCTTTATTTATTTTTGAGACAGAGGGAGACAGCATGAACGGGGGGGAAGGTCAGAGAGAGAGGGAGACACAGAATCTGAAACAGGCTCCAGGCTCTGAGCTGTCATCAGCACAGAGCCCGACGCGGGACTCAAACTCACGGTCCGCGAGATCATGACCTGAACTGAAGTCGGATGGTTAACCAACTGAGCCACCCAGGCACCCCTGAAAATTCAAAATTTAATATAACTAATGAAAGATATTAAGACAAATATGGTATCATTGTGACCAATTTTATGTGTCTGACACCAGAGAGAACTATTATGCCTTCTTATTAATGTCCTTTGGTGCTTCTGTCAGGACATAAACTAGATAAAGCATGGGTCTGAGCCCATCTAATAAACTTCATGCTATCACTCCTAAGTACAGCTATTATTAAGAGGAAGAATTGATTATCTTGAAAACAAACTCCAGGTAATTGGTATAGATATGTGAATTTTATCCAGTTCTCAATTACCTGCTAATTAGTAGAACAGTAGATAGTAAAAATGACAGCATGTTTACAGCACTGGAAAGTTTTCTTAAGATTACATTTGAATATACTTGTGCATCATAGTTCCAGAATTTACTAAGTTTAAGGGAAAATAAACTACAGTCATGACCCACTATACTTTCCAGTATTATTTTCTCTGCATACCCACCCGAATCTCCCTTTCTCCCTGTTTCAAGATAAGCATAGACAGCTTAGTCTAATTCACAGTGCCTGATGAGCAAAGAAGCCACTTCCTTTAGAAAATTTACTGTGTATTTACAGCATCTTTGAGTCAAAACAGGGAAAAGAAATAAACATTTTACTCTACAACACAGAAACTATAGAAGGTTGCCATGTGAAGTAAGTAGAAACAGAAAATACAAGTAGTGTCAACAAAGAAATCACTTTATATAAACAGAGAAGATACACATAGAATTGAGGAAAGAAAAGGATTCATTATGAATAATCCCTAATGTAAACAGACCAGCAGTGTATAATTAAGAGTTAATATATTTTCATGGATGTTTTTTGTTGTTATTGTTGTTGCTTGGTTTTTACTTTTGGTTACATTTTCTCTAATAAAGAAGTTCTAAGAATAATTTTGAAAACGCACAGAACCTGTTTTCACTGTTCCGAATGAGAAATAAACATACTATTAGTTTATTATTGGTTCTGGTAGACTAGTAGGGTTGTTTTGTTTTTGGAAGCAGAGTCCCCAGTTCCTGTCCTTAATAAAGGAGCACAGTTAGGATAAGAACCAGAAAGATTAAGCCACCTGCACAAGACCGCTCCTTCAGTTCCTGAGGCAAGGAGTTCTTAAATAAGTGTATTGTTCTGTGCAGTCCTTCTCTATAGTGAAATAAATTCAACTTCAATTTTCTGTCATTCAGCATGACATTGGATTATGAGGCAAAAGGCCCTAAATGCCTACAAAAAGAAAGGAAGCATTGGCTTTAAACACCATGCAGATGTAAGGCGGAACCCATGGAAACAATCCAAAATTTACAACAGCAAATTCTACTATGATGTGACTGCGTTCTTTAGAGATATTAAATAAGAAGCAAATGATTTTAAATGAACAAGACAAAAAAGAGCTCTTAGCCTCTCTTCATACGAAGCCAGCTGCTTGCTGGATAGCATTACACAGGCATCAGATTTGGGGTAATTAGTCATTTAAGAGAATGCTGTTATTCCAAAAGGCTTCTAGAAACTACAAATACAAAAGGTATTCATAGTTATTTTATAGAAGGATAGAAAACATTACAGTCACTTGGGAGAGTATATTCAGTATAATGTTTGAGAAAACAATAAATAGAACCTTCATAATGGAAAGATATTTCAAGTTTAAAGCTTTCTGGATAAATACAAAAAAAAATCTGGTTCAAAGTGGAGGAAACTGAGTCTAGGTTCAAGAAGCAGAATGACATGGGCCTGGGTGGCTCAGCCAGTTAAGCATCCAACTTTGGCTCAGGTCATGATCTCACAGTTTGTGGGTTCAAGCCCCGCGATGGGCTCTGTGCTGACAGCTTGGAGCCTGGAGCTTGGAGCCTGCTTCGGATTCTGTATCTCCTTCTCTCTCTGCCCCTCCCCCACTTATGTTCTGTCTCTCTCTGTCTCTCAAAAATAAATAAATGAAGAAGAAGAAGAACAGGAAGAGAAAAAAGAAGAAGAAAAATGAAAAAACAAATAAGCAGAAGAATTGGCCCCCAGAGATCCAGATCTAGGGGAATTTTTTTTAATGAGAAATTGAAGGCTGTGTAATTTTTTTTTTAAATGGTAGAGATAACTGAAGGAAAGGAAAAACAGAAGTTTATCATTGTTTATACACTCTTTTGATAGGGTAACATAAAAGTGTAGAGCATGACCTCTAAAGCCAGACTGCCTATTTTCAAATCCTGGCTCTGTTTCTATGAGCTGTGTGACTTTAGGTACTTTAGTTTCCTTACCTAGAAAACAGTTACTGCAGCACAGGAGTGAGAATTAAGACTTAATTAATATATGTAAACAGGAGAACAGTAGCAGGCACATAGTGAGCACTCCTGAACTGCTATCTCTTACCATTGGTGGTACCAGTGAGACCATCTGGCCCCCAACCTCACTTCCACTCTGAATCTCATCACTTTTCACCTTGAGGACCTTGTCCTTGCAGGTGTCATCAGTGGTTATCCTTGGATGGAGAAGGGTAAAAATGAAGGTTTTATAACAACCTACAGAGTTACTACGGCCATATGTTAAAACTTGTTAAATGTGGGTGACAGGTTCACTCACATTTGTTATATTATTCTCTGTATTTTTGACATATGTAATGTTATTTATACATATAAATATATATAATTTAAATATTTTAAATATATAACATTTAAATATTTGTATATATAAATATAAATATATATATAATCTATATAGTGCTGTTATATTATTCTGTTTTTTTCTGTTTGACATACATAATGTCATTTATATATGTAATGTCTATATATATATATATGTATATATGTATATACATATATACATACATATATATATATATATATATATATATATATATATATATATATATAGTGCTGCATATATAGTTTAGAGACAGGTCTTGCTTGTATGGTCAAGGATGATAGCATGCTCTGTATGAAGGAGTCTAATCAACTCAGTTCTGGGTGTTCAAGGTAGGAAAGAAAACAAAGATTAGAGATCTTGATATGGAAGTGGGGGATAAGGTTGAAACTAAAGACAACTCATTGGATTCTTTGAATAGCTGGAGAGATATATAGTAACAAGGGGGTTGTTAATTTCATTTTCTTTAAAGATATTTGGATTGGGGCACCTGGGTGGCTGAGTCGGTTAAGCGTCCGACTTCGACTCAGATCATGATCTCACAGTTTGTGGGTTCAAGCCCCACATCGGGCTCTGTGCTGACAGCTCAGAGCCTGGAGCCTGCTTCGGTTCTGTGTCTCTCTCTCTGCCCCTCGCCTGCTCACACTCTGTCTCTCTCTCTCAAAAATAAACATAAAAAAATTAAAAAAAAAGATATTTGGATATATTATTTGGATTTGGGAATAATCCATTCTAAAGGGAACCATTCTACAGTGCTTGTGAATTTAATGTACGCTTTCTAACTTGCTCCTTATGTGTGAAAAAATTGTACTCTTTGCAGGTGTTTTTAAAAACTACACAAGTGGTGTTAAGCTATAAATCTCATTTTAATTCTTACTTGTCTTCACTACACATTGTTTTTGAGATCTAGCCACACACAGATATGATTCACTCCTTTCTGTCATATAATGTCTAATCCGTGCACATACATATTTTACTGATCTACTCCCATAGGGATGGAACCTACTTGCTTGCAACTTTGTGTCACCACAAGTAATCCTGCAACAAAAGCTTTTTACCCGTTTTCCTGTGTACTTATAGGGGAATTTTTCTGCAGTAAGAGGTCACAGGCATACACATACATCACTAATGCCAAATGGTTCCCAGGATGGAGCACCAATGTATACTACTACCTCACTAAATGAAGGGCCCTGCTTTCCTCTCCTTATTAAAAAGAGCTATTTAGGAGCACCTGGGTGGCTCAGTCAGTTAAGTGGCTGACTTAGGCTCCAGTCATGATCTCACTGGTTCGTGAGTTCAAGCCCCGCGTTGGGCTTTGTGCTGACAGCTCAGAGCCTGGGGTCTGCTTCAGATTCTGTGACTCCCTCTCTCTCTGCCGATCCCCCACTCACACTCTGTCTCAAAAATAAATGTTAAAAAAAGGAACTATTTACAATTGTTTTTTGCCAATCCACAGGGTGCAAAGTAGTGTCTCAGTGTTGGCTTAATCTGCAGTTCTCTGCTTACTACTGAAGCTAATCATCTCATCTTACACATCTTAGTCATTCCTGTCTTTTTCATGATTTGCCTTTTCCCCAGTCTCTTTTCTATCTACTCTAATCAAGTTTTCTTCTTCACTCTTCCACAGGAATAGCTATTTTCAAAATTATGAATGACATGCTACCCTGGCAAGCCCAAAATTCAATTCCCTGCTGTTACATAATTTAAACTTCTAGCAGCATTTGACACAATTGTTTGCTTCCTCTTTGAAACACGCTTCTTGTGTCCATTACACTATATTCTCTGGTTTCCTCCTACCTCATTGGCTATTGTTTTCTCAGTCTCTATTGATGGTCCTTATTCTTAGATACACTCTAAATATTAGGAAGCACCAGAGTTCAGTTCATAGCCCTTTTATCTACCTGCATTTTCTCTCTAGCAGATCTCATCTAGTCTCATGGCTTTGAATAGCATATATATAAAGGTGTCTTCCATCATCATTACCACAACTAATAAGTGTTGAGTCCTTACTATGTACCAAGCACTATGTTCTGACTGCATTATAGTAATTTAATCTTCACAAGGTAAACTACCTAGAATGTAAATTCCATGACAGCAGAAGCCTTATGTTATATTCACAGTGTTTGAGACATGGAAAGTACTCAAAAATATAATTGTTGAATGAATGAATGAAATTTTGTAGATAGTGGAAATAAGGATGCTAGCAAATGTCTAAAATTATGTACCTAAGGTTAAAAGACATGGAACAGAAAGAGTTGTACAGTTTTCATTGATAATACCTAATATGTATCTTGGCATTGAAATGCAACTTTCTTATGAATAGGTCACTCTACTTCAATAGGCATTTATTGAGTGTCTACTCTGTTTTAGGTAGGGTCCATGCAAACTGGAATCAGTGTATAAATATCAATAAGATATACTCCCTTGTCACTAGAGAAATTATAACCAAGTTCCTCATTTTGCCTTCAAGAATGATGACTTAGGTTTTAAATAACAAATCAACTCCTTTAAACTTAAACCTGTTCTATTTTTCCAATATTTTAAATGATTATATTTAGGTAGATAGTTAATTATGTGGCTGAAATTGTGGGATTTCTGATCAGATATAAGTGATGTGAATGAACACAATCAGTATGCTGCATTCAGATAACATTTATATGTATATATTATATCACAGTTTGATGAGCTTAGACCTTTACAAAAGTAATGTTTCACTTAATTTTTTTAAATGAGCATTAACAGAAGAAACCTTTGCAGATGTAAGAATATATGCAAATAATAGAAGAAAGTTCTATAATGAGTATTCAACTATATCAATTGCAAATTAACATATTTTAACTTTAACAAACATTTTACAAAGCTCAGATGGTTATATAGCCGCTTGGAAAATTCATTTCATTTTACGGTTTATATTTCAGAGGTTTGATTCACATCTATTTTGAAACAAGTATACTTGAAGTACATTAACATTTTCCACATAATGCCAGAAAGGACTGAAATAACATTTGGAGATTTTAATACATCAGATGCTAGAACAGGTGTGGATATACAGCAAAAAATTGCAATTCAGTCCAGATGTAGTTATATTAAGACCAGAAAGTTATTTAGCTAGGTATGTGTGGGTAAGGGGGAGTAGGGATATTCATTAAATCAAGCTAAGGAGATAATGAGATATTTAAAATTTGGGAGTGAATTATATTCTGATATTTAAAAAAATTTGTTTTAATGTTTATTTTTGAGAGAGACAGACAAAGCATGAGCAGGGGAGGGGTAGACACAGAGGGAGACACAGAATCCTAAGCAGGTTCCAGGCTCTGAACTGTCAGGACAGAGCCCGAATTCACGAACTATGAGATCATGACCTGAGCCGAAGTTGGTTGCTTAACCGACTGAGCCACCCAGGTGCCCCAATTATATTCTGATATTAAGAATCAAGAATTTACTCCAGAATGAAAAAAAACAAAAACAAAAAACAAAAAAAGCTTCTAAACATTCACTGGAGTTTATTCTGAACATTAAACTAACCCAATATAACATGAATATAATTGTAACTTATGGTGGGGCTTATGAAATATTACAAATTATGGATAGATAAGACACAAGGAGCCTTAAATTAAATTTTTTATTAGTATAGTTAAAACTACTCTTTCTCAACTGGCAAACAGAAATAATAATACATCATCTATATCATAGGAACAATCCTGATGGATTTAGAAACTTCTGAATACTTTAGAACAGTACTTTATTTTCTGACAAATTTGTACATATAAATAAATTCACAAGCCATACACATATATATTATAATGAGATTTTTCAAGACTGAAAAATACTAGTAATGGATATGGACAGGGACCTATAACGAACAGAGTATTAGCTAAAAACATTTGTGGGATAAAAAGAAAAATACTTAGGGTTAATAATAAAGTAAATGAATAAATGGAAGATAGAGAAGTTTAGATCTAAAAATGTTTAAGATATTTTCAAATAAAGTCACATAATCATACAAACATCAGTTTCTTTAATAAATTACTGTGTTTTTTTAAAACTTTTTTAATGTTTATTTATTTTTGAGAGGGGGGGGGACTGAGCATGAGTGGGGGAAGGGCAGAGTGGAAGAGAGACACAGAATCAAAACAGGCTCCAGGCTCTGAACTGTCAGCACAAAGCCCCACACGGGGCTCAAATTTGGGAACAGCAAGATCATGACCTAGGCTGAAGACGGATGCTTAACCGACTGAGACCACCCAGATGCCCCTAACTTAGTGTATTTTATAATCAGAATGCTTGCAGAGATTCCTGTATACAGGATAACTTTATGCGAAACCGTGAAGGAGATGAAGTGCATCTTTAGCCACAGAGAGTTCTGATTTTTCCCTTTCCCCTTGTTGTGCTAGGATGACAGTAAAATAGGTAAAGGTCAATAATTTCTTCAAAAGTTTGTTTTCACGCTACAAAATTACTTTGTGCCAATTGCATTAAAAATTATACCACACAATTATATAATTTAAAGGTGTCAAGCAAAAAAACAAAAAAATATATAATTTGAAGACTAAAGAGATCATAAGGCAACACTAACAGATATGTGAAAAGATTTAGCTAGGAGGAAGTTTATCACAATATCATTTTTTTTTTTAATTTTTTTTTTCAACGTTTTTTATTTATTTTTGGGACAGAGAGAGACAGAGCATGAACGGGGGAGGGGCAGAGAGAGAGGGAGACACAGAATCGGAAACAGGCTCCAGGCTCCGAGCCATCAGCCCAGAGCCTGACGCGGGGCTCGAACTCACGGACCGCGAGATCGTGACCTGGCTGAAGTCGGACGCTTAACCGACTGCGCCACCCAGGCGCCCCTCACAATATCATTTTAACAGAAAAAAAAGTGAAAACAATTGTCCAAACCTGGGATGCAATTAGATAATGATTCACACTAAATGAAAGAAACTATGAATATTTTTGACATGGAAAAATTTCATAAAGGGGAAATGGGGGGTTGGAGATGATAAAATTCTATTATTCCATTATACCCCTACCCATCTCATAACCCATCCCATAACCCATCAGTAGTTCCCATAACTTGTCACCAGATATCTACTGTCCTCCAGATCTCTCCTGCCTTCCCCTTATGGAAACTTGTGCTTACTACCAGTACTGGAAGTGGTCTGGCACAGTAGCTCTCCTGAAGTTTAAATTAATGATAACAATATATATGTTTTAATGCTCCCAGGCACTGGATTTTAAGGGTTAAGAGCCCCAATTTTGGCAGCCCAATTCTGGACACAGGTTCCAATTCTGCTGATTAGTAGCCATGTAGCTTTGGGCAAATGACTTAATTCCCTAAACCTCAGTAATCTCATCTGTAAACTAGAGATGATAAAAGTGATTAATCTAGGAGGACAGGAGGGTAAAAAGTGAGTACACCATGGCTACATTGTGCCTGGCGTGCGGTTAACACTTGGTGAATGTTAGCGGTTATTTAGGCTGCAGTGGGAAAGCTACCTGAACTCATGGGAATGATTTTTTTTTTTTTTTTTAATGATGTCAGGATAGTATTAGCGGTTAGCAAGTAGGAGAGAGATGCTGGTAAGAGATGAGAGACATTGGACACAGGGCACATGGGGTGGTCACTTTTTTCTCATTCAGATAGTGTTGTCATTACTCATGCAATCGGCCCAGAAATGCGGATGTAGATGAAGAGTAAGTGTGTTGTGTACCTGAGTGAGTCCATATATGAAAGAGTGACTCGTTGTGAGTATAGGCAGGAGTGTGTCCATATGGGTGTTAGGGACATGGTAGATGAACCCTCTTTCTCTCCATTGGTTGGGTGGAGTTGTCCTGAAGATTTAGCATGCTTCAAGTAGAAGTCATGTATATGACACAGATCTGTTCCTGACTAAGCCTAGATTTTGTCACATAATATTACTAAATGACCAAATTAATTGGTGATTGGTGACTGAATGGGCAGAAGAGAACTTACATTGGGGGGGGGGGGAGGGGAACACAGTCACATTAGGCCACAAGTATATAGAATGGAAGAAAGAATTAAAGGGGCAAATAAGCCCATCAGATTAAAAAACAGAAGAAAAGATAAAGTCTAAAATTTACCCTAAAGTCTTGAGGCGGATGGTGCAGTCAAAGAAAAGGCAGAGAAAGTAGCAAGTCTACTAACGTTAAAAGAGGAAAACCATGCTGGATTGAAAGAATGAAGAAGCAATGGCATAGGTGAAAAATGACTAGAGAATAAACCAGAATTACAGCTATCTCAAAGGAAAGAAAGGAGTCTCAGAGGAGAGACATCCATCCTAAGTTGTGGCTGCCTAAGGTCATTGTTGAAAATTCCTCTAGGATTCAAACATTTGTAAAACAGAAATAATATGTAGAGATAACTTTATTTGAAAATTCAAAGTTGGGAACAAATAAAAAACATAATTTTTTAAGACTCCACTGATCAAAAATCAAGTGGCTTCCACAGAAGACCCCTTTATTAGACTTCACATTCCAGTGGTGACCTGGTTCAGTAAAAAATCAACCAACCAACCAACCAACCAACCAACCAACCAACAAACAAAACCTCTCTGGGTTCCAGTGAGGACTATCTGGCTTGAACTTGTGTACGGACCCTAGGAAAACAGTATTTTGTGTTTCCCTCTGCTTTGGGGTATACAAGTAGCCCACAGTATCCCAATATCAAGCTGGTCTCTTTCAGAATCTGTTAGATTTAGTTATAATGAAGGGTCACTATAAACCTTGGTTTTCTGTTTGTAAAATCAGTATTTCTCCCCTTTTATTGGAAGCCAAGGGTGCATTATTCATAATGGAATCCAAGGGTTCAAAGGAATCATAAAGGCTGGTCAATTCACCATTGTGAGTGTCCTTTGAACATCAAACCTTGCAGGAAAGGTCACGGTGGAATTCTGTTCATTGACTCTTCCATCCACCATACAACAGTTGACTCTTGAATTAATTGTAGCCACTTCCTTCTTCAGCAACCTGTTGTATTACTGTTAAAGCTAACCAAGGCTGACTAGAAGATAAATTAGTGGAGGCAAATGGACCTTTGGGCAAATAGGAATTAAAATTTATAGTTTCCCTTTGTTATTAAAGGAGTATTTTTTAAATTCTAATACTTTATCCCAAATAGAATAATTTGGTTTGCTATTATACCAGGAAAACCAATTTAAAATGCAATTTACTATTCTATACTTGTATAGTCTTTAAGGGTTTCTACAGTTGATTTTGTTAATTTTGCTAATGCTCTAAGATGGGTAAGAAACACTATCATATGTCCATTTCACAGATAAAGTAATTGAGTCAAAGAAATTAATAACTTGTCCAAAGGCCATAAAAGGCACAAAGAGAGCCAGAAGGTAGAAGTATTTGACTGTTGGATCACTATTTTTTTTTTCAACTAAACTGCACTGCTCATTTGATTATTTTTTACTTTAATAGAGAATCTACCAATTAAGGAATGTAGTTCTTATATATGCTACAAAATGGATGAAAGTCAAAAATATTATGCTAAGTCAAAGAAGTCAGACATGAAAGATTGCATATTATATGGTTCTATTTAAATGAAATGTCAAGAACCGGGAAATCTACAGAGACAGAAAGCAGACTAATGATTGATGGGGGAATGGCAGAAAGGTGAGGGGAGTGGCAGTTAATGACCGTGATGTTTCTTTTCAAGGTGATAGAAATGCTCTAGATTGTGGTGGTGGTTGTATACCTCTACAAATACCCTAAAAACAATGAAAGTGTACTCTTAGAATGGGTGAATTTTATGATATTTAAATTATTTCTCAATACAGCTATTTTTAAAAAATGCAAGATATTAAAATATATGAAAAATAATTTTATTAAAATATTTCTGTATTATTTATAGTATCACAAGCTCACTAAAAAAATTTTAAGTTTTTTTTTTTTTTTACTTGGAATACATTTGAAATTTGGTCAAATAAATTTTAGCAAAGACATTAATGCTAACATGATTTATCTGAACTCTGTCTTCCAATATTTGTGACTACTGACAAAAAGTAAAGGACACTTTATTCTGCCAGGTGAAAGGAAAATCATTTAAGTGGACTGATTTGTGGGTCACAAAGACCTCTGAGAGGAGTATTATCAATTGAGATAAATTGTGCATTTGAAGGTTGTATTAGTGTAAGCTAAACAGAAAATTACAAAAGTTATGTTAATAAATCTTTAAAAAAGAACCAAGAATTTAGTCTTCAAATTTTTCTATGATCGCTTTCTAATGAAAAAGCTAAATTGTCATTAAGAATTAGGCTGCTATTAACAGCTTCTTATTTATTCTTTAGCCACTGTTAAACTATATGGATCAGAGCTATCACTGGAATTTAAATTTTTGAATGTCTATATTTTAAAAGACAAATAAAGGGAAAATGTGGAAAAAACAAGTTTTTATGTAGAAAAATAATGATCATAAAAAACTATATATGTGAATCAAGGTTGAAATTGTTTAATGGTGATTTAAAAGAAAAAAATTACAGCTATCTCAAAGGAAAGAAAGGAGTCTCAGAAGAGAAGAGTCAGAGGACCTCAGGGTCATGAGTTCAAGCCCCACATGGGGTGTAGAGATTACTTAAATCAATAAAATGTTTAAAAAGAAAGAAAAAAAATCAAAATGTAAAAATAAGAACATTTATTTAACTTTGGAAACAAGCAAATGGCGCCAGAGTTAGAATCAGATTACAGCACACTATAGCCCATAGGAACCTCTAAGGCTTTAGTCCAACCCATCCACTGCCTAGATGTGGACACATACTCATCAGGGAGAAATGGCATTTCAGAGTCACCTGGCTAATGTATGGACAGTTATCATCTGATTCTTAGCCTTCAATGCTTTTGTTTAATATCACATTACTGGGGAATGTTGGGTGGAAGATAGGTAGACAGACACAACAAAGAGATAGTTATATAGCTAAAAATGGAGAAAGGTAAGTTTGTTCTAAAGGTGAATTCTAAAAATAAGAGAATTGGGAATATAAAGTATTAGAATGATTTTAGAATGTATTTTTAAGGAAACACAATAATGACATAGTAGTGAGGCCTAAGTCTAAAGTTGCAAGTATAAAGAAATGTATTTCTCTAAATTCCTCTTATTAGGCCAGCATTACCCTAACATCAACCAGACAAGGACATTATGAAAAAAGAAAGTTACAGGCCAATATCCCTGATGAACATAGATGCAAAAATCCTCAATAAAATTATCAGCAAACCAAATTCAATAATACATTAAAAAGGATCATATGCCCCAATCAAGTGGGATTTAGTCCAGGGATGCAAGGATGGTTCAATAATCCACAAATCAATCAATATGAGATACCATATTAACAAAATAAAAGATAAAAATCATATGATCATCTCAGAAAATACAGAAACAGCATTTGACACAATTCAACATCTATTTATGATAAAAATTCTCAATAAAGTGGGTTTAGTGGGAAAGTACCTCAACACAGTAAACCCATATATGACCACAGTTAACATGACACTTAATGATGAAACACTGAAAGTTTTTCCTCTAAGATCAGGAACAAGACAAAGATGCCTACTGTTGCTACTTTTATTCAGCATAGTATTGGATGTCCTAACCAGAGCAATTAGGCAAGAAAAAGAAATAGGAATCCAAATTGAAAAGGAAAAGTAAAACTGTTACTATATGCAGATGACATATTATATACAGGAAACCCTAGACTGAAAAACTTTTAGAATAAATGAAATCAGTAAAGTTGCAGGACATAAAATCAATAAACAACAATCTGTTGTATTTCTCACTAGTAACAAACTATCAGAAAGAGAAATTAGGAAGACAATCTAATTTGCAATTGCATTAAAAAAAATACCTAGGAATAAATTGGACCAAGGAGGAAAAAGACCTGTACACAGAAAACTGTACAGTGTTAATGAGAGAAACTGAAGGAGACACAAATAAATGAAAAGATATTCTGTGTTCATGGATTGGGAGAATTAATATTGTTAAAATGCCCATACTACCCCCAAAAAACTGCATCAATGCAATCCCTATTAAAATTCCAATGACATTTTTCACATATATAGAACAAATAACCTAAAATTTATACGGAACCATAAAAGATTCTGAATAGCCAAAGTAATCTTGAGAAAGAGGAACAAAGCTGGAAGCATCATGCTCTCTAATTTCAAAATTTCTTACAGAGCTATAGTAATCAAAACAGTATTGTACTGACATAAAAACAAACAGAATCAAGAGCCCAGAAATAAACCCACACACTACGGTCAATTAATTTATAACAAAAGAACCAAGAATATACAATAGGGAAAGGACAGTCTCTTCAATAAATGGTGCTTGGAAAACTGGATAGCTACATGCAAAAGAATGAAACTGGACCACTACCTTCCACCATACACAAAAATTAACTCAAAATGGATTAAAGACTTCAATGTGAGACCTGCAACCATAACACTCCTAGAAGGTTTCTTTGAACCTTTGAACACTTTGATCATCAGTTTTGATGATGATGTTTTTTATTTGATACCAAACACAAAGGCAATAAAAGCAAAAAATCAACAAGTGGGACTACATCTTTCTGCACAGCAAAGGAAACCATCAACAAAATTTAAAAGCAATCTACCAAGTGGGAGAAAATACTGCAATCATATATATGATAAGGGACTAATACCTAAAATATATAGAGAACTCATACAACTCAGTAGCCATAAAACAATGAGATTAAAACAATGGATAGAAGATCCGAATAGACATTTTTCCAAAGAAGAAATACAGATGGGCAACAAGTACATGAAAAACTGCTCAACATCACTAATCATTAGAGAAATGCAAATCAAAATGGCACTGAGTTATCACTTCACACCTGTTAAATGGTTATTATCAAAAGACAAGAGATAACAAGTGTTGGTGAGAATACAGAGAAAAGGGAACCCTTGTGTACTGTTGATGGGAATGTAAAGTGGTACAGCTACTATGGAAAACAGTATGGACATTCATGAAACATTTAAGAATAGAACCATCACATGGCCCAGCAATTCCACTTCTAGGTATTTATCTGAAGGAAATGAGAACACTAACTTGAAAAAATATATGCACTCCAATGTTCACTGCAGCATTATTTATAATAGCTAAGATATGGAAGCAACCTAAGTACCCATTCATGGATGATTGGATAAAGAAAATGTGGTATGTACATATATGTGTGTATATGTATATATATATGTATATATACATATACACACATACACACACATACATACATACATATATATACTGTGATATCATTTGGTCATAAAAAAAAGAATGAAATCTTAATCTTTCCATGGATAGACCTTAAGGGCATCATGCTAAGTGAAATGAATCATACAGAGAAAGACAAATAATGTATGACTTCACTTATGTGTAGAATCTAAAATATATTCAAATACATAAATATATTTAGTCAGTCAAAAAAGCAGAATTGACCCTTGAACAACGTGAGGGTTATAAGTGCCAACCTCCTGCTCAGTTGAAAATCCACATATAACTTTTGACTCCCCAAAATTTAATTACTAATAGTCTATCGTTGAACAGAAGACATATTAATAACATAAACAGGCAATTAACACATATTTTGTATATTATATATATTATATGTAGTATTAATTTTTTTTAACATTTATTTATTTTTGAGAGAGAGAGAGAGCGAGAGAGCATGAATGGGGGAGGGGCAGAGAGGAAGGGAGACACAGAATCTAAAGCAGGTTCCGGTCTCTGAGCTTTCAGCACAGAGCCCGATGCGTGGCTTGAACTCACAAACTGTGAGATCATGACCTGAGCCAAAGTTGGACGCTTAACTGACTGAGCCACCCACGCACCCCTATATACAGTATTCTTACAATAAAGTAAGCTAGAGAAAAAAATAGTAAGGAAATCATAAGGAAGAGAAAATACATTTATAATACTGTACTATATTTACTGATACCATAAGTTTACATTATCAGTTTACAAGATGAATCATTTGTCAGTACCCACCTCAATATTTTCTTATATGATACAAAACACCATAGACATTACATGTTACTAATACTAGACATCAAAAATGAAAAGAATATGGTCTATAAGTATTTGTATGTGCAAGTGTGATAAATTTTAACTTTTTATAATAGATTTGTGTATATTTTATGGTAGTAATAAAATTGACTAGTAACTACATATATATCTACATATATATTATGCATTCGTTACATATCTTTTTCTCATTTTTTTGCAACATTTCTAGGCTACACAGTTTGTCTGAGTTTTTTCAAATTGGCACAAATCTCCAAAAATGTGTCCAAAATATTTGCTGAAAAAAAAAATCTGTACCCATGGAGTTCAAACCTGTTGTTCAAATGTCAACTGTATAACATGTTAACTCATTTACTAAGAGAATCTAAGAGAGAATAATAAACAATTAAGAGCATGGATAATAACAAGCAGGTTCCGAATAACTGAGAATATATAGTATAGTGCTTGAATGAATGCTCTGAAGGAAATAATGAGAGGCAGACAGTAAGGCAGAGAACTAGGCAAGGAAAACAGAAGGGAAGTTGTTCAACTAGTTTTAGAAAATAAGCCTTATTGTGATTCTTATCACTTAATGCTGGTTCTGCAACTATGGAGAACCTGGTAAAATGGTTCATAGGAAGGGGTATAGACCATGCAAGTGCTTAGAATTGGATTTAAGATTATAAATGATAATAAACCATTAATAAAACTCAGGTGAAAAATGAATTAAAAACACTATTGTGTTCTTTGAGCAAATAATTATGTTTCTTAAAAATAAGGTACAGAAAAAGTTATGAGTGGTATATTGGTCTGCCCTTATTCTTATCTGCCCAAATAAAATCTAAAATGCTATGCCCAATTATGTTGACCCAGTCATTTATCTGGGGAGAAGATATTCACTGTGATATATTGGTTTTTTTCTCTTCTCAAGTGGTTGACATGATTTCTTTTTTTGACATGATTTCTGAAAAGACATTAATAAGTTGGAAAAGCTACAGATGATGACGATCCAGATAGCAGAAAATCTTAAGGACATTAATTGGTTAGTAATAGAAATATTAGGCATACATTTAAAATAAAGCAGAATAAAAAGTAAGAGTGTTGAAGTTCATGAAAATTATGAAAGCAAATGCCATGTGATGGCAGAAAAAGCGCAACTAAAAATAATTTGAATGACAACAAAATTGGAGCTAAGGAAATTTGCAGACTATTTTTAATAGAGAGGACAAAAATATCTGTCAAGAATGGCTAAAGTTAAGAGTGTCAGCACATACACCAGTGTGGAGTTAGGCTGTCAGAAGTCCTATGACCACCCATGAAGAGCTGGAGAACATATGAACACCAGAAGTCAAAGCACAGATGAGGCCAGTTGGCCACATGTGGTCGATGTCCAATAAACACTTGTTGAAAAAATGAAGTTAAACTCAGGGCCTGGTGAGCCCAGAGCCAACAGATAGGAACAGATGAGGGAAGAGGCTAATGACTGGGTTCACGGACAGTGGGCAGAAGTAAAAGTAGATTATAAGAAGTTGAAAACAGGTAGTGTGAGGAAGGGAGTAGAAGGGCAGGTGTGGACCACTGGAGGTGGGAACACCTGAGAAAATCTGCAGATCCCACAGGGGAGATGAAAGTATACCAAATTTGGGATACAACACTGCTAACACTGCTAACACCTGAGACAGAAACTCTGCTGTCTCTCCTGCACTTTTAGTTTTCCGAAACCACTGTAACCATTTTGGTGAAATGAATTAGAAAGGATACATTTGTGCAATCAGTTCACCAGGAGGATATTTGTGGATAAAGCAAGAGGTACATTTATGAACATTTTTCTAAATGTTCTGTCAATTTCCATACTGAGACCCTAACATGGGTATAAGATTGTTGTGGGGTAAAAACAAACAAACAAACAAAACCCCCACCCCACCCCCACCCCGCCCCAAACCCAGTACCCTTCATAGCTAGGTTCATAGGAAGTGCTATTTGTCATCACTAGTTGAGATCACTGGTGCCATCACTGGCTTTAATGATCCTGTTCATACTGACTTTCTGCCAACCAAGAGAAATTTAACAGCCTTTTAAAATGCTTTCTCTCTGTGTTAACATAGTTTGGGTGTTACCCATGGAGTGAACCTATTCAACAGCAGCAGCAAAATTGAAACCCTAATTTAGTCTTGAAATTATGTGCCACTTTGCTCTGCAATTACACTGTCCTTTGGATGAGTCTATATTGCATTTATAACTATACAGCCTCTATATAAAGTGCTGAGTAGATCAGAGTCTCCAGCTGCACTTTTGATTTCAATATAGCTATACTTAATAAAGGTGAGATCTTAATGAGTATAAAAACTGTGACTAATTAGTACTACGGAGTTTTGGTGAGGTTTTTTATTATAGGAAGTGGAATGTGAGCTAAATCTTAAAGATGTGTAACACTTTTTTTTTCTTTTTTAAAGAAAGTTTATCAAAATAACACCAGAAAAAATTTTGAAAGAGGGAAAAAATCACTCATATCTCTATCACCCTAAAAGTCATTTGCATATTTTCATGTTGCCTTCTGGTTCCTATTCATAAATATATGTGTCTGGACATAATTGTAATTGTAAGGTACATACAATTTTGTGAGTTCTTTTACTATGTAATATTACAATTATAGTATTTTTCCATGTTGATAGTCCATGTTCATATTGTCATTTTAAAGGCTGAATAATGTTCCAGGTGATGGTATATATTGATTTATTACCCATATCATTAATGCTGGGGATAAATTACTTCTAATCATTCACTATTCAAAATATGACCGTGACATATAAATAATTTTTCATCTTCTGCTATTTCCCCAGCATCGATTCCCAAGAAAGAGGTTACTTGATCACAAACATTTCTATGGGTTAGAAAAATACAGTAATTTTAATCATCAAATGAAGGGGAAATTATTGAAATCTTTGTACTAATTTACTAAGGAGATGAATTGTTTTTATTATTTAATTATTAGTGATGAAGCACTCTGGCCTTGTTTATTATTATATTTCCTGTGTTACCTGTTTTTTGTTTTTCAACCATTTGCCTGCTTGGGATCTTGGCATGTTTCACACATAGTTGAATAAAATCTTTATATTGTATGGATAGTAACCTTTTGCTTATGATAAATGATATACATGTTTTTGTCCATCTTCTATTTTTAGGTTATTTGGCAGTTTTTAAAGCCAGAGATTCTATATTTTATAGGCAAAATCCATCCTACGCTTTGTAATTTTTAAAGTGCTGCTCTATCCCTCCATGATTAGGATAAGTTCTATCTCCCTTATTGTACTAGTTTTCCTGTTATTTTTTCTTACTTAATTTGAGGTTTATTTTAGAGTATTTGACATATTTTGTTTTAGTAATCTGAACATCACTTGTCACATAATTTTGCTTTCTTCCATTTGTTAGAGATCCTTACTTTAAAATCTGATTCACCTTTGGAATTTGTATTCAGTTCTAAACATATACATTGCCATTTTTTACAACTGCAACACACCCCTATAATAACATATTCTAAATATGCTAGGGCTAGGTGGCCAAACATGTTTCTTACTTTTCAGACTATTTTTAAAATATATTTTCCCCAAGATATGACCAAAGAACAACACCAAGCAAAAGGCACCTGGGTGGCTCAGTCGGTTAAGTGTCAACTTTGGCTCAGGTCATGATCTCACATCTTTTGAGTTCAAGCCCTGTGTCAGGCTCTGTGCTGACCGCTCAGAGTCTGGAGCCTGCTTCAGATTCTGTGACTCCCTTTCTCTTTCTGCCCCACCCCTGCTCATGCTCACTCTCTCTCTCTCAAAAAATAAAATAAAACATTAAAAAAAAAAAAAAAGCAGTCACGAATTCATGCCAACACCAACCAGTATTCAGGACCAGAGGAGGAATTAGGGGGATCAGGGAATATTATATATATTATAGTTTCTTAAAAGAATATAAGATATCATGTTCTCCAATGTTTTACTGTTCTTCGAGGAAACCATAATATTCAAAGAAACTGCTTTTTAAATTTTTTTAATTAAAAAAATTTTTAATGTTTTTATTTATTTTTGAGACAGAGACAGAGCATGAGAAGGGGAGGGGCAGAGAGAGGGAGACACAGAATCTGAAGCAAGCTCCAGGTTCTGAGCTATCAGCACAGAGCCCGACACAGGGCTTGAACTCACAGACTGTGAGATCATGACCTGAGCTGAAGTCAGATGCCCAACCAACTGAGCCACACAGGTGCTCCTGAAACTTCATTTTTTCTAAGCCATATTAAAAGAATGAAATATTAGAGAAACCAGAATGATAATCTTTGTTTTAAAGGAAAACTTGCATTTTGAACAAAGTTATTTATAAGTGTGAAGTACATATTTTAGCAAAGCTGTTTTAAATTTGTCCTCCTGAGTCTAAATAAATAGCTTGCCTTCATAGTTTTATTTATAACTTTATTTAGTTTTCTAAATAGGTAATACACTCAGGTGGATCAAAATATTTATCAAAATATCAAACATACATTAACATTCTTACATTGATATTCATAATATAAATAGACCTATAATATTCCTTTTAATATCTTTGTCTGATTTTGGTAACAGAGTTGCCTTGGACTTGTAGACTGAGTCTGGAAACAGTCCCCAGTTTTCAACTGCTTAGAAAACACTGTAAGAGGGAGCCAAGATGGCAGAACAGCATGGAAGTTTTTTGTGTGTCTCACGTCCATGAAATACAGCCAGACCAGAACTAAGCCATCCTGCACACCTAGAAAACTTATCTGAGGATTAACACAACAATCTGTACAACCTGAACCAAAGAATTCAGGAGAAAGAGAAAAAATTCGTTTTTATTTTCAGTTTTTATTAAAAATATTTTTCTTTAATGTTTTTTTACTATATTTTTTACTTTTGTGTAAATTTTTTCAAATTCTATTTTACTTCCATCATTTGTATACTTCAGTGTATTCACTTTTTCAAATTTTTAAATGATTTCCTTTTTTTCTTTATCTTTTTTCTTTTTCATTTCTTTTCTCTTTCTTGAATACAGAAAGAGAAAAAATTCATTCTTATTTTGGATTTTTATTAAAAATATTTTTCTTTAATTTTTTACTATATTTTTTACTTTCATGTAAATTTTTCAAATTCTATTTTACTTCCATCATTTTATTTTAGTCTACTAAAGTGTATTCACTGTTTCAAATTTTCAAATTATTTCCTTTTTTTTTTTTAATATTTATTTTTGAGTGAGAGAGAGAGAGAGAGAGAGAGACAGAGCACGAGTGGGGGAGGAGCAGAGAGAGAGGGAGACACAGAATCCGAAACAGGCTCCAGTCTCTGAGCTGTCAGCACAGAGTCCGACACGGGGCTTGAACTCACAAGATGTGAGATCATGACCTAAGCCAAAGTTGACACTTAACTGACTGAGCCACCCAGGCACCCCAAACAATTTCCTTTTTTTTTTCCTTTTTTCTCTTTTTCATTTCTTTTATTTTTCTTGAATATAGAAAGAAAAAATTCATTTTTTATTTTTAATTTTTATTAGAAATACTTTTAAATTTTTTCTACTATATTCTTTACTTTTGTGTAAATTTTCAAATTCTAGTTTACTTCCATAATTTCATTTTAGTCTAATTCAGTGTATTCATTTTTTCAAATTTGCAATCAAATTCCTTTTTCCACCCCCCCCCCCCTTTTTTTCTCTAATCTATCAAGCCACTTTCAACACCCAGACCAAAACACACCTAGGATCTAGCATCATTTATTCGATTTGTGTGTGTGTGTGTGTTTGTGTTTAATTTTTTACTTTTAATATTTTTTTAATTTTAATTTTTTCTACCTCATTAATTCCTTTTTTCCCTTCAAAATGATGAAACAAAGGAATTCACCCCAAAAGAAAGAGCAGGAAGAAACGACAGCCAGGGATTTAACCAAAACAGACATAAGCAAGATGTCTGAACCAGAATTTAGAATCATGATAATAAGAATATTAGCTGGAGTGGAAAACAGATTAGAATCCCTTTCTGTGGAGATTAAAGAAGTAAAACTAGTCAGGATGAAATTAAAAAATGCTATAACTGAGCTGCAATCATGGATTGATGCCACGGCGGCAAGGATGGATGAGGCAGAACAGAGAATTAGCGATACAGAGGACAAACTGATGGAGAATAATGAAACAGAAAAAAAAAGGGACATTAAGGCAAAAGAGCATGATTTAAGAATTAGAGAAATCAGTGACTCATTAAAAAGGAAGAACATCAGAACCATAGGGGTCCCAGAAGAGGAAGACAGAGACATAGGGGTAGAAGGGTTATGTGAGCAAATCATAGGCGAAAACTTTCCTAACCTGGGGAAAGACACAGACATCAAAATCCAGGAAGCACAGAGGACCCCCATTAGATTCAACAAAAACTGACCATCAACAAGGCATATCATAGTCAAATTCACAAAAGACTCAGGCAAGGAGAGAATCATGAAAGCAGCAAGGAAAAAAAAAGTCCTCAACCTACAAGGGAAGACAGATCAGGTTTGCAGCACACCTATCCACAGAAACTTGGCAGGTCAGAAGGGAATGGCAGGATATATTCAATGTGCTGAATTAGAAAAATATGCAGCCAAGAATTCTTTACCCAGCAAGGCCATCATTCAAAATAGAAGGTGAGATAAAGTTTCCCAGACAAACAAAAATTAAAGGAGTCTGTGACCACTAAACCAGCCCTGCAAGAAATTTTAAGGGGGACTCTCTGAGGGGAGAAAAGAAGAAAATATTAAATAAATAAATAAATAAATAAATAAATAAATAAATACCAAAAGCAACAAAGATTAGAAAGGGCCAGAGAACACCACCAGAAACTCCAACTCTACAAACAACATAATGGCAATAAATTCATATCTTTCAGTACATATCATTCAGTCCAAATGTCAATGGACTCAATGCTCCAATCAAAACACATAGGGTAACAGAATGGATAAGAAAACAAGATCCATCTGTATGCTGCTTACAAGAGACCCACTTGAGACCTAAAGACACCTTCAGGTTGAAAGAAAGGGGATGGAGAACCATCTATCATGCTAATGGTCAACAAAAGAAAGCCAGAGTAGCCATACTTATAACAGACAATCCAGACTTTAAAATAAAGACTGTGTCAAGAGATGCAGAAGGGCATTATATCATAATCAAAGGGTCTATCCACCAAGACCTAACAATTGTAAACATTGATGCACCAAATGTGGAAGAACCTAAATATATAAATCAATTAATCACAAACATAAAGAAATTCATTGAAAATACCATAATAGTAGGAGATTTCAAAACCGCACTCACAGCAATGGACAGATCATCTGATCAAAAAATCAACAAAGAAATAATGGCTTTAAATGACATACTGGACCAGGTAGACTTAACAGATATATTCAGAACATTTCATCCTAAAGCAGCAGAATATACATTCTTCTCCAGTGCACATGGAACATTCTCCAGAATAGACCACATACTGGGACACAAATCAGCTCTCAGCAAGTACAAAAAGATCAAGATCATACTGTGCATATTTTCAGACCACAATGCTATGAAACTTGAAATCAACCACGAGAAAAAATTTGGAAAGGTAACAAATACTTGGAGACTGAAAAACATCCTACTAAAGAATGAATGAGCTAACCGAGAAGTTAAAGAGGAAATTAGAAAGTATATGGAAGCCAATGAAAATGATAACACCACAACCCAAAACCTTGGGGACACAGCAAAGGCGGTCATAAGAGGAAAGCATATACCAATCCAGGCCCTCCTAAAGAAGGAAGAAAGATCTCAGGTATACAACCTAACCTTACACCTTGAAGAGCTTGAAAAAAAAACAGCAAATAAAACCCTAAACCAGCAGAAGACAGGAAATAATAAAGATCAGAGCAGAAATTAATGCTATCGAAACCAAAAAAAACAAAACAAAACAAAAACAAAAACAAAAACAAAAAAAACAGTAGAACAGATGAATGAAACCAGAAGCTGCTTCTTTGAAAGAATTAACAAAATTTATAAAACCACTAGCCAGTTTGATCAAAAAGAAAAAGGAAAGGACCCAAATAAATAAAATCAAGAATGAAAGAGGAGAGATCATAACCAACACAGCAGAAATAAAAACAATAGTAAGAGAATATTATGAGCAATTATATGCCAATAAAATGGGCAATCTGGAAGAAATGGACAAATTCCTAGATACATATATACTACCAAAACTGAAACAGGAAGAAATAGAAAATTTGAACAGACCCATAACCAGTAAGGAAATTGAATTAGTAATCAAAAATCTCCCAAAAAACAAGGGTCCAGGGCCAGATGGCTTTCCAGGGGAATTCTACCAAACATTTAAGGAAGAGTTAGCACCTATTCTCTTGAAGCAGTTCCAAAAAATAGAAATGGAAGGAAAACTTCCAAACTCTATGAACCCAGGATTACCTTGATTCCAAAACCAGAGACACCACTAAAAAGGAGAACTTTAGACCAATTTCCCTGATGAACATGGATTCAAAAATCCTCAACAAGATATTAGCCAACCAGATCAAACAATACATTAAAAAAATTATTCACCACAATCAAGCGGGATTTATACCTGGGATGCAGGGCTGTTTCAATATCCGCAAAACAATTAATATGATTCATCACATCAGTAAAAGAAAGGACAAGAACCATATGATCCTCTCAATAGATGCAGAGAAAGCATTTGACAAAATACAGCATCCTTTCTTGACAAAAACCCTCAAGAAAGTAGGTATAGAAGGATCACACCTCGAAATCATAAAAGCCATATATGAATGACCCAATGTTAATATCATCCTCAATGGGGAAAAACTGAGAGCTTTCCCCCTAAGGTCAGGAGCAAGACAGGGATGTCCACTCTCACCACTGTTATTCAACATAGTATTGGAAGTCTTAGCCTCAGCAATCAGACAACACAAAAAATAAAAGGTATCCAAATCGGCCAGGAAGAGGTCAAACTTTCACTCTTCACAGATGACCTGATACTCTATATGTAAAACCCTAAAGATTCCACCAAAAAACTGCTAGAACTGATTCATGAATTCAGCAAAGCAGCAGGATATAAAATCAACTCACAGAAATCGGTTGCATTCCTATTCACCAACAATGAAGCAACAGAAAGAGAAATCAAGGAATTGATCCCATTTACAATTGCACCAAAACCATAAAATACCTAGGAATAAATCTAACCAAAGAGGTGAAAAATCTATACACTGTAAACTACAGAAAGCTTATGAAAGAAATTGAAGAAAACACACACACACACACACACACACAAAAATGGAAAAAGATTCCATGCTCCTGGATAGGAAGAACAAATATTGTTAAAATGTTGATACTACCCAAAGAATCTACACAGTCAATGCAATCCCTATCAAAAAAACATCAGCATTCTTCAGAGAGCTAGCACAAATAATCCTAAAATTTGTTTGGATCCAGAAAAGATCCCAAATAGCCAAAGCAATCTTGAAAGAGAAAACCAAAGCAGGAGGCATCACAATCCCGGACTTCAGCTATACTACAAAGCTGTAATCATCAAGACAGTATGGTACTGGCACAAGAACAGACACTCAGATCAATGGAACAGAATAGAGAACCCAGAAATAGACCCACAAACATATGGCCAACTAATCTTTGACAAAGCAAGAAAGAATATCCTATGGAATAAAGACAGTCTCTTCAGCAAGTGGTGCTGTGAAAACTGGACAGAGACATGCAGAATAATGAACCTGGACCACTTTCTTACACCATACACAAAAATAAACTCAAAATGGACAAAAGACCTAAATGTAAGACAGGAAGCCATCAAATTCCTCAAGGAGAAAGAAGGCAGTTCTTTTATCTTGGCCACAGGAACTTCTTACTCAACATGTCTCTGGAGGCATGGGAAACAAAAGCAAAAATGAACTATTGGGTTCATTTTATCTTGGCCACAGGAACTTCTTACTCAACATGTCTCTGGAGGCATGGGAAACAAAAGCAAAAATGAACTATTGGGACCTCATCAAAATAAAAAGCTTCTGCACAGCAAAGGAAACAATCAGCAAAACTAAAAGGCAACCGATGGAATGGGAGAAGATATTTGCAAATGACATATCAGATAAAGGGTTAGTATCCAAAATCTATAAGAACTTCTCAAACTCAACACCCAGAAAACAAATAATCCAGTGAAGAAATGGGCAAAAGACATGAATAGACACTTTTCCAAAGAAGACATCCAGATGGCCAACCGACACATGAAAAAATGCTCAACATCACTCATCCTCAGGGAAATACAAATCAAAACCACAACGAGATACCACCTTACACCTGTTGGAACGGCTAACATTAACAACTCAGGCAACAACATATGTTGGCAAGGATGAGGAGAAAGAGTATCTCTTGCACTCTTGGTTGCAATGCAAGCTGGTGCAGCCATTCTGGAAAACAGTATGGAGGTTCCTCAAAAAACTAAAAATAGAACCACCCTACAACCCAGCAATGGCACTACTAGGTATTTATCCAAGGGATACAGGTATGCTGTTTCGAAGGGACACATGCACCCCAATGTTTACACCAGCACTATCAACAATAGTCAAAGTATGGAAAGAGCCCAAAGGTCCATCAATGGATGAATGGATAAAGAAGAGGTGGTATATATATATACAATGGAGTATTACTTGGCAATCAAAAAGAATGAAATCTTGCCATTTGCAACTACGTGGATGGAACTAGAGGGTATTATGCTAAGTGAAACTAATCAGTCAGAGAAAGACAAATACCATATTACTTCACTCACATGAGGACTTTAAGAGACAAAACAGATGAACATAAGGGAAGGGAAGCAAAAATAACATAAAAACAGGGAGGGGGACAAAACATAAGAGACTCATAAATATGGAGAACAAACAGGGTTACTGGAGGGGTTCTGGGAGGAGGGATGGGCTAAATGGGTAAGGGGCACTCAGGAATCTACTCCTGAAATCACTGTTGTACTATATGCTAACTAATTTGGATGTAAATTAAAAAAAAATTAATTAAAAATTTTAAAAAAAGGAAAGAAAATACTGTATAACATTAAGACATTTGTTCCCTGAAAGTTGGTAGAACTTGCTTGTTAAAAAATTTGTTTTTTTCTTTGTGAGAAGACATTGCTCCAATCTCTTTAATAGTTATAGGGCCATTTAATTTTTTTGAGTAAGTCTTGGTAAGATATAGTTTTCTAATAGTATATCCATTTCATCTAAGACTTCACAGTTGTTGGCATAAGATTGTTGACAGCATCCACTTTTATTATTATTTTTTTACCCTTTATCTGTAGTAACTGCCCCTCTTTCATTACTCACATTTTAAATTTGTATTTTCTCTCATCTTCTGATTAAACTTGCCAAAGTTCTACTTTGTTGGTTTTTTAAAAAAATATCAATGCTTTGTTTTGCTGGTCTTCTTTATCATCTCTTTTCTATTTCACTCACTGCTGGTATTATTTTTATTATTTTTTCTTCTGTTATTTGAGTTTGTTCTTTCCTTCTTTTTTCTTTTTTTTTTTTTTTAAATTTTAGAGAGAGTGAGAGAGCATGTGAGTGGGGGGGGGGGGCAGAGGGAGAGGGGGGTGGGATGGGGGGAGAGAGAGAAAGAGAGAATCTTAAGCAGATTCCAAATCACAACCTGAGCTGAAATCGAGTCGATGCTCAACCAACTGAGCCACTCAGGTGTCCCTGTCCTTTCCTTCTTATATGACTTCTAAAGCTATACATCTCCCTGAAAACACTTCTTTGGCTGTATTCCCCAAGTTTTGATATACAGTGCTTTTAATATCATTCTCTAGATATTTTACATTCATTATAATTTCTGCTTAAAACCAAAAGTTATTCAGCAGTGTATTTTTTTAAACTGTGAATGAGATAAGGATGCCCACTATTATTATTATTATATTCAAGATTGTACATGAAGTCCCAGCCAGTACATATGTGTCATGAACCAAGGATTATGAGGGATCCAACTGAAGCCCAATGAAGAAAGAGCGAAAAAAAAAAAACAAGAGAAATAAAAATCTAACAAGTTTTCAGACTAAAGAATGAAGTACCTTTAAAGGAAAAAGAATCAGAGCTGCAGTAACATTTGCAACACTGAAAGCTAGAAGACAGAGCATCCACAGTGTACTGAGAGAAAAGAACTCAAGAATCCTATAATCAGCTGAGATTATAACCATGAAGCTGAGAATTACATTTTGTATTTTTAAGGAATATCTATAGCACTAGATCATGTATTCAACATACAGGAGAGCTCCACAAATTCAAAAAGGTATTATAAGTCACATTATTTAGTCAGAATACTCTCAAGTTAAATACATAATAAGAAAGTAACTCCTTCCCCAAATAATTAACTACATACTTAGAAATTCAGAAATATACTCCTAGATAACCCTTTCACCAAAGAAAAAATTAGAAATTACACAGTACTGAGACAGTATTAAAAAGGAGAATAATTCACATTGAATACATGTGACACAGATAAAATTTTACTCATAGGAAAACTCATTCCTTCAAATGCCTCTATCATTGAACAAAAAAAAGATGAGAAATAAAAGAACTAAGTATTCCCTTCAGAAGTCTGAAAAATAAAAACAAAAAATAAAAAGAAACTAGGAATAGGAAATTAATAAATATAGAGATGGGAAGTAATGTTATAGAAAATAAAAGTGGAGGAGGTTCCGGAAGATGGCGGCGTAGGAGGACGCGGGGCTCACAGCGCGTCCTGCCGATCACTTAGATTCCACCTACACCTGCCTAAAGAACACAGAAAACCGCCAGAGGATTAGCAGAAGGGAGTCTCCGGAGTCAAGCGCAGACCAGAGGCCCACGGAAGAGGGTAGGAAGGGCGGCGAGGCGGTGCGCGCTCCACGGACTGGCGGGAGGGAGCCGGGGCGGAGGGGCGGCTCGCCGGCCAAGCAGAGCCCCCGAGTCTGGCTGGCAAAAGCGGAGGGGCCGGACGGACTGTGTTCCGACAGCAAGCGCGACTTAGCGTCTGGGAGGTCAGAAGTTAACAGCTCTGCTCGGAAAGCGGGAAGGCTGGAGGACAAAGGGAGGGAGAGCTGCTGAGCCCCCGGACGGCAGAGCTCAGCTTGGCGGGGAACAAAGGCGCCAGCGCCATCTCCCCCGCCCATCCCCCAGCCAAAATCCCAAAGGGAACCAGTTCCTGCCAGGGAACTTGCTCGCTCCGCGCAAACACCCAACTCTGTGCTTCTGCGGAGCCAAACCTCCGGCAGCGGATCTGACTCCCTCCCGCTGCCACAGGGCTCCTCCTGAAGTGGATCACCTAAGGAGAAGCGAGCTAAGCCTGCCCCTCCAGCCCCCGTGCACCTTGCCTACCCACCCCAGCTAATACGCCAGATCCCCAGCAACACAAGCCTGGCAGTGTGCGAGTAGCCCAGACGGGACACGCCACCCCACAGTGAATCCCGCCCCTAGGAGAGGGGAAGAGAAGGCACACACCAGTCTGACTGTGGCCCCAGCAGTGGGCTGGGGGCAGACATCGGGTCGGACTGCGGCCCCGCCCACTAACTCCAGTTATACACCACAGCACAGGGGAAGTGCCCTGCAGGTCCTCACCACGCCAGGGACTCTCCAAAATGACCAAACGGAAGAATTCCCCTCAGAAGAATCTCCAGGAAATAACAACAGCTAATGAACTGATCAAAAAGGATTTAAATAATATAACAGAAAGTGAATTTAGAATAATAGTCATAAAATTAATCGCTGGGCTTGAAAACAGTATACAGGACAGCAGAGAATCTCTTGCCACAAAGATCGAGGGACTAAGGAATAGTCACGAGGAGTTGAAAAACGCTTTAAACGAATTGCAAAACAAAATGGAATCCACGATGGCTCGGCTTGAAGAGGCAGAGGAGAGAATAGGTGAACTAGAAGATAAAGTTATGGAGAAAGAGGAAGCTGAAAGAAAGAGAGATAAAAAAATCCAGGAGTATGAGGGGAAAATTAGAGAACTAAGTGATACACTAAAAAAAAATAATATACGCATAATTGGTATCCCAGAGGAGGAAGAGAGAGGGAAGGGTGCTGAAGGGGTACTTGAACAAATTATAGCTGAGAACTTCCCTGAACTGGGGAAGGAAAAAGGCATTGAAATCCAAGAGGCACAGAGAACTCCCTTCAGACGTAACTTGAATCGATCTTCTGCACGACATATCATAGTGAAACTGGCAAAATACAAGGATAAAGAGAAAATTCTGAAAGCAGCAAGGGATAAACGTGCCCTCACATATAAAGGGAGACCTATAAGACTCGTGACTGATCTCTCCTTTGAAACTTGGCAGGCCAGAAAGGCTTGGCACGATATCTACAGTGTGCTAAACAGGAAAAATATGCAGCCGAGAATCCTTTATCCAGCAAGTCTGTCATTTAGAATAGAAGGAGAGATAAAGGTCTTCCCAAACAAACAAAAACTGAAGGAATTTGTCACCACTAAACCAGCCCTACAAGAGATCCTAAGGGGGATCCTGTGAGACAAAGTACCAGAGACATCACTACAAGCATAAAACATACAGACATCACAATGACTCTAAACCCGTATCTTTCTATAATAACACTGAATGTAAATGGATTAAATGCGCCAACTAAAAGACATAGGGTATCAGAATGGATAAAAAAACAAGACCCATCTATTTGCTGTCTACAAGAGACTCATTTTAGATCTGAGGACACCTTTAGATTGAGAGTGAGGGGATGGAGAACTATTTATCATGCTCCTGGAAGCCAAAAGAAAGCTGGAGTAGCCATACTTATATCAGACAAACTAGACTTTAAATTAAAGGCTGTAACAAGAGATGAAGAAGGGCATTATATAATAATCACAGGGTCTATCCACCAGGAAGAGCTAACTATTATAAATGTCTATGCGCCAAATACCCGAGCCCCCAGATATATAAAACAATTACTCATAAACATAAGCAACCTTATTGATAAGAATGTGGTCATTGCAGGGGACTTTAACACCCCACTTACAGAAATGGATAGATCATCTAGACACACAGTCAATAAAGAAACAAGGGCCCTGAATGATACATTGGATCAGATGGACTTGACAGATATATTTAGAACTCTGCATCCCAAAGCAACAGAATATACTTTCTTCTCGAGTGCACATGGAACATTCTCCAAGATAGATCATATACTGGGTCACAAAACAGCCCTTCATAAGTTTACAAGAATTGAAATTATACCATGCATACTTTCAGACCACAATGCTATGAAGCTTGAAATCAACCACAGGAAAAAGTCTGGAAAACCTCCAAAAGCATGGAGGTTAAAGAACACCCTACTAACGAATGAGTGGGTCAACCAGGCAATTAGAGAAGAAATTAAAACATATATGGAAACAAACGAAAATGAAAATACAACAATCCAAACGCTTTGGGATGCAGCGAAGGCAGTCCTGAGAGGAAAATACATTGCAATCCAGGCCTATCTCAAGAAACAAGAAAAATCCCAAATACAAAATCTAACAGCACACCTAAAGGAAATAGAAGCAGAACAGCAAAGGCAGCCTAAACCCAGCAGAAGAAGAGAAATAATAAAGATCAGGGCAGAAATAAACAATATAGAATCTAAAAAAACTGTAGAGCAGATCAACGAAACCAAGAGTTGGTTTTTTGAAAAAATAAACAAAATTGACAAACCTCTAGCCAGGCTTCTCAAAAAGAAAAGGGAGATGACCCAAATAGATAAAATCATGAATGAAAATGGAATGATTACAACCAATCCCTCAGAGATACAAACAATTTTCAGGGAATACTATGAAAAATTATATGCCAGCAAATTGGACAACCTGGAAGAAATGGACAAATTTCTAAACACCCACACTCTTCCAAAACTCAATCAGGAGGAAATAGAAAGCTTGAACAGACCCATAACCAGCGAAGAAATTGAATCGGTTATCAAAAATCTCCCAACAAATAAGAGTCCAGGACCAGATGGCTTCCCAGGGGAGTTCTACCAGACATTTAAAGCAGAGATAATACCTATCCTTCTCAAGCTATTCCAAGAAATAGAAAGGGAAGGAAAACTTCCAGACTCATTCTATGAAGCCAGTATTACTTTGATTCCTAAACCAGACAGAGACCCAGTAAAAAAAGAGAACTACAGGCCAATATCCCTGATGAATATGGATGCAAAAATTCTTAATAAGATACTAGCAAATCGAATCCAACAGCATATAAAAAGAATTATTCACCATGATCAAGTGGGATTCATTCCTGGGATGCAGGGCTGGTTCAACATTCGCAAATCGATCAACGTGATACATCACATTAACAACAAAAAAGAGAAGAACCATATGATCCTGTCAATCGATGCAGAAAAGGCCTTTGACAAAATCCAGCACCCTTTCTTAATAAAAACCCTTGAGAAAGTCGGGATAGAAGGAACATACTTAAAGATCATAAAGGCCATTTATGAAAAGCCCACAGCTAACATCATCCTCAACGGGGAAAAACTGAGAGCTTTTTCCCTGAGATCAGGAACACGACAGGGATGCCCACTGTCACCGCTGCTATTTAATATAGTGCTGGAAGTTCTAGCATCAGCAATCAGACAACAAAAGGAAATCAAAGGCATCAAAATTGGCAAAGATGAAGTCAAGCTTTCGCTTTTTGCAGATGACATGATATTATACATGGAAAATCCGATAGACTCCACCAAAAGTCTGCTAGAACTAATACATGAATTCAGCAAAGTTGCAGGATACAAAATCAATGTGCAGAAATCAGTTGCATTCTTATACACTAACAATGAAGCAACAGAAAGACAAATGAAGAAACTGATCCCATTCACAATTGCACCAAGAAGCATAAAATACCTAGGAATAAATCTAACCAAAGATGTAAAAGATCTGTATGCTGAAAACTATAGAAAGCTTATGCAGGTAATTGAAGAAGATATAAAGAAATGGAAAGACATTCCCTGCTCATGGATTGGAAGAATAAATATTGTCAAAATGTCAATACTACCCAAAGCTATCTACACATTCAATGCAATCCCAATCAAAATTGCACCAGCATTCTTCTCGAAACTAGAACAAGCAATCCTAAAATTCATATGGAACCACAAAAGGCCCCGAATAGCCAAAGTAATTTTGAAGAAGAAGACCAAAGCAGGAGGCATCACAATCCCAGACTTTAGCCTCTACTACAAAGCTGTCATCATCAAGACAGCATGGTATTGGCATAAAAACAGACACATAGACCAATGGAATAGAATAGAAACCCCAGAACTAGACCCACAAACGTATGGCCAACTCATCTTTGACAAAGCAGGAAAGAACATCCAATGGAAAAAAGACAGTCTCTTTAACAAATGGTGCTGGGAGAACTGGACAGCAACATGCAGAAGGTTGAAACTAGACCACTTTCTCACACCATTCACAAAAATAAACTCAAAATGGATAAAGGACCTGAATGTGAGACAGGAAACCATCAAAACCTTAGAGGAGAAAGCAGGAAAAGACCTCTCTGACCTCAGCCGTAGCAATCTCTTAATCGGCACATCCCCAAAGGCAAGGGAATTAAAAGCAAAAGTGAATTACTGGGACCTTATGAAGATAAAAAGCTTCTGCACAGCAAAGGAAACAACCAACAAAACTAAAAGGCAACCAACGGAATGGGAAAAGATATTTGCAAATGACACATCGGAGAAAGGGCTAGTATCAAAAATCTATAAAGAGCTCATCAAACTCCACACCCGAAAAACAAATAACCCAGTGAAGAAATGGGCAGAAAACATGAATAGACACTTCTCTAAAGAAGACATCCGGATGGCCAACAGGCACATGAAAAGATGTTCAACGTCGCTCCTTATCAGGGAAATACAAATCAAAACCACACTCAGATACCACCTCACGCCAGTCAGAGTGGCCAAAATGAAGAAATCAGGAGACTATAGATGCTGGAGAGGATGTGGAGAAACAGGAACCCTCTTGCACTGTTGGTGGGAATGCAAATTGGTGCAGCCGCTCTGGAAAGCAGTGTGGAGGTTCCTCAGAAAATTAAAAATAGACCTACCCTATGACCCAGCAATAGCACTGCTAGGAATTTATCCAAGGGATACAGGAGTACTGATGCATAGGGGCACCTGTACCCCAATGTTTATAGCGGCACTCTCAACAATAGCCAAATTATGGAAAGAGCCTAAATGTCCATCAACTGATGAATGGATAAAGAAATTGTGGTTTATATACACAATGGAATACTACGTGGAAATGAGAAAAAATGAAATATGGCCTTTTGTAGCAACATGGATGGAACTGGAGAGTGTGATGCTAAGTGAAATAAGCCATACAGAGAAAGACAGATACCATATGGTTTCACTCTTATGTGGATCCTGAGAAACATAACAGAAACCCATGGGGGAGGGGAAGGAAAAAAAAAAAAAAAAAAGAGGTTAGAGTGGGAGAGAGCCAAAGCATAAGAGACTGTTAAAAACTGAGAACAAACTGAGGGTTGATGGGGGGTGGGAGGGAGGGCAGGGTGGGTGATGGGTATTGAGGAGGGCACCTTTTGGGATGAGCACTGGGTGTTGTATGGAAACCAATTTGACAGTAAATTTCATATATTAAAAAAATAAAATAAAATAAAAAATAAAAAAAAAATAAAAAAAAAATAAAAAAAGAAAGCCTCTGACACCCAGCACCCAGGGGATTTTTTTTTTTTTCTGGCAAGCAGTCAGACTGGGAGATTAGTGTTTCTAGTGGGTGACATGTCTCATGTACAAGTTGTGTTTGTTTTCCTGGCTTAGTAAAGTGCTATTTAAGTGGAAAAAAAAAAAAAAAAAAAAAAAAGAAAATAAAAGTAATAGCATAAAAAATACAAAGGCTAGTTCTTTGAAAAGACTAAAAAATGAAGGCCTTGCAAGCCTGATAAATAATAAAAGATAAACGAAAAATAGACAAGATTAAAAATCAGATATCAGGCCTAATCACAGACAGAGGGAATAATTTAAAATAAGAGTATTGCATTCCATATTATGGGTATAAATTTGAAATCTTAGAGAGAATTGAATAATTTACCATCCAAATATAAAGAATCAAAACTGATGTGAGAAGAGCTGAATATTCAAATAGTCAATTACCACAGACAACTCTGAAAATACTAAATACCATTCAAAGATGTACTGAAATCAAAGGAGTTCATAACTGAATTTTACCTAATGATATGTGGTTCAGGTCAAGTTTTATCTAACTTTAAAAAACAGATAATTCATGTGATTAAACCTGTTTATTTATGATGTTCACTTAATTTTAATGCAAAGCTCTGATAAAATTAGTACTTGCTAGTAAAAAAAAAAACCCTTATAAACCAATCTCATTTATTAATATATATGCACAAAATTTACAAATAAAATATATACATGTAGCAAATGATATATTCAAAAAGTAAATGATGCATGGCTTATTCCATGAAAGCAAAGACACTTCAACATCAAGAAATTCAATAATACTAGTCCATTTTACCAGTTGGTTAAAGGGGAAAAAACACTATTATATCAATAGATGCTGAGAGGCACTTAACAAAATCCAACAGCATTTCATTTAAAACATCTAACTAAAATTGGAATACAAGTAAAATAGTTAATTAAAAATAAATATTTACTAAAAACATCAAACATAATTCCAAGTGGCAAAGCACCAAATAATTGCAATTAAAATCAGTAAGTAGATATGGATGTTCAGTGTCATTATTATTTAACAAAGTCTGAGGGGTTCAAATGAATTTCATAAGACATTAACAAGATAAGAAAATAAAATAACAGATATAAACACTGGAAAAAAATAGATGAACTCTTTTTGGGGGGGTATTGAGCAGGTGATACAATTGTAGAACTAGATAATCCAAGAGATACTAGCAAAAAAACTACCAGAATTAATATGAGGATTTTATAAAGTTGATGGATATAAGACAAATACACAAAAATCAATAACCTTTCCTTATTCTATCAACAAATATGAAGATTTCAATTTTCTTCCATTCTTTTAACTAAAACTGTCCTTTTTCCTAAAACACTGAAAACTGATGCTGGACAACTTGAGTTCAGCTTTAGAGAAATTGCCACAAAACTTGTGCCTGCTCTATGGGTCACAATGATCACCAGAGACACTTAAATTACAAACCAGAAAAACTCATCTGATTCCTGCTGCCTGTTCCCACACCATATGAGAATGCTTCAAGCCTGACATCTGAAAATCTTTCACTAGGAGCACTCAAGACCCAGACACTGGGTTTGTAATTTGCTCCAACCATTAACCTATATTTTTCTTTTGTTTCTGTAGAAGTGTCTCTTATTAATTACCTGATTGCTTGCTAAACAAAACAGAGTCTATATCATGGCTAACACCACCTGCTACACGATTAAGGCCTTACGTGACTCTCAAATAGCATTACAATATTAAACACTGAAATAACTCATTCATAAAGCAGTTCTACAAAATAAAACAGTATTAGACGTTTTAACTGCAGCATGGGTGGAACATGTGCCATCATAAACA
The DNA here is from genome assembly GCF_018350215.1 of Panthera leo. Classification (NCBI taxonomy): domain Eukaryota; kingdom Metazoa; phylum Chordata; class Mammalia; order Carnivora; family Felidae; genus Panthera; species Panthera leo. Next base: position 107,713,726 of record NC_056687.1, read on the forward strand.
CTGAATGCTATATATATATTCCAGATTATCACTAAAATGTAACAGGATTGCTAATTGTGCTCAAATTGGCACTTCTTAAAATTTTTTTAATGTTTTATTTAAAAAATTTTTTTAAATGTTTACTTTTGAGAGAGAGAGACAGCGCAGGGGAGGGGCAGAGAGCTAGGGAGTCACAGAATTCGAAGCCAACTCCAGGCTCCCAGCTGCCAGCACAGAGCCTGATGTGGGGCTCGAACTCACAGGCCTATAGATCATGACCTGAGCTGAAGTCGGCAACCTAATCGACTGAACCACCCAAGCGCCCCAATGTTTTATTTATTTTTTGAGAAAGAGACAGAGGGAAGGGTGGAGAGAGAGTAAAACACAGAATCCGAAGTAGACTCCAAGCCCCGAGCTGTCAGCACAGAGCCCAACGCGAGGCTTAAACCCACAAACCGTGAGATCACTACCTGAGCCAAAGCCAGATGCCCAACCGACTGAGCCACCCAGGTGCCCCTCAAATTGCCACTTTAAACAATCTCTCCCTCTCCTTTAATAATTGGTTAAACTCCTGAACTGGAGGATTTTGGTCAACTATCAAAGGTCTCTTTATTGGGCTTCTTTTTCTCATAATAATTTCAATCATGTTTTGCTGTCTTTTAAATGTCTCTCCATCTGGTGCCCAGACTCCCTCAGTGGCATAACTTCCAAGTGGACAGATAATCCTTTCTACTCAAGGAGATTCATATATGTTGTCTACCTTGGATTTGGCTGCCTCTGCTTTTAACAATTCCTATAACCCCAAATGACCAATGCCCCTATTCAGCAGCAAAAAGTTACAGAAGATAAGACCTTCCACCCTCAGCAACCTGAAAGATTTAAAGGTCAAGTAATTCAGGGGGTAAATGATGAAGAGAACAAAGGTAAGAGAAATGGGGCTAAAATCATCTCTTTACAACTTGCAACCCCCCACTTATAAATTCCTGAGACATGCAGAGTGTGACATTCCTCAAGGAACTCATGGCTACTTTACTGTTGATGTTTCATTAAAGACTAAAAGCAACCTTATCTTAACAACAGCCCTCCAAGATCCTGGAGACCTTGCTTTTTAACATGCTCAAATTCCTTAGAGACTTACCTTATCCCTAACCCCCACTAACTAAAAAGTATATAACCAGTTACTCCTCACAATCCCAGTGCAACTCTTTCTGCCTACTTGTCCTGTCTCTGTGCTATAATAAAAGCACGTTTTGGCACCAAAACAAAAACAAAAACAAAATACCAAGAGACTGAAATAGTGAAAAAAGTCCACTTATAGTAGATGCAAAAACATGACAGTCATCAATTTAACAAGAAGGAAAAAGTAATATAGCCAAATAAAACTAAGAAATCATAATTAAAAACAGAAAAAGTTTAAAGAAATGAAAGGACATACTATATTCTTGAATGAGAAGACTTTTACAATATTGAGACTTAATATCACTAAAAACGCCAATTCTCCAAAATTTAATATGTAAATATAATGCAATTCCAGCTAGAATCTCTGTTGGGATTAGAATTAAATGAAATTACCTTAACTTCATGTGGAAGAATAACTTCTTGTAAATATAAATATGTAAGAAAAGAATAAAGACTGGAGGAGAAAAACTTTACTAAGTATCAATTAGTCTTTGGATTAGAAGTAAATACAGGATCTTAAAAAATTCAAATTGAAGACAACTCCTCCACGTATATATTTGAAAAGTAAGAACAGTAGAAAGAGAAAGGATTTACCAGCTGTGAGATTATGCTATTAAGTCACTATATTCAAATGAATATGTATGAATGGTATATCAAATAAATTTGTGGAACAAAAGAGAACACAGTAATCAATGCTAACATATATAAAATTTTAACATATGACAAATAGTTCTATTCAGTGTAAAAGGATGGATTATTTAATATACAATACTGATACAACTGGTTATCCATTTGGAAAGAATAAAACTAATCCCCCATATCTCATACCATATAAAAAATAAATCTTACATGGATTAATGACTTAAATGTAAAAAAAAACCTCAAGAGACTATCTGTACAATTTAAGAATGTTTTAACCAAAACTAACCAAAAACAATACAAGACATATCATTTGATCACATCAAAATGAAAAATTTTGGTAGTAAAATTTACCATAAAAAGTCAACAAATTATACATTAGAAAAAAACCGAATATAGATTATAATTACTACATTATACAAACTGCTCTTAAAAATTATCAAGGAAAATTCCAATAATGCAATAGAAAATTGGCAAAATCTATAAAAAGGTAATTCACAGAAGGGAAAATTAAAATATTTGATATCTGCTCCAACTTCACGTAACGAGTCCTTATTTTCCATTCCAGCACCACTTTCTCTCCAGATTTCCTAGTCTGTGGTGTGCTCCCATCATTAAATACTCTCAAGAAATGAGGTTCAGAGTCCTCTGTGACTTCCTTCTCTCCCTGTCTACTTAGCCAGATGTCCACCTCTCTAATCCTGGGTAGTCTGCTCAGTCTTGATTCTATCTTGGTTTTCCCATTGTGGCCACGGAGATGACCAAGGAGACACAGTGCGATGAGCACGAGTCTTGGAATCTGAACTCTTTCACTCCCTACCATTTACCAGCTATGTGAAAACAGGCTTGTTACCTTTCTAGGCTTTGATTCTCTTCTCTGCAAGATGGGATAATTATACCTGTTTTTCATGATCCCTGTGGCAATTGACAGAAGTAATTTACATACAGTGCATATTAGGACCCAAAAAATGTAGTTCCCTTCCTACTTCAGTTTGTTACAGTTAGTCTAGGGCCTGGGTTATCAGCAAAGATATTTTTTAAATGGCTACCTAGCTCCAATTTCTTGATTATTTGGAACACCCCCAATCATTGTAATAACTTAATTTTGCTAAAACACTGCTTGTATTATAGCATTCTCCTTGAATGAAAATTGATTACGAATTTTCAAGGATTCCTACTGCCTTTAGGGAAAAGTACAAATTCCATAGTCTTAGTGCCAAGACACTCATTCCTCTGAGGTAGAAATTTAAAACCTTTGCCCATAGTGCCCCAAACACAGGGGTTTTTTTTAATTTTTTTTTAACATTTATTTATTTTTGAGACAGAGAGAGAGAGCATGAACCGGGGAGGGTCAGAGAAAGAGGGAGACACAGAATCTGAAATAGGCTCTGTCAGCACAGAGCCGACGCGGGGCTCGAACCCACCGACCACGAGATCATGACCTGAGCCGAAGTCGGACGCTTAACCTATTGAGCCACCCAGGCGCCCCACCAAACACAGTTTTTAATTTTTCCTTGGGAAAATGAAGGAATATATTCACTTAAGTGTGAATGGCATTCACTCTCAATGGCAGAATCAGAAGGGATGATAGTAAATATTGATCACAGACACAGTTATTGACTTAGTTACTAGTAATTAGCCGTATTTGCAACACTAATTAAAACAAGATTTTGTTGTGATTATAAAAGAAATAAAAATGTAAATACTTCTTTGTTATGGCCAGTTGCTAACAACAGCAAATAAAATCATTCTCTTTTACCTAGTACTTCTTTTTCCAAGTCATGGCATCTGGTTTGTAAGTTTACTTCCTGTTGTTTGGATGTCTGAATCTGCTGAGACCTCAGTATGGCTGCATCTGACAACAATTTCAGATTTTTCATTTCCTCTTCAAGGCACATCTTATTTCTCTGGGACACTGTCAAACTTTTCTTTAGTATTTCTATTTCTGTATAGAAAAGTCAAAGTTTGCAAATAGACAAAATTGAATCATAAATCATTTCCCTGTAGAATGATTATTTTCTTCTAGAAAATCAATAGTTGAAAGTCAAGATAACTTTTCTATCAGTAGAATGACACCTAACCAAAAAATTTAAATTTAGTAGTTATTCTGAAAAAAGAAGGATTGCATTGCTAAATGATGCATGAAAAGTTTTAGTAGGTTAGCCTTTAAATTGTATTAAATGGCAATCCATCTTGCTTTTTAAATGCCCACATAAATGAATAACACAATATCTGCATAATGTTCTGAGTTTTATTGAAATTAAATTGTTTTCTTGGCAACATGATTCAGAAAAGTACATTTAAATGTGCTAGCGTGAACTGGTTGGGTGGCATTTCTAGGAGAGTAATTAGGGTACATTCTATACAAATTATGAATAAAGACAGTAGGGGTGGAGAGGAATAAAAGGATTCAGTGTCTAAAACTAATAAATTTATGGGCAGAAAGTATTAGTTAATAGAGCTTAATGATTCTAATAATACTTTGTCCACTCAAAATGAGACCAGAATTTTATCATAGCAATCACTTGTCATTATTCTATCTACTTAGATTAAGTTTAATAAAAATATGCCTTCACAGCATTATGTAGATTTAAATGTGCTAATTTTATATAATTTTGTGAGAAATGCATGGAACACATTATCCTTCAGAATAATCATCAAGCTCTCCCTTAAGCAGTCTCTTCAGCACTGTCTTAAACCACCACTAAAATATAAAAATACACACACAATAATGATAAAATACTATAAAATTTGTACAACCGCAATTAATTTGAATTGATGAGGAGGTGATCTATGTGAAAATCTGGACAGTCTGCTTTTCTAGATCGTTCACTTGGCATCCCCTTTCTTGTTTAGCTTATCCTGGGCCATGTGATAGGTGTAGCATGTGATTGGGGATCAGAAGAGACTGGCTTGGTCTTGGGGGCACCACAGCACCAGATAGGCTAGTGAAGACCTGAAGCAAAGAGCCAGAAGACAGACATGGCATCAGAGGCAATAGGGCTGGTAAGTGGTTAAAGGAGAAGTAAAGTGGTTGGCTAGACAGAGCACAGAGAAGAGAACATGCCTTAAAGGATGGTGAAGAATAGAATTAGGAACGTGGTCCAAGGAGAGAAAGTAAAATGTCTTTCTGTGGGTGATGAGTATGTCCGAAAGAAAATGTGACCATTAAGACAGATTTAGGGGTGACCACAAGGAGTCTGGCACCTACTTCACTTCTAATTGTTGCTCAAAATGGAAAACCTGGAGAAATAAATTGGCAGGGACCAAGTAAGTGAGGTTCTACTATATTCAAACAATTACTTAAATGGGAATATTTTTCCTAAGAATAACTATGTGCTTCTAAATACTTACGGATATGCACCCATTTGTGTAAAGAAAACTGCTAACACGCTAGTGTGTAAAATTTTAAAAGAATAGAGTTTAAAAAATATGGAGGTTGCAGTTTTTCTTTAGGCCCAATTTTTCTCTAGTATTTCTGTATCCATAAAGGTGGCTCCTTCTGCTGAATAAACTGTATCATATCCTAATCATATCTGTGTTTAAGTCAGAATGACAGTGCAGAGGAATCCACACATGCTGTCACCTATTTTTCATTTGCCAGAATGATGCTGCTTAGGTTAGCAGGATGACTCTGTAAGCGTACACTACTATCTGTCTCTAAAATAACTACTCATGTCAACATGACTTTCTATCTGACATTAGAAGAATAAGAATCTGCAATACAAATTCAGTTGTGAAATATATTCTAATACATGGAAAAGTACAGCAAGATTTCCAAACTAATAGGAGCTATATTTCTAATGTGAAATTAGAAGACTAAAACTCAATGAAGGGGAGTTAACTCACCCTCGACAAGTGACACATTCCCTGTACCTACGGCAATCCTGATGTCAAATATTGGGTCCTACCTTCATCATTCTACAGCATCATATCTTTCAGTCACGTGTTCCAATTTGGAGTTCAGAAGTTATGATTTCCACCACGTTAACCTATTCTGGTTGTTGTACCCACCTTGGTTTCCCTTATCTCAGCACCCCCTATGAAGAAGGTCCTTCTAACTTCATTCATTTGGCTTGCTATTGCTCATATGCTACCATGGCCTGGCAATCTTTTCTGACCCAATCTGGAAGTGACCTGGATCTTCCTAGAACTCATACCAATTTACACCATTTTTACTGCACTGATAATATGTATACATGTGATCTATTATTGGACTGTAAGTTACTTAGGCCAGAGATCATATATTAGTCATTTTTTATTCCACCCACAATTTTTACCATGATGTCCTAGAAATAACAGGAGCTCAATACATACCTACCAAATGAGTAAAGGCTTTATTGAGCAAAACTTCTAAATAGTTTCTGATATACTAGTTGAATACAGTATCCTGAATATTTTTTGTCTTATCTTGCCCTTTACTTCAGAGGCAAGCATTTTGAGTCACAAATTCTTTAATGTCAGGCTAGGTAAGGTAGTAAAAACAAGCAGCTAACATTTTTAATAGGATGAGAAAATAGGCCTATTTCATCCCTAATTTCTTCAATTTTATGAAAATGTGTGGACTACATTTCCAAGCCTAATTTGGAACTTGAATTTTAAAAATTCAGGAGCTATCCAATAGTTATTTTGAGAGTGGAAACAAACTGATTCTACACTTAAAATAATCTACCTTGGTAAAAATATTTTTTCCTGAAATTTCTCTTATTAAAATAGGTATGCTCTACTTTAATAAAACCTAATCTATGCTAGCTCTCTCTCTCTCTCTCTCAAAAAATAAATAAACCTCAAAAAAACTTAAAAAAAAAAATGGGTGCCTGGGTGGTTTAGTCGGTTGAGCGTCCGACTTCAGCTCAGGTCATGATCTCACAGACTGAGTTCGAGCCCCGCATTGGGCTCTGTGCTGACAGCTCAGAGCCTGGAGTCTGCTTTGGGTTCTGTGTCTCCCTCTCTGCCCCTCCCCCCTTGCACTCTGTCTCTCTCTCTATCAAAAAATAAATAAACCTCAAAAAAAATTTTTTTAAAGTAATACAAGAAAAAAAACCCCTAATCTATGAATATTTGAGCTTAAAAACATTGATTATATAAAGAGATAGCCACTCATTAGAGGGGTAGGAAATATTTTACTCATATCCGCTATTCAATAATCAACATACTTGTCAGCAAGAAAATATTAAGCAAAGCCTTTTCTAGGAATGTTGTTTCTGTTCTGGACTTTGATTTTAAGCCTAAATTTTAATGTGCAAAACTTTTAAAGTATCTCAAATAATGTCGTGAATTTGTATGGGGTTCACTATACTTATGAGTTTGCTAGGGCTGCTGTAACAAAGTAGCAGAGACCCGGTAGCTTAAGGGACAGAGATTGATTTTTTCACAATTCTGGAGGCTAAGAAGTCTGAGATTAAGGTATCAGCTAGGTTGGTTTCTTTCAAGGGCCATGAAGGACAGATCTGTTCCAGGCCTCTCTACTTGGCTTATAAAAGGCCATCTTCTTCCTGTGTCTTCAAGACTCTTTCTTCTGTATGTTTCTGTTTCCTCTGTTTTTATAAGGAACACCAATCATATTAGATTAGAGCCCACCCATTTAAATGTATTTCTTTAAGAACCCTAGGGGCGCCTAGGTGGCTCAGTCGGTTGGGAGTCCGACTTCGGCTCAGGTCATGATCTCACAGTTGGTGGGTTCGAGCCCTACGTCGGGCTCTGTGCTGATAGCTCAGAGCCTGGAGCCTGCTTCAAATTCTGTGTCTCCTCTTCTGTCTGCCCCTCCCATGCTCATGCTCTGTCTCGCTCTGTCTCTCAATAATAATAAAATAATAAAATTTTCTCAATAAAAAAAAATTTAAAAAAAAGAACCCTCACTCCAAATACAGATATATTCTGAGGTGCTGGGGATTGGAACTTTAACATATGAATAGGGGGGTGCAGTGACATAATTCAGCCAATAACATATTTTAGAACATTTACTGGCATTTACATTGTGATTATAAATATGGAAAAAAATAGATGAGCATGTGTTGGACTAGAAGATAAAATGGGAAAATGAAAACAACTATGTTAGGATAAAGGAATTAGGGTTTGTCTTACTTCTTATAAAAATGTTTCCATTGTTCTTTTTATATCAACTTTTCTAGTTTAACTTTTTTTTCCATTTATTTTCATTGCATTTATTTTCATTTCATTTTCATTTATTTCATTATTTTTGAGAAACAGAGAGAGCACAAGTGGGGAGGGGCAGACAGAGAAGGAGACAGAACCCAAAGCAGGCTCCAGGCTCTGAGCTGTCAGCACAGAGCCCAACGCAGGGCTTGAACTCACAGACTGTGAGATCATGACCTGAGCCAAAGTCAGACAGTTAACCGACTGAGCCACCCAGGAGCCCTTTATATCAACTTTTCAATTGAAGAACTGTGTCATGCAGAATCAACTCACACCCTAAGAATATATCCACATAGATCATAAATAAAAGCTGGTATTAAAAAAGTATTTGTCATTTAAAATGTTTATAATATTGTCAAAGTTTATAGCTAATACAGCTTTTTTTAGCCGTTAGAATAAGTATCATATAATGCTAGCTAATGTAAATACAATTATTAGTATTAATCTTACATAATTTCTTTATCTTAATAAGATTTTTCTGTTGTTCTTAGTCCTATTAGCTTAATCATATGGACTTAAAATTATGTCTCTAGGAAATCTTTACAATTTTAGACATTCTAATAGATGTGTAGTAGTATTTCATTACTGTTATAATTTGCATTTCCCTAATTGGGTAATGTTGAACAATTTTTCATATGCTTTATTATTCCATCTGCATAACCTCTATGGTGAAATTTTTGCTCACATATTTTGCCCATTTCCTAATTAAACTGTTTATTTAAAATGTAGAGTCTTGAGAGTTTTTCATCTATTCCAGATAAAAGTCCTTTGTGTGGTCCACAAATACTTTCTCCTAAGCTGTAATTTGTCTTTTCATCCTCTTGACAGGGTCTTTCACAGAATAAAAGTTCTTAATTTTGTTGAGGTTCTTATTTACCAGGTTTTCCTTTTATGTATCATGCTTTTAGTTCAAGTCTGAGAATCCTAAGTCCCAAAGATTTTCTAGTTTTCTATTTTCAATTTAGGTCTATGATCCATTATGAATTAATTTTTGCATAAGGTGCAAGGTTTTGGTCAAGGTTCTTTTTATTTATTTTTATACCTATGGATAACCAGTTACTCCAGTCACTCCATTGCCTCCATTATTATTTTCAGTTTGTTAAAAAACAACAATAAAAAGGCTAGCCTATCTTGCTCACCCTTGTCAAAAATCAGTTCTGCATATTTACATGGGTCTACATTTTTATATATATTTAATATATTAGTTATATATTAATAAAAATATTTAAACTATAAGAGCACTAATTTTGCTCCCTTATTTAAGGGTACTAGCCTGACACAATGAACACTTCTTTAGGATATATGTATGGACATATGTTTTCATGGCAGGGAGAGCACATAAATACCAAAGAAGAATTTCAGGGTCATTGGGTAGGTGTATCTTTAGTTTTGTTAAACAACAACAACAACAACTGTCAGATCTTTTTTCAAAGTGGTTGTAGCATTTTATACTCTCACCAATTTGCATAAGAATTCCAGTTGCTTTTCTTCCTAACATTTGCTGTTGTCAATCTTTTTCATTTTAACAAGTATAGTGGGTATGTACTGTTGACATTTGCATTCCCCTTTTGACCAATAATGTTCAGCACTTTTTCATGTCATGTTGGTCAATTGTATATGTTTCCTTGTAAAGTGTCTGCTCAAATCTTTTAGCCATTGTTGACTGGATTGTTTGTCCTTTCATTACTGACTTGTTGGTGCTCTTTATGTAATCCAGGCAGCAATTCTTTGTTTTTCAAACGTTTTTTTAAAAAATATTTTCTCTGTCTGTGGCTTACCTATTCATTTTCTTAATAGCATCTCTTGATGAACAGAAATTTTTAATTTTGATAGTCTAACACATCAATTTTTGGGTCTTTTTCCATCCAAGAAAACTTCATTTACTACCAATTCATGAAGATATTTTCCTCTATTTCTTCTTTGATAGTTTTAGCTTTTATATTTAGTTCTATGATTTATCTTGAATTAGCTTCATGTACAATGTAATGTAGGACTTGAGGTATATTTTCCCATATGGGTATTCTACTGTTCTAGCACAATTTGTTGAAAGACTTTCTTGTTTCCCATTTGATTGTTTTGGCACATTTGTGAAAAGTGAAATAATCATACAAATAGGGATCATTTACCAGGCTATTGTTCCATGTATCTATTGATGATCCATATGCCATAATACATAATAAATCTTAGAGACAGATGATAGTAATTCTCCATTGTTTGGATACTTTTAAAAGAGTTATTTTTTTAGTTTATTTATTACCTCTGTAGCTTTATCATTTTGTATTTATTTTTTAGTGGTTGCTCTATGAATTATACATCATTTTTACATCCTTTTAGAGTCCTGGGATTCTGTTCATCTTTTTTCAATGTTATTTAGTTTTCTTCTTCAAAATGAATGAAGTTCGCTGATTCTTTTTTCTATAATCACAATATGCTATAGAAGTCCATCCAGTAAATTTTTATTTCAGATACTATATTTTTCTAATCTTGACTATCCAATTTTTAATAGTTTCTTGCTGAGATAGTCTATCTCTTTTCATTCATTACTAGCTTATTTTCTTTTATGTCATTGAACATAGTTAACAGCTAATTTGAAATCCTGGTTAGTTAATTATATCATCTGGATCAACTCAGCATTGGTCTCTGTTGTCTGTTCTCTTGAGTATGATCCATGCTTTTCTGTTTCTTCCCAGTTCAAGGAATTGGGGATTGCATCTTGAACATTGGGGATGTTATGCTAAGGAGACCTTGAATTCTGTTATATTCCTCCAAAGGGTAGTGATTTTTGGTATTGTTTTATTTTAATAAGCAGCTAACTTGTCTGAACTCAAACTGTAAAATATGTCTACCCTTGGGTGACAGCTAAAATATCAGTTATTTCGGCCTTTGGTGGGCTGTTTAAAGTCTTCCCTGTGCACGTGCATTGTAGAAGTAGGACAGAGATTTGGAAAAAGCTTATATGCAAACTCTGAACTCTCCCTCGCTGATTATCTCTTTTCTGGGATATTCTCTTATTTCTCAGAGGCTGCCTTGATCTATGTCCTCCAGTCTTCAAGCCAAAAAGACTATAGATTTCTTCAGAGTTTTAGCTTCCCTGCGTAGAACACACTATACTCTGCCCTCAACCTATTAGCCTTAAACAAACAAAAATAAAAACAAAACCCCAGGGAATTCACCCAGTGCCATTTTCTTCTTTTACTTAAAAAAAAAATAGGCTTTAAAAAATATCAGTTTTAGGCTCATAGGAAAATTAAGCAGGAAGTACAGAGATTCCCATATAACTTCTGCCTGCACACATGCATAGCCTCTCCCATCATCAACATCCTACACCAGAGTGAGACATTTCTTAAAATCAATAAACCTATACTCACACATCACAAACACCCCCAAATCCTTAGTTTATATTAGGATTCACTCTTGGTGCTTACATTCTGAGCTTTGACAAATGTATAATGACATGTGTCCACCATTTTAGTAGCATACAAAGTATTTTGATTGCCTTAAAAATCCTTTGTGCCCAATCTATTCATCCTTCTCCCCGCCCCGACCTCGCCCCCCGGCAAACAAAGACTTTTTTTTACTATATCCATAGTTTTGCCCTTTTCAGAATATCATTTAGTTGGAATCATATAGTATGTAGCCTTTCAGTCTGGCTTCTTTCACTTAGTAATATGCTTTTTTTCAATTTTTGGACATTCTCTCTGCTATGTGCTTGATTTTGGTCACTCTCCAGGTGTTTTTAGGTAGTTACTTTGTCTAGAAATTATCAGTTATCTATGGAAGGCTGATTCAACATGAGATACTCAGCCATTAACAGAAAAAAAAGTTTAAAAAGTCAAATTGGCACACTTAACAGTAATAAACAGACTTCTGGTCACAGCTTTAGATAGATGTGTCATGGTTAATTTCAGATCAGCCTACAATTATTGAATTTCAGGGTTCAAATAGGTCATAATGGCCACCTAGTTTACCAACAAACAATAATTTTAAAAGTTAGTCATACGTCCCATCACATCAAATATCATTATTTCATTACTTATTATGTATGATATACCAAAAGGAAAAAGATGATTACATTCTAAATATACATAACAAACCTGTCAAGGCTGTTTCACTTATGGATTTAATTTGTAGAAAAACTTCTCCTTTCAGTGAAGTCCAGTTTTGAAAATTGTCATATACTTCATTTTTAATACTGGTTAGCTCCCTTTTAGTAAAAGTAAGTAATGAAAGAGTCTTATTCCACAAATATTTGTACTCCACCAATCTTTGACTGTAAAATAGTTTTAAAAATTAGGATTTTAAAAGTAGCAAGCATAATAACAAATATTTCTTTGAAAAAATGGTTTTCTTTGAAAAATGGTTTGAAAATGACCATATAATCTACTGTCTAAATGGAGACCATTTTGAAAGTAAAAGGAGGTGATATCTGTATTTTGCTGAGATGACAGATATAAACTAGGAATATCCCAGGAACACTGAAGTATATGGTCAGCCCAACTCATTTTCATTATATTATTTCAACTATAAAGAAATAGAGCTAATTTTTTCATACATATTTATTCTACTAACCTTTTAAATTAATTCAAGAGTAAACAGTGGAGAAAATTAGGTCACAGTGACTTAATCATAGACCAAAATGGGAATCTCAGATTCTTAGACAGTATTCTTGCTACATACCATGCTTCTCCAGACAGTGTAAAACCCAAGGTAATAATAAAGAATACCTTTTAAAGTGAATGATGTAGTGCTTTTGCTTCATCAAGTGACACAGTTCAAAGAAATCACATATTTTTTGCAATCTCAGTGATTTATTACTTCAGATGTCCTGCCTATAATTTACCCAATAATTAGACAAGATCTGAAAGTTATCAGCAAAATAAATAAGTAAGTAAGTAAGTAAGTAAGTAATGACTGAAGCCATGGAAGTGTATAATTGGTTAATATATATCTTCCTGAATAGACTAAATCTATGATGCAGAGACTATATCTGTCTTATTCATCACAGTTTCCCAAGCACCTAGCATAGTACCTATCACATAGTATATGCTTAAATACTGACAAATAAATGAATGAGTAAAAATAATAGATCACCCAGTTGGAGGACCGAAGAAGTGAGAAATGCTGGGAATAAAACACTGGATAACATTAACATTTATAGGACTACAGCAGAAAAGAATCCCTCAAAAAAAGACCAGGGAGCCAAAAGAATAATATCAGAAATTCAGGAAATAGGAAATGTAAACAAAAAATAGTGGTCAGTGTTTAAAGCCTCAGTTAAAGGCTGAACAGAGTCCACTGTATCTGGTATTAAGGAGGCCTCTGAAGATCTGAGAGAGAGGCATTAGGTAGGAAAGGACAGAGTAGTAAAGCAGAAGTGATACTAGCAGTCAAGAACCTTGACTTAAATAGCAAGGAGAGGAAGAGGAAAATGCAGAGTAGAATGGTTTGTTGAGAAAGGAGACACCTGAATGTGCACACAGCTGAGCAACAATACGAGCAGTCAGAGGCTAAAAACACAGACAAGAGATACAGTCAATTTCTTGTGCAAAGTCCTAGAAAGGCCAGATACAGGCCAGGGGCTAAAAGATTAGCCTTTGCCAGGAAAAAGGGTGATGACATTCTATATGGTAACTAATGTCCACTTGAGTGACCAGAAGCCACAGAGGATACCTCAAACAGCATGCAGAGCTAGGAGCTAAGAGAGATGCTAATTTCAAAAAGCAGAGAAAGAGTCCAAATAGATCACTAAATCAAGGGGGCCAAAAGTGAGGATGAGAAGTCTGAATGTGGAACCAGAAACTGGTGCTAAGAAAGGGAGATCAGAGCTATGAACTAAATCAAGGTCAAGGGGCTAATGGTTTTGGTGTAAGGCAGCTGCCGGGAATAAACCATGTACAAAGGGGTCAGGGTATAGAAGGATATTTAACAGGAAAAAAGACTGGATGTGGATTCAGGTGCTTCTTTAGGGAGAAAGGCAAGAAATAGAAAATTCAAGCTTGTTAGCCAAGACCAGATCCATGCTTTGTGGAGCCTAAATCTTATACTATTAGTGGTGAGTGAGAGGAAGACTTTCTTGGAAAAAAAAGAAAAAGGAACACAAAAATGTCCACAAAATTAGGTTTAAAAGTGTGTGCTTATCTATAGAATGAGAAAAATCATTACAAATGAAAATTGTAAAGTTGATAAATTCCACCAATATCACAAAATATAGGAAAATAATGTAACTTGCTAATAGTAACGGCTCTACAATATTTTTTTTGCTTGTAATTTTTGTCCACATGTTCTTCAACCACTTCTGCATATGAGAACCATTTTATAATAATGCATTATGTGGAGAGAATATAAAAATTATATAGCCTTTCATCTAACATGGCCATTAGTTTTTTATTATTGGTAGTTTCAAAATATTCTTTCAGCTTTACGATTCATTATTGATAACACTGTGTAAATATTACACATTGTCCAATTTGGAAAAACACTTATCTAGTTTTCTTATATGATTATAAGAATTGGAGCATTTCAAGTTTTCTTGGAAAATGACTAGACTTAAATTGTCTTTGAAATGATGAAACTCATAAAACAGTTTATCTTAAATGTCCTTGAAGTGGTGTGATTTTTATGTTGTATTCAGTGATGTTAGTAGCTTTTGTAAATTGGCAAAACATTTAAATCTTTCTCCAATGTATTTAAATAATTTACTCTATTTCATTGAATGGATTATTTCATAATCCAAGAGCTTTTTTTGAAAATATATCTTTCTCTTAATGAATTCACTTGTAATATAATCTGAAAAAAGAGTTATAATTTTCTATGCTAGAATAGTTTATATTGCTTAAATTGATATTTATTGTTTTTATTCCATTAATTTTTAAAAATTCATACACAACCAAATTTTTAGTTTGCAATCCTTACTTGTATTATTGAAGCATTCTACAATGTTTTCCCAAATGTCAGTTATAATCGTGTATTCCCAACTCAATTTTCCCTTACTCAGATTCCACAAATGCTTGTGACTACTCCAATGGCATAGCAACATCAGAAGTTTAAGAGAGGGGAAACCAGTGCCTGGGTGGCTCCATGGGTTAAGCATCCAATTTCGGCTCAGGTCATGATCTCATGGTTTATGGGTTTGAGCCCCACATTGGGCTCTGTGCTGACAGCTCGGAGCCTGGAGCCTGCTTCAGATTCGGTGTCTCCCTCTCTTCCCCTCCCTCACGCACACTCTGTCTCTCTGTCTCTCTCTCTCTCTCTCAAAAATAAACAAACATTAAAGAAAGAGGAAACCAGACTAGAAAAAGAAAGAATATTAATCAGTTACAATTAAACCATCTTACTTCTGCTAGACAATAAATAGTACAAATATGCCTCAGTTTTGTCAATAATTTACAATGCTACAAATCACATGCAAAATGTGAATAGTGAAAATTGACCATATCAGTCCATAATATCCTGAAGCAGCATTAATTATTTAAGCTAGTCCTGGTCTACTTTTTTTAAATTTTTTAAATGTTTATTTATTTTTGAGAGAGAGCACGAGCATGAGCACGAGCAGGGAAGGGTCAGAGAGGATCTGAAGCAGGCTCCAGGCTCTGAGCTGTCAGCACAGAGCCTGATGCAGGGCTCAAAATCACAGACCGTGAGATCATGACGTGAGCTGAAGTCAGACACTTAACTTACTGAGCCACCCAGGCACCCCACGGTCTAATGTTTTTTTAAATGTTTATTTATTCTTGAAAGATAGAGACAGAGCATGAGCAGGGGAGGGGCAGAGAGAGAGAGAGGGGGACACAGAATCCAAAGCAGGCTCCAGGCCCTGAGCTGTCAGCACAGAGCTGGACAAGGGCTCAAATGAACTGACCACAAGATCATGACCTGGGCCCAAGTTGGACACCTAACCGACTGAGCCACCCAGGTGCCCCTAGTCCTGGTTTAACCTTAAAATTTAACCAATCCTACCACTCATGATGGCATTAATGGATGAAACAAATGGGACTTCCTTAGCAGACCTGAGCCAAAGCTATTGGAAAAGCCAAGCTTGAACACCAGTGGGGATGATCAAAGTGGAGAACTGAAATCACCTGCTGGTTCAATACCAGATTTCTAGGAAAGGGCAAGGATTTCTGATGATAAAAACTATCATCTGTTTTATGAGTAGACTCCTTCATTCATTCAAAAATTATTTATTGAGCATCAGTTATGTGCAAGGCATTTATGAAAGGTACTTGGCCAACAGGTGATCACCAGCTAGTATATTAAAAACTTGTTAGCCTAGGAAATTTCTTTTAAGTTTATTTATTTCTTTCTGAGAGAGCAGAGAGAGAGAGAAGTGCAGAGAGAGAAGGAGAGAGAGAATCCCAAGCAGGCTCCGCACTGTCAGCACAGAGCCCAATGTGGAGCTCGATCTCATGAACCATGAGATCATGACCTGAGCCAAAATCAAGAGTTGGACACTTATGTGACTGAACCACCCAGGCACCCCACCCAGGCAATATTTTTAACAGAACAATGTTTCTGGCAACAACTAGTAGATTGGAAAAAAAGGAAAAGAAAAAGAAAAGAAAAGAAAGAAACCTAACATTCAAAATATTCATCCAACATATTTTTTTTAAGTCACCCAGAATCCGTGTCTATTTGTAATGCTCATTTAACTATTTCCCTTTTCTAGCAGCTAAATTACTCAGTTTTGAAAAGAATCATTTTTTTCTGATATTCTCAATAATTCAATTCCAATTTTATTTAAAAAAAATGAACTTCCTTGTTGCTGAAGAACACTGGGGTTTTTACCTTCAGGTATGATAAACCCTCCAAAGATGATATAAAAGCAGAATTAACACCATTTTTGTTGGAGATTTCTTTTTTTTTTTTTTTTTTTTTTCTTTTTTTTTTTTTTAAATTTTTTTATTTATTTTTGGGACAGAGAGAGACAGAGCATGAACGGGGGAGGGACAGAGAAAGAGGGAGACACAGAATCGGAAACAGGCTCCAGGCTCTGAGCCATCAGCCCAGAGCCCGACGCGGGGCTCGAACTCACGGACCGTGAGATCGTGACCTGGCTGAAGTCGGCCGCTCAACCGACTGCGCCACCCAGGCGCCCCTTTGTTGGAGATTTCTAAATTTAGAAGGTCTATTACTATCATTTAGAAATGTACCCTATTCTATGACTTTTTGTATCACTGGACTATCTGGCAGGGAATCAAATACACCAAGAAATACTCATCAAGAGAGAAATGAATTAGCTAATATTCTTTCATTCTAAATGTTACTGCAAAATAAAAGCAAGGTGTTTGCCTGATTTAAATGTTATTGGTAAAACTATTCAGTTGAAATAATGATTTAAAAAGAAAATAAGTAAAGTTGTTTTGTTTCAACCACACTGAATATAGAAACTATATTACTAAAACGTGTTTGAATGTTTATAAAGTTAGTTTTAAATGTACTTTTTCAATCTTCATGATTTTCAATTCTTTAAAGATAATCTTACCTGAATGCTTGTGATTGTCTCTGTTTAATATTTAATTCATGTTGCAAATGACTCAATTCTTTCTGTACTCTCTGAAATTCATTTTGTTGACTTTTTAACTGCATACTTACATCCCAAATTCTAAAAATATAAACAAAAAACATCCATTACAAGTTTAAATAATCCTTCATGAGAGCTTTATTAAATTAAAATTTAAATACACTTTTAATAAAAATAAATTCTAAAAAACTATGCATCTTTATATATGCTAAATGAATGTACAGAAAAAGTATGGAGAGACACAAATCAAACACCATTAACACTGGGAAGGAGAGTGGAACCAATTGGCAGGGGAAAGGCAAGGAAGGGCACTGAAGGGAGGCAAAACTTTTTCTCTGTATCTTTTGTATTGTTCAAATTTTTACAACAAACATTTTTTTACTTGAATTGCTAATTAAAATATAACTTAAAAACATCAATTTAATTTTTATTAAAGTAATATGTGTATGTAATTTCAAATGTCAAATATTACTAAAAGAGTTGTAAGAAAAAAAACAGAAATCATTTTCTTTTACCTCAATTCCCACTGCCCAAAACAACTTTCAACGTTTTTCCTGATTCCTCTAGTATTTACTTCTATATTACTAAATGACATGCTTATATTATTATTCCTTAATATTTCAGTATAGATATTACCTAGTAAATTACAAATTACAGTTAAGATCTGATTCTGCTACATATAACTGAGACCTGAATATGATAGCTTAAATATACAAGAGTATATTATATCGCATAAAACAAATGTATTATTAGCCAATCTAATGCTGATGTAATAGCTTTATAGAGTCATCAGGTCCCCAGGATACTTCCAACTCTCTGGTCTACTATCTTTGGTATATGTCTTTTATTTTCATTGACCATGATAATGGCAGAAACTGAAACAATTCTTTTCCCATTCCAAACTAGCAACAAGAGGAGAATAATGGCTCACTCTGTCTCTTATAAGGAAACTTCCTAGAAGTACCACTAACTACTTCTGCTGAACTTAGACACATGGCTGTACCTACTGTAAGTAAAGCTGGGAAACGTAGTCTTTTAATTGGAAAGATTAGCTCCCAGGTATATCCACAGTTCTATTACTAACAGAGAAGGAAGAATGGTGTTATAGTAGGTAGCTAGCAGTCTCTATCACAATCCTAGTAAGAACTGACCCTCCTCCACATACCTATACTCTTAAACGTACAAACACACCACCCTCCCCATCTTACCCTCCCAGTTAAGTTACATCAGTCTTTTTATTCAGTATTTACATTATTCTTCACTAGTGAGCTATCTGTTATGTTATGATCACATTTCTTTTCTTGTACAACTTTTTGGTGTCCCTGGATTGAAAACCCATCTCCTTTTCTTCTTAGTTTTCTGTATACCTATCTTTGATACATCTTCCAAATCTGACAGAGGTCTAATTCTGCTTTCTCAGTATCTTCAGACACAGCGGAAAACTCTTCCATATCATTTCTTTTCCAGGAAACATCCTTCCCAGAGCTCTCTATTCCCATGCTCCTGTCTGGGTATTCTCCAGTTTGACTAAACAACTGTCACCCTGTGACTTGCCTTTCTTACCATTTCAGGAACTGTCCTTAGCTCTCTTTCATGTCTGTACCCTGTACCCTGGCTCTAAAGTCTTCCTCCTTCTTGGTGTTCTCCTTTTGGTGGAATAAATCCTCCAGGAGTTTGTTTTTTGTTTTTGTTTGTTTTTTGTTTTTTGTTTTGTACGTGAGAGGTAATTTTAAGAACTTGAATATGTGAAAATGTATTATATCTCAGACTGGACAGTTTAGCTAAATATAGAATCATAGATGAGAAAAAATATTCTTCATCTGAAAATTAGGGCACTTTTCCTCTGTTTCCTAACATATGGTGCTGTTTCTGAAAAGTCCAATGCCGGTCTAATTTCTACTTCTTTGTATGATACATGGTAGGTTCTCCTCACTCTGCCCCTGCCCTGGTTCAGAAGCTTTAAGATTTTTCTCTTTTCACTTAGTATTCTTAAATTTCATCACAATATATTATTGTATCAGTCTTTTGTCATTCTCTTTGCTGGGCACATGATATTTTGAAAACTGGTGTTCTTTAGTTCCAGGAATTTTACCCTAAGGAAAATGATTCTTTCCCCTTCATTTTCTATGTTGTTTTTTTTTTTTCTTTTCTTTTCTGGAACATCTTTCTGTTTAGATGTGGGACCTTCTGAAGAGATTTTCTAATTTTCTTAAATTTTTGCCATCTTACTACTTTGGACATTTTGTTTATCTTCCATCCTGTCTACAAAATTTTTAATTTCTGTTAAATTTTAATTACCAAGAATTCTTTCTTATTCTTCAAAAGTCTACAAGAATTCTTTCTTGTTCTTATTTCATGATTACAATTTCTTTTCTTTTTTTTTGAAGGTATCAATTACTGTGTGTTTTACCGTTTGGTTTTTATTTTTTTAATTTATTATTTTTGAGAAAGAGAGAGAGTGTGAGCAGGCGAGGGGAAGAGGGAGAGAGGGAGACACAGAATCTGAAACAGGCCCCAGGCTCTGAGCTGTCAGCACAGAGCCCAATGCAGGGCTTGAACTCACAAACTGTGAGATCATGACCTGAGCTGAAGTTGGATGATTAACCAACTAAGCCACCCAGGGACCCCAATTATGGTGTATTTTAAAGTTTTCTTCAGCTTACTTCATAGCTTCTGTTCCTCTGGCTTTTTAAATTTTTTCTTTGTTTTGCTTCCCTTCTTTCACATTTGAAGCCTTCCTTACAAGTCTGGAGATCCTTTGTTATCTATTCATATTTACAAATGAGGACAATTGGTCCCATTTCTATAAGTTACTAATGATGGAGAAAAGAGGGAGTGGCTTTTCTAGATAAAAGAGAAGTAACAAAAGTGACAATCAAATGTGACATGTAAACCTTGTGTAGAACCAGATTCAAACAAATAAACTACAATTTTTTTTTAATATTGAGGAAATTTGATTATGAACTGGGAATTAGAAAATACTGAGGAACTATTGCTAATTTGGGAGTAATAATACTGTTGTTGTATAAGAAAATGGCATATCACACTGAAGTAAATGGAGGTGAAACTAGCATGCAGTCTTGGATTTTCCTTAAATTGCTTCAACAAAAAAAAAAATGGGACAGATGAAACACATAAGACAAAATTGTGGTAAGTTTTGAATCTGTGTTAATGTATATTATACTATTTTCACCTAGAAAAAAAAAAAACTAACAAACGAGGCAGTGAAATTCTGTCTTAAGGTTCTGTGGTGTGTGCAGGAATTATTAAATGATGGCCTTCAACTGTGCGGAGATCACATGGGGAATTAGCTATTTTGCTAGTACCTATGCCATCTGCCAGAGTCAGGGCAAGGTAATTAAAAGCCTTTGAGGAGACAGAGTGGGAGAGAGGTTCTGAAAGCCTAAATGCACTTTTAAAATATTTTTCATAAATTCTACTATTTTCAGCCTCACTTTGTACCCTGACAAGTATTTCTCTTGGCATACTGAGAGAAAGAAATTAGCCAAGTGTTTTCAGGAGTCACATCTAAAAAAATAAATAAATAAATAAAAATTAAAGAAATGTAGAAAATAAAAGGTTAGAAAAATATATACCAGATGCTTTAAAAATGACAAAAGATATATATTAATATTAATAACTACTAATAAAGGGAACAACCTTAAGTTTTGATAAAAGTCTAATCCACCAAGAAAAATAATAATCATGAACTTTTACATACCCAAAATATAAAGAAATATCTGTTAAAAATCAAATGAGAATAAATTACTAATCATAATGGGAGGTAGGAACACATTTCTCACAGGAATGGAATGGTCACAATGACATGAAAAATAGTAAAGATATTGAGGCTATGAATAACAATTAATAAACCTGATGCACGGATATAATTAGAGGATATATCTAATAATCATTCTTCCAAATATGTGGTATAATCACAAAAACTGACCACGTAATCAGCCACGATTGAAATTTTAATATATTCTTTTTTTCATTTTTATTTATTTACTTATTTTAATTTACATCCCTCCCTCCCTTCCTTCCTTCCTTTTCTTTTCTTTTTAAAAAAATTACATCCAAGGTAGTTAGCATATAGGGCAATCATGATTTCAGGAGTAGAATCCAATGATTCATCCCCTACATATAACACCCAGTGCTCATCCCAACAAGTGTCTTCTTTAATGCCCCTTGCCCATTTAGCCATCCCCCAACCAAAACCCCTCCAGCAACCCTTAGTTTGTCCTCTATATTTAAGAGTCTCTTATGTTTTGTCCTCCTCCCTGTTTTTATATTATTTTTGCTTCTCTTCCCTCATGTTCATCTGTTTTATATCTTAAATTCCACATATGCGTGAAGTCATATGATATTTGCCTTTTTCTGACTTAGCATAATACACTCTAGTGCCATCCACATTGTTGCAAATGGCAAGATTTCATTCTTTTTGATTGCCGAGTAGTACTCCACTGGATATGTATGTATGTATGTGTATACATATATATATACACACTACATCTTTAACCATTCATCTGTCGATGGACATTTGGGCTCTTTCCATACTTAGGCTATTGTTGATAACACTGCTATAAACATTGGGGTGCATGTGCCTTTTCCAATCAGCACTTTTGTATCCTTTGGATAAATATCTAGTAGTGCAATTGCTGGGTCATAGGGTAGTTCTATTTTTAATTTTTTGAGGAACCTCCATACTGTTTCCCAGAGTGGCTTCACCAGTTTGCATTCTCACCAGGAGTGCAAAAGAGTTTCCCTTTCTCTGCATCCTTGCCAACATCTGTTATTGCCTGGTTGGTTAATTTTAGCCATTCTGACTGGTGTGAGGTGGTATCTCATTGTGGTTTTGATTTCTATTTCCCTGATGACAAGTGATGTTGAGCATTTTTTCATGTGGTCCCAATAGTTCATTTTTGCTTTTGTTTCCCTTGGCCCTGGAGACGTGTTGAGTAAGAAGTTGCTGTGGCTGAAGTCAAAGAGGTTTTTGCCTGCTTTCTCCTGTAAGATTTTGATGGCTTCCTGTCTTACGTTTAGGTCTTTCATCTATTTTGAGTTTATTTTTTTGTATGGTGTAAGCAACTGGTCCAGGTTCATGTCATTGTCCAGTTTTCCCAACACCATTTGCTGAAGAGACTGTCTTTATTCCATTGGATATTCTTTCCTGCTTTGTCAAAGATTAGTTGGCCATACATTTATGGGTCCATTTCTAGGTTTCCTATTCTGTTCCATTGATCTAAGTGTCTGTTTTTGTGCCAGTACCATACTGTCTTGATGATTACAGCTTTGTAATACAGCTTGAAATCCAGGATTGTGATGCCTTTGGTTTTCTTTTTCACCATTGCTTTGGTTATTCATGGTCTTTTCTGGTTCCATACAAATTTTAGGATTGCTTGTTCTAGCTCTGTGAAGAATACTGGTGATATTTTGATAGGGATTGCAAAATTTTAATATGTTCTTAAAAAGAAAATCATATACCCACATTCATTGTCTACAGTAAAATTACACAAAACATTTACAACAAAAAGTCCACTAAAAATCTACATATATGGAAACTTAAACATACATCTAATGAACTTTGAGTCAAAAAGGAAGTAAAAATAAAAATTATCAACTATTTAGAAACAAATGATAATGCATTTATTAAAAAAAACCAATGAATGGGCATTCTGAATGTCATGATCTAAGAGGAAGTATAAATGACAAAAAAAAATTTATTCTCAGAAATAAGGGTACCCCAGTAGCAATAAGCATACCCAATTCTTACATCTTGGTTTCTAAATACTATTTCCAACAAAATAAACCAAAGCATCTTAGAGAACTGGTTGATTCCAGGGGTGAGGCAGGTAAAATCTAAGGTGAGCCTAGAATATTTTGTGGTGCCAGAAAGTAAGGAAGAGCTCAAGGAAGATAGGACACGTTGAAAGGGCACAGGTGCCACCTGACAGCTCCTAATAACCAAAACTGGAACCGCTGATAAACAAAAAGAATAACTATAGTATTTGAGTATAACCCACAAAATAAAAATGAATGATTACATACTGATACTAATAAGTAACTGAATAAATAAATGGAAGAGAAGGAACAGTCCTTCTCTCACAAAGAAATTCCAATTAATAAATGTAGAAGGAATAAGAAAAGTATTTACAACAAAATATGTATAATTGCAAAGGGAAAAATAATAATTTTACAATGGAGGCACCTGGCAAACCCCACCTTAGCCAAGTGATCAAGGTAAACATCATCTGTAAGAAGACATATTAACATCATGATACACTAATAAGGACATATCACTTCTGTGGTATTCTTGCGAAAAAAGAATAATCTCAACAAAATTATGAGTAAACAGACAAACCCAAATTAAGGGATATTCTACAAATAACTGAACACTACTCTTGAAAAGCCTTGGGTCATGAAAGGCTAAGATTAAGGAACTGTCACAGACCAAAGAAGACTAGGACAGTATAAGCTCTAAATGCAATGTGTGATTCAAGATTGAAGCCTGAACTGGAAAAGAAGATGCTAGTGGAAAAACTGATACAATACCAATGTTAATTTCTTAGTTTTTTGGTTTTTTTAACTGTCCATAGTTATGTAAGGTGTTAACATCAGGAGAAGCTAGGCATATGGAAACTGTACTATTTTTTTTTTTTTGCAACTTTCTGTAAGTCTAAAATTATTTCAAAATAAAAAGTTCTTAAAAATCACTTGCACATATACAATGAGTAATTTGTACATGTTAAATATATCTGTAGTATAAATTATGTAAAAAGGTGGGTGCTTTTTAGGGGCACCAGGGCGTCTCAATCGGTTAAGTGTCTGACTTCAGCTCTGTGCTGACAGCTCAGAGCCTGGAGCCTGCCTTGGATTCTGTGACTGACTTCCTCTCTGCCCCTTCCCCACACATGTGCTGTCTCTCTCTCTCTCTCTCTCTCTCTCTCTCTCTCTCTCTCTCTCTCTCTCTCTCAAAAATAAACATTAAAAAAAAGGCGGGTGCATCTTAAATTTTGGAGGTTATAAAATATTTTTAATAGCAAAAATAAAAGGAAAAAACCTTCATGGTCAATAGTACAGGAACTTTAAACAACCTATATTCCTATGCAATACTATACAAAAAATAAAAAAAGAATGAAATAGATCTCTATGTCCTGGCATAGAAAGAATACCAAGACCAATTATCGAGAAAAAAGAAAAGCTGTAATTTACAGATGAGTAAAAGTTTTCAAACATGCCTAGTAGGAATGCAAATTAACACAACTACTTTGAATAAATAATTGGATCTATAAACCAGGCCATATGTATAAGGCCAAGACCCAGAACTTCCACACCTAGTACATATCCAACAGAAATGTGCTCATATTTTCACCAAAGACATGCACATGAATGCTCATGGCACCGCTGATTATAATAGCCCTGAACTGAAAACAGCCCAAATACCCATCCATAGCAGAGTAGATAAATCCACTGTGGCATATTCAGACCATAGAAAACTGAAGAGCAACAGGAATGAACAAAAAGCTGCCACCCAAAACAACATAGACGCATCTCACAAACATCAGGAAACCAGACAAGAGAATATACAGTATATGATTCCATTTACATAAAGTTCAAAAAAAGGCAACATTAATCTTTGGTGTTATAAGCCAAGATAGTAAGTAAATTCCTCTGGATGGGTGATAATAAAAGAGGTAAAGAGAGCTTCTGGAAGGATGTTGTACTCTGTTTCATGATCTGGGTGCTGATTACATGGGAAATTCACTGTGTGAAATTTAATTTAGCTGTACATATTTATGCATTCTTCTCTATTTTATACTTCAATAAAAATTTATAAAAATAAAATTAAAATTAAACACCTAGACAGCTTATTACTTGTATGTAAGCATATAGAGATTGATAAATGTGGAAAAATCCAGAAATATTAGAAGAAAATTTAAGCTACACTTAAAGAAAAGTTAAGTTTATACTGCTGGATTAAATGGCTTTTTTATTAAACATTCCTTAATTATAGCCCACTCCAACTATTAAGATTTACCCAGAAAAGAATTCGAAGCTTGTATTTTTACAAATTATTTTCCTTTTCATAATTAAAAAAAATACACATGAAAACACTTTCCAACTTTAATTCTTTTAATACACTCCCCAGCTGAATGTTACATATAAATAGCATCTCAAGCCCTTTAATACTCCTTGAGAAGTTAGGCCACATTATTTCAATCTGTTCTGGCTGTGTAAGTTGACTTCACTTCTTTCAAATCAAACTGATAAGGTTATAAATGTCATGCCTGGAAAGGCACTAATGTTCACTTTTACATATTTTATCAACTTTATGAAATAAACAATTCACATAATATTGCAATAAAGTATGTACTGTGCAAGTACATATTTTTCTCTAGCGGTCATAATTCTGCATTAAAGTTGAATACTATGTTGATATGAGGACATGTTGTTGTCTAGCGAGAGGGTGTTCCTGAAAATAGGGACTAACAGCATGTTCTAGTGGAGAGAGTCCTGTGCTGGAAGTTAGATGATTTGTATTATAAACCTCTTGCCAATGCACCCATGAGAACAACACATTTATTACTCTTACATACTTCCCAGCTTTTCTCTTAGCTAACTTGATTAAAATGAATCGTGTGAGAATCACAGAGTTGTAAAACAAAGTTGGGAAAGGTATTATAGTCTCTTAATTATTTTCATTCGGATCATCTACTAATATTACTCATAATGAAAATATTCTTAAATTGAAAATACTTTAAAAACACCCCTTTAGCTTCCCTCCAGTCTATAATCAAACACTTCAGAAAACACAATAAGGAAGCTAATCATATCCCTAGGGATTCTACCACCTGTAACCTATATTCTTTTATGTCCAGCTCCTGGCTCTAAAGATTCCTTTATTTTTAGTATTTCCTTCAAACTGGTTTTACAGCAATCTAAGATGATAGGTGGAAGTTCAGGGTCCACAGAAATTAGGTGGCAGATTTTCAGGACTGTGGCCTATCATGGCAGGCAAAGGCATCCAATTATCAAGGGGTAAATTAGGACTGCAACAAAGAAATCAATCAAAACAAGTTAGTGCTTCAAGAATTCTTGGGAAACAGATTTCAGAAATTAACATGCAGCTAACTGCCAATCACAAAATGTGGCTTCTCTGGAATTAACCACTGCCTAAATGCATCCAGAAAATTAAATTACCTTTCAAGAAAGTAGGGAGTGTGAGGTGGGAAGGCCAAGTGTATAGGTAGATAAATCATTCAGGACTCAATAAAACCAGAAAGAATTCTTATTTTGCAGAGAAAAGTCATAAACACTTTGTGAAACTCTGGAGATAGAAACCAAACTTCTTTACCTATTATCAGGAGTATGGCAACTTCAAAAATGTCAACTGGAGAATGCCCAGGACCAGAAATGTCACTAACATACAATTGCACAGAATAATAGCAATATTTATAACAAAATTATTTGTGAATGCAACAATTTCCTTTTGAGTGATATCCTATTGCTTTTATTTATAAAATCATTATGATACTTATTTATGTCTTCCTACAAAAGTTCTAGCTTAGTTATTAAAACATATCCTTTTCTGAGGTAGTTAATTTTATCCCAGTCATTATTGTATACAGTATCAATGTACTTTCAGTGTATTGGTAACAAATGTACTCCTTAATAGTTTGACTCCTTCTAAACAGTGATTGCCCTATTGACGGAAGGTTCTAACAGGTAGAGGTCTCAAAAGTCGAACAATGGTAAGCCATTGTCTTGACTTTGATACCACACATTCATATTCATTCCCTCGCCTCTTCTCTCTCCTCTCTCCCCTGTCTCTCCCCACTCTTTCCCAACAATATGAGAATGGTACTTTCCATTGGACTGAATCAACACTGCTTTTTAAATGAACTTCATTTAATTGGTCTCATTTGAGCTTTATTCAGTCCCTGATTTTTCCCTGGGTCTCTTTAATTTTTTTAATGGATAAGTACCTAGAACATATAATCTCCCAAAACTGAAGCAGGAAGAAATAGAAAATTTGAACAGACTGAACACCAGCAGTGAAATTGAATCAGTAATCAAAAAATTCCCCTGGTTTCTTTAATGTAGAGAATCTACTAAATAGATCTTCCTTTGACTAAATATGATACTCTTAAGCTTTACTAGTACAGAAACAGAAGTTAAAAATCTTAACCTTGACTTAATAAATAACCAAACACATAATTCTGTATTGTAGGTTTGATGTATATTTTCACAAAATGGAGGTGAAAGTTTTGCTGTATTTTCCTTGAAGGCAAGGGGATAGATGGAAGATAATTTGGAGAAAAATGGAAATTTCCATTGTTTTAAAGTGCTCTTAGGGGCACCTGGGTGGCTCAGTCGGCTGGGCGTCCGACTTCGACTCAGGTCATGATCTCCCAGTTCGTGGGTTCGAGCCCCACGTCGGGCTCTGGGCTAACATCTGTGAGCCTGGAGCCTGCTTCAAATTCTATGTCTCCCTCTCTCTCTGCTCCTCCCCTGCTCATGCTCAGTCTCTCTCTCTCCTTCAAAAATAAATAAAAGCATTTAAAAAAATTAAAAAATAAATAAATAAAAATAAAGTGCTCTTAATAAAATCACATTGTTATAAAAAAACCTGTTTTAAATATTGCTACCATCATTCTAAGTTACCTTTTTACTTTTGTTAAGTTATTTATTTATTTATTTTGAGAGAGACACAGAGAATGTAAGCAAGGGAGGGACAAAGAGAGAGGGAGAGAGAGAATTCCCCAGCAGGCTCTGCACCTTCAGCAGAGTCCAACACTTGAACTCAAAAAACCATGAGACCATGACCTGATCCAAAATCAGGAGTTTGACGCTTAACCGACTGAGCCACCCAGGTGCCCCAAAGTACACTTAACAATTACATTATTTATTCTTTAGTGCAAGAATTTACGATTCTTACTTCCCTAATTGTTCTGTCCCAGTTTTGGTAACATAGAAGGCATTGGTGAATATTCTTTTGATTAACTCTAAAGAATGGAAAGCATATAAAATCCCTGGATATTCTTTTTCATGTAATGGTTAGCTACTGTTTTGTCCACCCAGTACGATTCCCTTTATGTGAAATCATCAACTCTTTATGCAAAGAATTATTTTTTCCACCCTAACCTTAAAGATCCAACCATTCATATGACTACTGCCACAGAAGTTTCCATGTTCTAGGACTCAAACTCCACTGGCTCAGTGGATGAAACACCTGCCCCAAACTAGGTCAACCAGAGCTCTTCTCTAGGATTTTTTTCCCCTTGCAACAAGAGAAAAGAGCAGGCAGTTCTTCTCAGGTGGCAGTAGATCTAGGAACTAAAACTTAGGCATTGTAGGCAACTGCTTTTCCTTCTAAAAGGAGAAAGTAAATCTGCAGCTTAAGAGAATAAAGCCAGTATGCAACGAAAAGCGAAGATGAAAGACAAAAAGAAAATCTTAGGGGTGGTCATGTCCTTTGTTCAGGTTATTCCTGAGGGCTAGCTCCCATGGTTCAATTTTTTCTTTGAAATCTGCGATCCATTAATTTTTTAAATTTTGTGTCCAAGCTAGTTCAAGCTAGATTTTAGTCACTTACAATTAAGAGTTTTAACTAACAGTGTATGACCCAGGATCCATCATACAGCAAACTTAAAATTAACCTCTAAGGTTAGTTTGAAGATAGAATGCTTTCTAATAATCCTTAAAAAATGGAAAACATTTAGTGAAATAAGCTCATGACAATAAATAGGCAATTCGGAGAAAAGCAATATTGAGTAAAATTTTTATGAATATAAGCTAGATATCGTTCAATAGGTTAATAGGGAACATGATCTGCATTCTAAAGACTGCACTGTTGTTAGTGAAAAGCTGATCTCTGTGAAAGTGCTAGCACCTTAAGTAAAGGGACAAAAGCCATTGTTCTCCAAATGTGAGAACACTAGCTATCCCGTGTAAGGGGCTCCCTGCTCAGCTGACCTTGGGTCTGTGTTTTTACTCTTGGTGGTTACGACATGTATAATAATTTCTAGAAACCCAATTTTAGTACAGTCTTACATATTGTTCAGGAACTCCTCAGTGATATTTTGGATATACGCTTGCCCTTTTAGCTAAACTACATGTATTTGTATTCCTTTTACCCTGTAGTAGTAAAATAGCTATATAGGATTATTCTTTTTAAAAAAAACTTTTATTAACATTCTTATAGAAAAAGTAACTTATTTTGATTGTGAAACAGCTTCTAATCTCTTTTTCTCATTAAAAATACTTTTTAAAATGTGATTTTTGAGGTTCTTAGGGTAATAAAATGAACACGTGAAAATTTTTTTAACGTTTATTTATTTTTGAGAAAGAGGGCAGGAGGAGGGGCAGAGAGAGAGAGGGAGACACAGAAGCAGGCTCCAGGCTCTGAGCTGTCAGCACTGAGTCGACATGGGGCTCGAACTCACAGACCACTCACAGAGTACAAGATCACGACCTGAGCTGAAGTTGGACGCTTAACCGACTGAGCCACCCAGGTGCCCCTAAAATGAATACATTTTAAAAGAAGAGACTGGAGGGTGCCTGAGTAGTGCAGTTGGTTAAACGTCCAACTCTTGATCTCGGCTCAGGTCATGATCTCACTGTTAATGAGTTTAAGTCCTGAGTCGGGTGCTGTGCTGATGGTGCAGAGCCTGCTCAGGATTCTCCCTCCTTCTCTCTAATCCTCCCCTGCTTGTGCTCTCTCTCTTTCTCTCTCAAAATAAATAAATAAACTTAAAAAAATTTTTTTTAAAAAGAAGAGACTGACACCAAAAAGTAAATATCAGTTATCTCAGAAAGTGACATTAAAGGCAATCTTTTTCATCAAACTTTCTACTTTTCAAATATTCCATAATGTGCACAGTAAAAGTAAGAGACTTAATTTCTGTGAAAAAAATAGATAATAGCAAATAATTTATAAATTAATGTTTGAAGCAATAAAAAATTAGTGCATTTGAAACCCAATATGATAGCCCATTTACTAATGCATGCCAAAATGTCATTAGATTAGTTGTTTTAAACACTAATTTATACATCTGTTCTTTAAAAAGGTTCAAGAGAGCTACATGTGAGCTTCTAGAAATAATGCATAGAATTGTAAGATATTCAAAGAATCATTAAAATTTGAGGCTTCCTTTCCTCCCATTTTTAGGTTTGAAGCAAAAGTAAATCTGGTTCAAAGGAAAAGAGTATATGTGACAGCTTCAGGTCACTATTTTTTAATATTGTGATAAAACTGTAATTACACTAGAGAGGAAAAACAAAAATAGAAACCACTCACTCAAAAATATGTATGACATGCCCACTATGTACATGGTACCACACCCAGCACCATTAAAGATTGGGAAATAAAGGAATAGTATCTGTCTTCTGGTGACTCTGAGTTAGATGTGGGAGAGAATAAAAGTGAAGAGCTACATTACAGTGTGACGCAGATGGTTAAAGGAAGAAGGCAGTGAGAGAAGGCAGAGAGGAAAGTAACCAGCTTCTCTTTGTGTGTCCTTGAAAATATGAAGATTAGAGAATGCTCTGACTGATCAGGAGTACTGTTGAAAACTGGCAAGGAGGAAGAGAAGAATAAAAGAGGGAAGAGGCTGCCCAGGTGTAATGGAGGGAAGAAAAGAAAATTTATTAGGAAGTCCTTTTCAAAATATTTAGGGGCGCCTGGGTGGCTCAGTCGCTTGTGTCCAACTTCAGTTCAGGTCATGATGTTGTGGTTCATGAAGCCCCGCGTCAGGCTATGTGCTGACAGCCTGGAGCCTGCTTGGGATTCTCTCTCTTTTCCTCTCTCTCTTCCCTCCTCGACTCTCTCTCTCTCCCTCTCTTTCAAAATAAATAAATAAACAAAAAAGTTTAATAATTACAGAAAAAGCTATGAGTTATTATGGCTACTTCCAAATGAAAGACCATTCAAAGAGTTTCATTAATACTGTAGTGACATTTGAAAATGCCCAAAGAGGGGCGCCTGGGTGGCTCAGTCGGTTAAGCATCCGACTTCAGCTCAGGTCACGATCTCACTGTCCGTGGGTTCGAGCCCCGCGTCGGGCTCTGTGCTGACTGCTCAGAGCCTGAAGCCTGTTTCGGATTCTGTGTCTCCCTCTCTCTCTCTGACCCTCCCCCGTTCATGCTCTGTCTCTCTCTGTCTCAAAAATAAATAAATGTTAAAAAAAATTTTTTAAAAATAAAAATGCCCAAAGAATCTTTCTGACAAGATATTACATACACTTCATTTTACTATTCAAAGAGAATAAGAAAAAGAAATGTAGTAATATTTGTTCAAAATTCAACTTATTGCCTGCCATATTCTGAGGAAATAAAGCTATGAAATTGTCTCCAACTACAAATCGTTAAAACACATAAAAATATTAAAGCCAAATATTCTTACAGTTAAGAAACCTATTTTATTTTTGGACATTTTTTCTGCTATTGGTGTTTTACTAAATATTTTCTAACTCAAATCCTATATGCTTACACTGAAAGTTTCTAATTGCAATGCCTTAGGAAAGGTAATGTGACTTTTGTAAATCATCAAATAATGGCACTGTGCTCTCAAATTAATTTAAAGCAGATGTTTATAGGGGTCACAGAAAACACCTCTGTTAGAGGGTGACATGAGAATCATGATACTATCTCTTGGTAGGGGTTCAGTGATAAGCAGGACCCAGAGCCGAGCTGGTATGATGACTCACTCAGGTTCCTCTGTGTGCAGTCTTACTTTTGTCCAGTTTTGAAGCTGCAAATCAGTCCGTGAACACTCTTTATTTGACTTGACTTTTCATGAGTACCACCATTTAAAATTTCAGGGATTTTACATAAAGATCCAGATTACCTACTTTTCTTTAAAAATCAAGTAATTCAGGAACAACAGGCCCACATCCCCCCCCACCAAAACAATCTCCTGTACCTGCTGTCTCCTTTAATGAGCATGCATCCTCTGGCTTCCTGTAGTTCACACCTAGCCTGTCTCACTCGCTGAAACAAACTCACAATCAGTGAGTTTTGGATACCTGCTTTGCCCCATAGGCATTTAAGTTTGCCATTCTAAATTCTAATTCCAGAGATTCACTAGATGGATTTTAGACGTTTTTATAAGCCATTTAAAGCCCATCCAAATGAGCTTTGGCTACCTCAAATATTTTTTCTCTGAAAATTACATAAGTTGGTTGCCTACCATTTACTTGGGGAATTCTATAAATTAAATGAATTCCATTTTTATTTTGCATAATAAAAAAATAGAGAGAGAGAGACAGAGGCAGAGACAGAGAAACAGAAAAAGAAAGAGAATGGCAAAACCGTAGAGAAAAATCAGAATTTATACTGACAGCTACCAAGATACTAAGACTTGAAGGCAAGGAGAAATCATGACTGTCCGCTCCAAAGTTGCAGTGGGATCCTTAGTTTAAAGATTGACTGATACCTACCCTACCGACAGCAACTTGTCTCTCACAAAACTGGCAAGAATAAACCTTTTCTATCTCATTTCCCATTAAACAACAACAAACAAACAACAAACAACAACAGCAAAAGACAACAGCAGCAATAAATGACCCAGCACCAACCATGCAAAAGGTCCAATGCAACATAAGTTACAGGTGTTTTCTCATTTAAACCTTTTGGGGAATCCTAGCTCCAGTTTCTCAATTTCCTTTTGGTCCCAGTTAAGGGATTTTTGCCTGATTTTTAACAGTTTCTTTTTCATATCAAATGTTTTATTAACCCTTATTTTAGTGTTGTCAAACTATGTTCCACAGTAAGCCCCAGCGCACTCCAAAAAATGGTTTCATAGTAAAATAAAATTGGAAATAACAGGTTTTTTATACTGTAAAACTTCTTAGGGTTTTTACTGTGCTATTTGTAAAGTGAATCACCAAGAGAAGATAGATGAGTATGTTCCAAACTTAAAATTTGACCATAGGATAGTTTTTCAATAACATTTCTTACAAATCCCTTGGAACACACTTTGGGGAGCAATGTTCTATTTTTAGTATTAATCTTATAATCATTCTATGTAATTGCTTTTATTTAAAGTGGTGTTCATTTCAATATGGTATCAGAAAGTATCAGCAGAAGGCAGAAAGCTGAGCAGATGGCAGGTACTTCCAACAAGAATAGAGGTTCCTCTTTTCCTAGTGAATCTTGCAGAGACTCTATCTGGCCAAATGAGCTATTCCCTTTATGGGGACTCCTGTCCAGAATGGAGCTGGCTCCATCAAAGACTCCTTCTCACACAATTTCAGGCGTTGTCTCAAGTTCTGCCCTACAAACTTACTTGAATCATCAAACTGTTTCCAACTCCTAACCTTTTACTTCTGTCCCTCTCAGTTCCCCCTTGGCCCACTGCTTTCAACTTGGAAGACTCCTTGGACATCCCAATGTACCTGATCCTTTGCCCACCCTGGAAGGGGTAGTTGGGGCATGTTAACTAACCCCAAACCAATTTTCTATCCCAGACTCAGACATTTTCTTTGACTATGGGAGAAGATTGATAGTAGCATACCTAAGGATGCTGTTCCTATCATCTTGGTAAAAGTGAATGTTAGCATTTTCCTTCTTAAAGATCAGTAAGGCCAATCTAAAAGACACATGAAGGGAGCTAATGAGAGCAGTGTTTTCTTATACTCACAGCTTGTCAAAAGGCCAAACAAGCAAAGAGTCTGACCTATTTGATCTTCAGATATTTGCCAAATAGCCTACACCATGGACTTTAAAAGCCAGGGATAAAAATTATAGCTAGGAAAGATCTTTCCAGTGCCATTTCTCCACCAGGATCTTAAAGACAGAAATGATATTTCTTTTAGGTTTCTCTACTCTCCAAAATATAGAACCTAAAACTTCCCATGACAGCAAAGTCATAACTAGAATTCCAGAGGCCCTCAATAGCAGAGATTCTCCTATATATCCTGACCTTGTAAGGCACCAGTATCCTACAAAAGGCTCTATTGAGAAACAGAAGCCAGCTAAGGAAGATATCTTATAAGTTTTTGGATGGCTCCTTCACTGTAAATAGGAAGCTATCATTAGTAGGTCTGAGGTACTTCAAACAAACTAACCATCAAACTGGACTAAATCTTAGCAATAATTCTCTCCACTCAAAGTTTCATCTGAGTCATACATTTATTCATTCACTGAAGAATTTCAGTTAATGCAGAAGACTGGTTGGTTGGTCAACCAGCACTAAAGATTAAGTACTATAACAGCAGGCATGCACAGAGTTTTATGTGAGCTCATAGGAAGTTGGTCAAGAAAGCTGAGTGGTAAAGGATGAGTTTGGGTCAGTGTGAAGCAGGGAAGGCATAACAAGGAAGGAGTTCCAGAAGGTCATTAGCCAAAGCACAGAAGTTTGAGAGAAGATGGCATATTCTGGTTAATTCTTAGTGGTTCACATGGAGTGACAAGAATTGAAGGCAAATTAAAGATCATGTGAACCATGTTATGGAATTTGCACTTTTCCCTCAGTACTATGGGGCCCCTAGAGGATTTGAAGCAGGAGTCAGATTTGCATTTTTGAAAGATGGCTCTACCAGAAATTACCTAAGAAAATGCCACTGAGACATAGGTGTATATTTGTTTCATTCAACCTCCCCCTCCTCTCCAGTATCTTATTTCTCCTATAAAGCTCAATTTATACATGGTCTTGTTGATTGATAACATCAGTCAGCTTTTATTTTATTGTGATCACAGCTGCTGCCATATGATTTCCCCACTTAAGAGTCTCAACCTCCTGCCTTCATGCCTTTTTCCTTCTCCTCCCTTCTTTCCTGCTTGTTAGGACCAATTCTGACTTCAGACCTAAGTTCAACAGCCCTGCCCACCTCTCCACACCTATTCATTCTTGTTGCTCATTCCTTTATCCTCCTTTAATAAATAGGCTTGTATCTCACTTTCTTGTAATCTTGTCTTCTATTTATTGGTAACCTCACTTAAGACTAGATCCTTAATGATTCTCTTTCCAGGCCAGGACCACAATTTGGCAATTCAGCTTCTCTATCACTGAGTGAGTGATCAGAATTTTGGATTTATCAACATGAGCCCTGCTATTTGTTGGGGCAAGCTAGTAGCTATTAGTACTTTGCCTTGAACTTCTCTCGTCAACTGCATATCCAGATACATCAACCCTCCTAGAAATTCAAGGAGGGTGTGTATGTGGCAGTGGAAGACCTATACAGTGCATAATAAGGCTAAGGTTGTGTTCCCTAGCCCCTGATATAGCCAATGGATAGGTCTCACCCCCTTCTAGTAAGCTATATATTTGTCTTGAGAAACTGAGCCAAGCTCAGTTGAGTTCAGGGAGGTGACAAATACCATTTATTTTAACTGTTCACTGAGATGATAACCTGGCCCCTTAGATGATCCTCACTGACACCCAATCTTATGTTGCATGCCATAAAAAAATCACCTTATGCTTCTCCCTCACTAGCCCATTAAGCCTTTCTCTCCCTTATTTAGATTAAAAAGTTCATAATCCCTTCAATTCTTCCACTCTGTCCAGAAATGAGACAGTACTGGGCCTTCCCTATAGTACTAATAATTTATTAAGTATGGAATCATGTAACCTCAAGAGGAAACTGTGTATACTTTTCTCTCACGCTTAAGTAATCTTGGATTGCATTTCCCCAAATTAAAATTCTTCTGGAGTCTAACAGTACAAACAAACAGAAAATTGCTTCTCTGGCTTCCCATAAATACTTTAATCCTCTCTGTTAAAAAGAAGCATGGCTGTTAAAAAATAGCCACCTATACCCAAGTTGCAGCCTCTTTTCTCACCCACCCTTCTGTCAAGTAAGGCTGGCAGAGTGTCACTTCGGAGTAATCTCACAGTGCTGATCTCAATTAACAGCACAGAGAGGCCTTAGAGTTGCTCTGTAAATGTAATGCTAAATTACAATTTGATTCCAAATAAACAGGGAATTTCTGATAGTTCGAACAAAAGGCTGGGCTGAAGTTTGTCTGCATTATTTAAGATGGACATATTAACATAATACCTGCTTTTAAACTTCAGAAAAAATACTTAAGTATGAACTGCTGATATTTAGAAATAAGTAAAAATTGTAACATTAGGTTTGGGGGATTACTAAAGCTCATCAATGAAGTATTAAATCACACAGTACTTTGTTGTCCTGCTTTTATCAGTTACATGTACTTAAATAAATTAAAACTGAGCACTTATAAAATAGTGTATCATTTAGATATTTACTAATTTGGATTGCTCTTGGCAAACATCTGTATGGTGAGGTCACACATTATATATTGGGCCAGTTATAACTTCTCAGATTTCACTTCTCTTCATTTTGGCATTCAAGTAAATGAGTTAGCTCAGCATGCTGCTTTAAATGCGGGCATATTATTGATATCAAAATGTTTATTTTTCAAAATCATATTTTCCTACAGTAAGGTAAATATTCATAATAAGGATAAAAATAAAAAGAAACAATAAAGGACACTACTGAGCACTTACCAAGTGCCAGATATTGCACTTAAAGTTCCCATCAGCTATCATATTCAAACATCACAATACTCCTATGAGGTAGATCCACTGTCAGCCCCACTTGACAGATAAGGAAATGGAGAGGCAGAGAGATAAACAAAGCTGCAATAGGGCACACAACCAGCAAGTGACCAAGCTGGGATTTGAACCCACGCACCCTGACTCTTATCCTGCTACTAATATATAGTGGACTGTACTTTGCTCTGATTTTGTACTTTTGATTGTTGCTTTGCATATCATTTTAGAAGATGGATTTTTATTTGCATACTGTACTTTGCATTCTGCTTTAATTAAATTAATACTTACTAACAATTGACGGGAACTAATGAGTGGGAAATGGCATTACCAAAAAAGGAAAGTGAGCAACAGCTAAGAACCACAAATGTTATGCACATGAAAAAAAGTTAAGCACAAGGATAAATTTACACGTATTTCCAAAAGGACGTCTTTTTAAAATCCCCTTATGAAACCCAGAGGTTGACAGAGGGAAAGAGTTCAGTGGTAATTTCCACAGACATTTGTTTTCATGGGCATAAAATGTTTTCAGAATCAATCCTAGTTAGTCTCTGTCCTTCTGCATGGTAAGAATTTGGCATGCTACTCCTTTCTTCCTGAGAGAGAAATCTAAATGCTTGCCAAAGCACTTAATATTCTAGCTTCCACAGCAAATCGCTTTCATCTTCTTCTAGCCGCCTCCAAACTGACTTCAGATTTGTGTAAAAGAAAGAAAAGCATTGGAGGAAAGAGGCACAGGGGTGGTGGTTGTTGTTCATATATTTTCCACTGCGACAAACAAGACAGGTTTATAATTATGTGAAATATAATTTTTTTAGTATAATTCTTATCAACCCTAGAAAGCCCTCTAATTGTAGTCTTCCTTCCCTCATCGCATAAAATGCCAGGCCAATATAATAGTGTAAATGAGGTACTAAATGACTGGCTTATAGCTCGCTGACAATTTTGAGTTTTACTTCAATAGCCAACTCTTCTTCCCTTTAAAAGAGGATAGGAAATGGAGAAAATTATAACCTATTCTTCTAGATACAAAGATATGAATGAATAAAATGTCTAGCCAAAGAAAATAAAATTAAAAAGAAGTCTATGATTTAGCATTTACAAGAAAATAAAACTTTCCTTTTTAGAAAATAAGAGCTATAAAACAGGTTACGCTAAAGTTAATTTTCAAAGGCATAAACATAATATGTTTTCAGCTCATGCTCTAATTAGTTTTACATTAAGTTAAACAAAGAAAAAAAAGACAGGCTTGTGTTTGGACTGCAATGCTGGTGAGAGAGATCTAAGAACACTGGACAAAATCTAACACAGAACAATGGTGATAAATATTCCCAGAAAATGCTGCTTTTCACAGACACAATTAACAAAAATAAAGACAGGCTAAAAGCAAAAGGTTAGAGAAAAAGGAAACAAACTTAAGCCATTCTCTTTCCTTGGATTAGCAGCCCCTCAAATTTGCTGGACATTCTTACCAGGCATTTTCAATCTTTAATTTTTGTTCCTCATTCTGTGCCTCTCCAAAATCTTCTGGTTTAATATTAGAAGAGCATTAACTTCATTTCACAAAATTATTTTGCAAAAACACAGTTATTAACAAAAGGATAAGGAAAACTTAAATCACAGAGCTATGAATGGCTTAGTGAGAGAGTGTTGTGAATGTGGCCTTAGTTCTTCTACTTAGCAATGCTATACTTCCAGTCTAAGCTTGAGTCTTGAGATATCCTGCTGTTTAGATTGGTCATAAATACTACTATGTTTCCCTACTGTACATTTGCTTTTTAACAGAAGTGTTGACCAACTGCTTTGTTTTACTTTTTTTGTTTCTTCCCTATCCAGATCCTGTTCCCACTCCTAACTCTCCCACCTTCTTTGACCATCTCTTATGCAGTCACATTAAACTAGATAGTTTCATTAGACATAGTGAAGAGGTATGTGAACTGTGACCACACACTTGACAGAATTACATATTGAAAACAGGGACATTCTTTCCATTCCCTGATTATATCATCATATTTATTGTCATCACAACTTTATTTGCATGTTAATGATAGAATTTGGACTAAACTACTCTCTTGAGATTGTCAAAATAATAACAGAATGATGCAAAACACATACAAATCAACATTCAAATGTCCTTCTCAAGATATACCATCTGGAAAAAATTAGAAAATGGTAGTCATTCATGAATAAATGAATGAATGAATGAGTTAACCTAAATCTTTGTCTATAGGATTTTTACAAATGGCAGACAGTTGGGGAAGGGGGGGGCGGAGCGGCGGCAGAAGGATTACCCTGATCCCAGCACAATAATTATGTCCCATTTTTAAGTTTTTTAATTTCTAATAAAAATAATTCTAAATTAGATAAATAATAGGATTAAAGCTCATATAGCGATAGGAGTTGTTGTTTGATTGCTCTTTCCTGAGCAATTACCAGGGGACCTCCACTAATATACCAATAAAGCAGAATGTATAAACTAATCATTCAAATATTTTTCAACAGAGAATTGAGAATTGAAAACTACTATTCTGATGGCTGCATAAAATATTAAAAAGATCCATAATATTTATGAACATGCTTCTAAGTATGAATGAAGTCTTGTTCCCTGAAAAAAAACTATTATTTTACTAATAAAAAATTGTGAAAAAAAGTACTCTGTGAAAAAAAAATGTAATTTCTTGTATCCTTATCTTGTGTACAGTATGACTCTCTTGAACACAAAGGGTTCTGAAGGGGAAAAAAAGCTTTAAAAATATTTGTTAAGCTCATCTACATAATTATTGACACAAAAATGTATAATTATTACAAAGTAAATGTTTTTCTCTTCTGAGCCTTGATTAACTAGAAGCTAATACCACTTTTAAGTATGCATTATCCTTCTTCCCAGCCTCTCCGCCATACGCTACCCCTAACATGGGCAAAGAAAATGTTGTAAAGCATTTTCCATTTTTCCCCTCTCTCTGTTTCTCTGCTCCCCTTTCTAAGCTCAGGCACAGACACTGCACACGGTGCCTACTGGCTGGCAGCAGATGAAAAAAAAAAACCCTCCTCTTTTGAGGGCAGACGATGACAAAACCCAGGAGTAATCATATATGGGCAACAAAACTCAATATAAAAACTCATGTCCATTAAAAGAAGAAACAGAATATAAATTCTAGGAAATTATGATGATTCAATATTTTAAATTATATCTGAACGATACACTTTCCAATGTGTCACTGACATTCATCTGAAACCATGTAGAAGCAAAGAAAGAATATCTTTCCCAGCTCTCTAAGCATTTATCTGGATACAAATATTAGAAAATTCAGCGTGAGTGAGGCTGCCTGCTGAGAACAGAAACTGAAATGCCAGGAGGCATATTAAAAGCCAATGTAAATGATGCAATTCATGGCAGAGAGCCATCTATAGGCCTACATGCATTTAATGTTAATAGAAAACAGAAGTGGCAGCAATAGATATACTGTTCCATATCAATCCCTTCTTGGCATGGATATCATTTACAATACAGGACAACAACACATTAGCTTGAGTGCATTTCAGGAGATGTGTAAACATTCCCAGGTTTTGTAGAGTGGTAAAATCAAAATGAAATGTAATATGAAAACCTTAGCTTCGTGATTCATTTCATACATTCCAATCACTGGGCAAATTAGCAAATACCTATTATTATGCACCCACCATTGTGCTAGGTCCCATGGGTATTACAAAGGAAAATAAAGACAGTTACTGTTCTCAACAATTTTGACATGCAAAAAAGGCAAGACTGAAGAACAAGCACCAAAAAAAACCAAAAAACAAAAAAAAAAACACCCAACAAGACAGCACATACTCAACTGCCAAACGGTTTGTTTAAAAATATAAGTGCTATATGGTATCAAAAGAGATCATTATGGGCTAGAGTAACTGTAGGTAACACCATAAAAAAGAAGGATCTTGAAGAATCCAAATAATCTAACCATAAAGAAAATAATAAAATGGGTAATTTGTTTTGGCCAGGGGAAAAACATGTGCAAACACATTGAAGTGAGAATGGCCTCATAGTTTTATGCTAACTCAAATCTATATCAAAATCATTGATTTTTTAACATATATAAATGAATTATTTTCTCAAAATTAGTCATAAGTCCTAGGGCAGTTCCAGTTTAAGCTTATTATTCAAGAATAGTTATTGAGGGTAAGAAAACCTGAACTGTAATTGATAAATTGCTGGAGACTCACTGTGGATAACTCTAAGAGTTAAAAACTGCAGGAGAACCCAGTCATAGTGCAGTGTCCACAATATTGTGAGATTTACCTTTAGGAACTTGATCAGGTTCCCATAGCAAATATCAAAGAAAAATCCCCTTATGATTCCAGAAGGAGGAAGGCAAAAGGAATATGCCAGATCACTCTGTTCTCTTAACAAAAGGCCTGCTCTCCAGGGAAACTAGTTAACCAGAGCTAGCTGCATAAGTATTATTAGATACTAACTGGCTTGGCAAAGGGAAATATCCAGTTCCAATCTACTCCAGCCATCCTGTCTTACCTAAGGGCTGGAGGCAGAGGGGGTGGGGATGAGCAGAGGCAGAACTGAGAATCTTATGAAGTTCACAGTCCAGAGGCTCCCTACAGGACTGAGACTTAATCACAGGACTACAGATTGCTTCCTGTTCCCCTACCCCTCACTATCATATTACTGAAGGCCGTTGACAGCAGTTCCCTTTACACAGTAAATCATGCCTGGTTATCAGGAAAAAATTACAAGGCATACCAAAAGGCAAAAAAACACAATCTGAAGGGATAGAACAAGCATCAGAACAGATATGCCAGCAATGTGGGAATTATCAGACAGTGAATTTACAACAACTATGATTAATATGCTAAGGGCACTAATGGATAAAATAGAGAGCATGCAAGAACAGATGGGCAATGTAGGCAGAAAGATGGAAATCCTAAGAAAGAACCAAAAAGAAATGCCAGAGATCAGAAACACTGTTACAGAATAAAGAATGCCTTTACTGGGCTTGGTAGACAACGTGGCTAAGAAAAGGATCTCTGAGCTAGAGGATATATTAATAGAATCTTTGAAATCTAAAAAATCAAAGAGAAGACTTAAAAAAACAGAACATAATATCCAAGTATTATGGGACAACTACAAAAGGTGTAACACATGCATATTGGGAATACCAGAAGAAGAAAAAGAGAAGGAACAGAGGAAATATTGGAAACAATAATGACCGGGAATTTCCCAAATTAATGTCAGACACTAAAGCACAGACCCAGGAACCTCAGAAAACACCAAGCAAGATAAATGCCCACACTTAGGCATATCACCAAACTAAGAAAATCAGATAAAGAAAAAATTCAGAGGGCAAAAACACCTTACCTATACAAGAACAAAGATAAGAACTACATCTGACTTTTCCTCAAAAACCAAGCAAACAAGAAGAGAGTGTGGTGAAATATTCAAAGTGTTTAGTGTAAGAAAAAAACACACCAAACTAGAATTCTGTATGCTGCAAAATTATCCTTTAAAAGTGAAGAAGAAATAAAGATTTCCTCAGACTAATAAAAATTGATGGAATTTGTTGCCAATATATAGTATATATAGTATACTATTTAGTACACCTGCCTAATAAGAAATATTAAAGAAGTTCTTTAGAGAGAAGGAAAACCAGTCATAAACATGGACCTATTTAAAGAAGAAAAGAGCATCAAAGAAGGAATAAGTGGAAGTAAAAAAAAAAAAAACTTTTATTTTTCTTATTCTTTTTAAGAAATTTTTTTTAATGTTTATTTATTTTTGAGACAGAGAGAAACAGAGCATGAGTGGAGGAGGGGTAGAGAGAGAGGGAGACTGAGAATCCAAAGCAGGCTCCAGG
The DNA here is from genome assembly GCF_018350215.1 of Panthera leo. Classification (NCBI taxonomy): domain Eukaryota; kingdom Metazoa; phylum Chordata; class Mammalia; order Carnivora; family Felidae; genus Panthera; species Panthera leo. The sequence goes on from NC_056687.1 coordinate 107,756,582, forward strand.
CTCTGAGCTATCGGCACAGAGCCCGATGCGGGGCTCGAACTCACAAGCTGTGAGATCATGACCTGAGCCGAAGTCGGACGCTCAACTGACTGAGCCACCCAGGCGCCCCAATTTTTCTTATTCTTCATTCATCATAGCAGCAATGTACTTATTTATTCTTATGTATATGTATACTTATATATGATTTCGTTATTTTTTTAAATTTTTATTAATTTTTGATAGAGAGACAGAGTCCAAGCAGGGGATGAACAGAGAGAGAGGGAGACACAGAATCTGAAGCAGGCCCCAGGCTCTGGGCTGTCAGCACAGAGCCTGATGCGGGGCTCAAGCTCATGAACCACAAGATCACGACCTGAGCCAAAGTCAGACACTTAACTGACTGAGCCATCCAGGTGTCCCATGTATGCTTTTACATAAGTGAAATGAATGACAGCAATGACACAAGGGACAAGAGAAAGGAACATGGATTATTTTGTTATTATAAGATAAACACAATATTACCTGTGATGTGTCTAGTGTTATATGAAAGTCAACTTGGATTAGTTGTAAATGTCTATTACAAACTCTAGGGTAATCACTAAAAAAGAAAAAAAAAGTATAACTGACATGCTAATAAAGGAGAGAAAGCAGAATCATATAAAATGCTCAACTACAAAAGACAGAAAAAGGGTAGAAGACAAAAATAAGAACAAAACCAAGGGTAATAAATAGAAAACAGTATGAAGTATAGTAGATATTAATCCAACTATATCAATATCATTTTAAATGTCAAAGGTCTTAGTGCACCAGTTAAAAGACAGAGATTATCAGAGTGAATTCAAAAACACAAACCAACTCTATATTGTCTGCTAGAACCCCACTTTATTTTTTTTTATTTTTTTTTAACGTTTATTTATTTTTGAGACAGAGAGAGACAGAGCATGAACGGGGGAGGGTCAGAGAGAGAGGGAGACACAGAATCCGAAACAGGCTCCAGGCTCTGAGCAGTCAGCACAGAGCCCGACGCGGGGCTCGAACTCACGGACCACGAGATCGTGACCTGAGCCGAAGTCGGACACTTAACCGACTGAGCCACCCAGGCGCCCCTAGAACCCCACTTTAAAGACACATATAGACCAAAAGTAAATAGATAAAGGGGAAAAAAAAACATTTTGATTAACTAACAATAATCAAAAGAAAACAGGAATAACCATATTAACTTCAGACAGAACAAACTTTTTAATGTTTATTAATTTTTGACAGAGAGAGACAAACAGAGCATGAGTGGGGGGAGGGCAGAGAGAGAGGGAGTCACAGAATCTGAAACAGGCTCCAGGCTCTGAGCTGTCAGCACAGAGCCCGATGCAGGGCTCGAACTCACAGACTGCAAGATCATGACCTGAGCTGAAGATGGACGCTCAACCGACTGAGCCACCCAGGCGCCCCAAAGACAGAACAAACTTTAAAGGAAGAAAAGTTATCAGGGACAAGGAAGGGAATTATTTAATGATAAAGTGGTCAATTCTCCAAGAAGATATAAGAAGCCAAACAACCTGCAACAAAAATTGATAGAACAGCAAGGAGAAATACATGCATCCACACTATAGCTGGAAACTTCAACACCCCTGTATAATAAATGGACAGATACAGTAGGGAGAAAATCAGTAAGGACATATTTGAACTCAATAATACCACTACAGTTGATATAACTGACATCAATAGACCACATCCAACAAGAGCAGAATATACATTCTTCTAAAGCTCACATGGAACATTCACCAAGAAAGACTACCTTGTGGGTCATGAAACACATCTTAACAAATTTAAAAGAACAGAAATCATCCACTATTTGCTCTCTCAGATCACAATGGAATTAAACTAGAAATCAATAATAGAAAGATATCTGGAAAATCCCCCAAAGTATGGAGAATAAATAACATCTAAATAATACATGAGTCAGAGAAGAATTCTCAAAAGAAACTAAAGAATATTTGAACTAAATGAAAATAAAAACATAAAACTTACCAAAATTTGTGGGATGCAGGAAAAAATACAGTGTTTAGAGAAGTCATAGTATCGAATGCATAGATTAGAAAAGAATAAAGATAAATTATCAATAATCTAAGCTAACTTAGAAAACTAGAAAAAGCAGAGCAAATTAAATACAAAGTAAGCAGAAGAAAAGAAACAAGAATTAGAGCAGAAATCAATGAAACTTAAAACAGGAAATCCATTGAGAAAATCAACAAAACCAAAAGCTGTTCCTTTGAAAAAAAATCAATAAAATGGAAAATTTTCTAACCAGGCTATCTAGAAAAAGAGAGAGAGGACACACATTATTAACAACATAAATGAAAGAGGAAAGACATCACTACAAATACTATGAACAATAAAAGGATAAGAAAGGAATGCTATGAACAACTCTATGCCCACAAATTTGATAACTTAGATAAAATGGACCAATTTCTTGAAAGAACTCACACAGGAATAGACAATCTGAATCAGATTATATTTATTTTAAAGATTGCATAAATCATTAATAACCTTCCAAACAGGAAGCCAAACCCAAATGAGTTCATTGGTGAATTCTAACATTTAAGGTTAAGTTATACCAATTCTCTACAATCTCTTTCAAAGAGTAGAAACATAAGAAATACTTCCTAATTCATTCAATGACAGAGGCATTTCCCTAATTGCAAAACCAGACAAAGTCATTACAAGAAAAGAAAACTCAGATTATTATCTCTTATGAGGATAGATGCAAAAATTGTCAACCAAATATTAGCATATCAAATCCACAAACATTTTTTTTTGAAAGATTTATATACCCTTACTAAGTGGGATCTAACCCAGGTGTGCAAGGCTGGTGCAACATTCAAAACTTAAGTAATATAATCCATCACATTGACAGTATCAGAAAGAAAAATTACAAGATCATATGAACAGATGCAAAAAAAAAAAAAAACACTTGACAGAATCTAATATCCATTCATGAATAAAATCTCACAGTAAACTAGCAATAAAATGGAACTTTCACAACTTAATAAAGACTATCTTTTTAAAAAAAAGTAAACTAGAAACATACTTAATGGTGAAAAATCAAAGCTTTCCTACTAATATCAGGCACAAGTTAAGGATATCCCCTCCCACCACTCTTTTTCAACATTGTACAAGAAGTCCTTGTAATGCAATAAGGCAAGAAAAGGAAATAAAAAGTATATAGATTGGGAAGGAAGACATAAAACTGTCTTTGTTCCCAGGTGACATGATTATCTATGCAGAAAATTTGAAAGAATCAACAAAAACACTTCTGGAACTAATAAGCAGTCAAAGCAATGTTGCAGGACACAAGGTTAATATACAAAAAGTAAATCACTTTCCTATATATGTACCAGCAAAGAACATATGAAATTTTAAATTAAAAAACACGTTAGCATTTACCTTAGCATCCCTCAAAATGAAATACTTATGTATAAATCTAACAAATATATACAAGATCTATACAAGATTCATTTACTAAATAAACTGAAGGATATTCCATCTTTATAGACAGGAAGACTCAATACTGTCAAAATGTCAGTTTTTCCCAAGTTGATCTACAGACTCAATTCAATGCCAATGAAAACCCCACAACTTATTTAATGGATATTGATAAACTGATTCTGAAGTTTATATAGAAAGGCAAAAGAGCCAGAAGAGCCAACACAAATGGAAGAACAAAGTTGGAAGACTGATGCTACCTGACTTTACTTGAAAACCACAGTTGTCAAGATAGTGTGGTAATGGTGAAAGAACAAAGAAATTAATGGAAAGAAGATAAAGTCCAAAAATAGACCCATATAAATATTGCTGGACAATTAGACATCCACATGAAAAAAAAAGAATCCAGACACAGACCTTATAGTCCTTACAAAAATTAATTCAAAATGGATCATAAACCTAAATGCAAAGTACAAAACTATAAAACTCCTTCAAGATAACGGAGGAGAAAACCTAGATGACCTTGGGTATGGTGATGCATTTTTAGATACACCAAAAACATGATCCATGAAAGAAAGAATTGATAAGCTAAACTTTATCAAAATTAAAAAGCTTCTGCTCTGCAAAAAACAATACTAAGAGAATTAGAAGAAAATCCAGACTAGAAGAAAAAATTTGCAAAAGACACATCTGATAAAGGACTATTACTTAAAATATAAGAAGAACTCTTGGGACACCTGGGTGGCTCTGTTGGTTGAGGATCTGACTCTTTTAAAAATTTCAGCTCAGGTCATGATCTCATGGTTTGTGGGATTGAGCCCTGTGTTGGGCTCTACACTGACAGCAAGGAGCCTGCTTGGGATTTTCTCTCCTCTCTTGCTTCTGCGCTCTCTCTCTTTCAAAATAAATAAACAAACATTTTACAAATAAAAGAAAATAAATGAAGAACTCTTAAAACCCAACAATAAGAATACAAATGACACATTTAAAAAATGGACCACATAGGTCGCCTGGATGGCTCAGTCAGTTGAGCGTCTGACTTCGTCTCAGGTCATGATCTTGCAGTTTGTGAGTTCAAAGCCCCACATCGGGCTCTGTGCTAACAGCTCAGAGCCTGGAGCCTGCTTCAGATTCTGTGCCTCCCTCTCTCTCTGCCCCTCCCCTGCTCATGCTTGCTCTCTCTCTCTCTCTCTCTCAAAAATAAAAAATATTAAAGATAATTTTTTTAAAATGGACGAAACATCTCAATAGTTCGCCAAAGAAGATATACAAGGCAAATAAGCAAATAAAAATATGTTCCACAGCATATGTCATCAGGTAAATACAAACCAAAACAACAATGAAATACCACTATACTCCTATCTGCATGGCCAAAAGTCGGATCACTGACAACACCAAATGCTGGGAAGGATGCAGAGCAACAGGAACTATCTTGCATTGCTGGTAGATATGCATAAAATACAGCCACTTTGGAAGACAGTTTGGCAGTTCTTACAAAACCAAATATACTCTTACCATATGACCCAGCAATCCTGTTCCTTGGCATCTACCCAAAGGAGTTGAAAACCTATGTCCACAAAAACTTGCATGTGGATATTTAGAACAGCTTAATTCATAATTGTCAAAACTTGGAAGCAACCAAGATGTCCTTCAGTAAAGAAATAGATAAACCATGGTATATACAGACAATAAGATATTATTTGGCACTAAAAAGAAATGAGCTATCAAGTCATAAAAAGACTTGGAAGAACCTTAAATGCATGTTATTAAGTAAAAAAAAAAAAAGGCAATCTGATAAGGTTACATATTGTATGATTCCAACCATATGACATTCTGGAAACAGTAAAACTATGGAGACAATTGAAATATCAGTGGTTTGGGGGTGGAGAGATGAAGAGGCGTAACACAGAGGATTTTTAGGACAGTGTACCTATTCTGTATGATACAAGAAATGGAAACATGTCACAATACATTTTTCCAAACCTATAAAATATAACAATAAAAGGGAACCCTAAGGTAAACCAGGGACTTTAGGTGACCATGATTGGTCAAGGTAGGTTCATCCTTGATTAAAAACATGTCTACTTCAGGTGAGTGATGTTGGTAAGGGGCAAGCAATGCATGTGTGGTGGCAGGGAGGATATAGAAAATCTTGATACCTCCTTTTTAATTTTGTTATAAACCTAAAATTGTTCTTAAAAAGTCTTTAAAAAGAATAATTCTTAATAACACCTCCTTTTACTCTCAAAAAGTTCCCAATATGGACTACAAATATTATGGTCATCTTATTCATAATGTGCAATCTTTGTAGAGAATTATGCGACTTGATATCCTTCCATTTAATAAAGGTTGTTTTGTTTTAAACACCTTTGAGGACATCTGCCAAGATGTCTTGATTCTAACTTTTATAAATATACTTGGTTTTCTAAATTATCAGGGACATACCGAAGATTAATCCAAATGCGTATGAGACTCTAGATTGTGAAAGTCCAGAAGCTACCCTCTTAGCGGATTTCATTTTTAGAATCCAAATTAAACCTATAACTCAGAGCCTTCTTTAATGAAATAATGTCTTCAATCCATAATCAGCATCATTGTCAATAAGTATTTGTTGGGCATCTAGGATATGCAGGATAGTGCTGAGGGTGGATAGAGCTGGGTGAGGAAGGGGTGATACAAATATAGATAATGTGGTCTTAATGCTCTAGTAGTTTATAATCTAGTGGTTGCTACTCATTCACCCATCTGATCTACGCCCCTACCCCACCCATCCATCTATCCATCCATTCATCCATCCACCCACTATCATAAAATAGCTCATGCTAGGTACTAAATAAGTGATGTAGGTTATTAAGTTTATGTATCAGGAATTTTATCTGGTTACATATAACACAAACCAGACAAGAGTATATATTAACCATACAGAGGTTAATTATTCTAACATAACAACAAGTCTTGAGAGAAATATTTCAGGGCTGGTAAAAGGGCACCAAGATGTTATCAATGACCCAGGCTTCTTCTGTCTTAGAATGTCATGTTCAAAAGCAGGAAAAAAATATCCAGTGGAAAAAAGAAAGTCTCTTTAACAAATGGTGCTGGGAAAACTGGATGGCAACATGAAGAATGAAACTGAACCACTTTCTTACACTTTACACAAAAATTAATTCAAAATTGATTAAACACCTAAATGTGAGGCAGGAAGCCATCAAAATCCTAGAGGAGAATGCAGCAACCTCTTGGACCTCAGCTGGAGCAACTTCTTACTTGATATGTCACCAAAAGCAAGGAAAACAAAAGCAAACACGAACTATTGGGACTTCATCAAGATAAAATGCTTCTGCACAGCAAAGGAAACAATAAAACTAACAGGCAGCCTAGGAATGGGAGGAGACATTTGCAAATGGCATATCTGATAAACAGCTAGTATTCAAAATCTGTAAAGAATTTATCAAACTCAACACCCAAAACACAAATAATCCAGTTATGAATTGGCAGAAGACATGAATAGACATTTTTCCAAAGACATCCAGATGGCTAATAGACACATGAAAAGATGCTCAATATCATTCATTATGAGGGAAATACAAATCAAAGCCACAATGGGATACCACCTTACACCTGTCGGAATGGCTACAATTATCAACACAAGAAACAATAGGTGTTGGCAAGGATGTGGACAAAGGGGGACCCTCCTGCACTGTTGGTGGGAATGCAAACTGGTGCAGCTACTCTGGAGAACAGTATGGGGGTTCCTCAAAATACTAAAAATAGAACCCTATGATCCAGCAATTATACTATTAGGTATTTACCCAAAGGATACAAAAATATAGATTCGAAGGGATACATGCACCAAAATATTTACAGCAGCATTATCAACAAGAGCCAAACTATAGAGACAGCACAAATGTCCATCAACTAATAAAGAAGATGCGGTATATATATGCAATTGAATATAACTCAGCCATCAAAAAGAATGAAATCTTGCCATTTGCAATGATGTGGATGGAACTAGAATGTATTATGCTAAGTGAAATAAGTCAGAGAAAGACAAATACCATAATGGTTTCACTCATACTTGGAATTTAAGAAACAGATGAACATATGGGGCAGGGAAGGAGAGAGGGAAACAAACCACAAGAGACTCTTAATGATGGAGAATGAACTGAGGGTTAATGGAGGGAGGTGGGTGGGAGATGGGCTAGATGTGTGGCAGGTATTAAATAGGGCACTGGGTATTGTATGTAAGTGATGAATCACTGAATTCTACTCCTGAAACCAATATTGTACTGTATGTTAACTAAAATTTAAATTAAAAAAAAAGAATGTCATGTTCATCCTCACAAGAAACTCAACATTGCAAAAAATGCTGATCTGCCTCAACTCTGTCCTCTGAATTTCATATAGAAAGAATAAGAAGGAAGCAATAAGAGGAGTGATGCAAAATTTCCCACAACCCCCCATCAGAATTTTACCTACATCTAATTTGATAGAACTGTCAGAGAAAGTCATCCTTAATTGCAAATAAGGCTGAGCAAGTAAGTGTCTGGCCTTTTCAACATCTACAGGGAAAGGCCTTGTACTGCTTACAAGAATCAAAGAGTGGAAAATTTCTCAAACAAGAAGCCACCATATACATTCTTCATATTTGCTTATAAATTAATCAATCCAACAAATATTTGGCAACATTACTATATGACAGACCCTGTGTTAGGTGCTTGGGATAGATCAAGCAAAGAATAAGACTGGTTTCCATGGAATTTACATGACAGCCAGAAATACAAACATTAAATAATTGTAAGTGTGAAGAACATTATAGTATGGGGAGGAGGGGGGAAGAATGTCATGGAACCCCCATCAGGGGTCATGGAATACCTTCCTGAGGATTTGACATGTTATCTAAGACTAGCAAAAAAGGGGAGAGAAAAGATGGTGGAAGGGAGAGGAATCCCCAGCAGATGTTACAGTACATTTAAAGGGTCAGAGGTGAGAGCACGGTACCTTTTAGGAACTGCAAAAGACAAAAAGAAAAAAAGAAAAAAAGAAAAGAAAAAAAGAAAGAAAAAGTCTAAGGTGACTGGAACATAGATAGTGAGGCTAGAGGGATAAGCAAGAGCCAGAGATCACACAAAGTCTCAAACCATAAAGAGGATTTTAGACTTTATTCTAAAAACAGTACAAACCCATGGCAGGTACAGTGGTAAAGTGCAATGGTGAGGTATGTATCTGACCTAGGTTTCAGAGTAAAGAATGGATTGGAAAGAGGCAATAGGTCATGTAGGGAGACTAATGCAGATGTCCAAACAGAGAATGGACCAGGATGGTGGCTATATGGTTTGAGAGGAATAGGGGCAGATTCAAGAGATACTCAGGAATAAGGTAATAAAATAGGAAGAATTAAGTTAAGAATGATGCCCAGGATTGATGATAAACATAATTATAGTTTGTTATATAAGTAATTCATGTATTTTATAAATTTACATATATACATATACCTTACAAAACCCTACTTAATACTCAGAATAATCCTGCGATATGGGCAGCATTATTACTCTCATTTTAAAGAGTAGGAAGCTAAGACAAAGAGTATTTTATTTAAGCAATTTACCCAAGTCCACACCACTCATAACGTGGGATGCCAAGATTCAAACCCAGGCAGTCAGTCTGACTGTAGGACACAGACTCTGAACAATATTAATGCTGCATGGTGATAATGAGGGTAACATTTTCTTAACTTAGAAACTCAAGTGTATTGACCAGCTCACTTTGGGGCACTGTTGAAGCTGTGATGCCTCCAAGTGGAGATGTTGAATGAAAAGTTGAATAGATTAATCTGGAGCTCAGAGAAGTTAGAAGTGGAACTAGAGATTCATAAACCTACAACCCAAAGAGGGTAATTGAGGTGTTGGGATGGGATAAGATAAACTGGAAAGTAAAGAGAGAATATAGAATAAAAATAGAAGAGAGCTATGGACAAAGCCCTGAAAATCTTCCAGAACAGGAAGAAGTGAAGAGGCCATGAAAGGATAATGAGAAGTAACAGTTACAAGAAACAACATAAAAACCAAAAGAATATGATATCATGGAAGTAAAAGAAGAGTATTTTGAATAGAACAAGTCAAATACTGCGTCAATGCTGGCTAGCAAGTCCAGAAAAATTATGAACTAGCATAATCTTTTAGATTTAGTAACATAGAAGTAACTGTTTCCTGAATTAGAACATATTCTTTGAAATGGTGCCAGGTGAAGCCAGGTTATGGTAAGCCAAGGTGTGTGTGGAAATAAGAAAATGGAGACAATAAGTTCAGATAATTTATTTAATAAGACTAGCATTAAAAGGAAGAAGGGGCTAAGGCAGTTGCTGGAAGAAGCCTCAGACTGAGTGAAGTTTTCCTTTGTTTGGAGAGTCCTAAGGAATGCTGTTGGAAAGGAAGGAGTTTGTAGAAAAAGAGAAAGTAAAAAGTACTCTAGAAAGAGGAAATAATAGGTAGTATCGGGTTCCCGGCAGCTAGGGTACCAGTGTGTGGTAGCTGGAGTCATCCACAGTAGGGGTTTTCCAGGCTGATATAAGGATAATGGGACAATGGACTTTAACTTATTGTCAGAGGAACAGCTGACATCACAGACTATGGAAGCTAAGTTGAATAGGAAAAATGGGATAACATAAAGAGACAGAGAAGGTAGAGATAGCAATAGACCTCAGACCTCAATGAAACTGACCACGTTGGAAGGTGAAGACGCTATAAACAAAGAATGGATGTCCAAATTAGTCATTTCAGATGTGGAGTCACTCTGGCTAATAAAAGCATTTTCAATTTTCATCACATTTTCAGTTTACTTTTTAAAAAGGCATGTAATACATGAAGATTTCTTGTTGAGTTCTTCACATTGTTTCCAGGGACAGCTTTCCTAATAGATCTGCCAACTCAACCAACCCATTTCTTGCTAATACTGGATGGCTTTCTATACAGTGGGTTTCTTTAGTACAACAAGGCAAGACTCAAGAACTGGTGTGCCCTGTCCCTTCAAAACAAGTCTCCAGTGACAATATCTTCATGCTATCGTTTGCCATAGCTATATTTTTTTGGTTTCTTCAACTAATCCAAATGGTAATACAGAAAAGACAAAGTAGTTAATCTGCTGTGTGACACTATTATTTAATCTTTTTATTTGTTTATCCATCCTCAAAATGGATATAATAGGAGTTGTTGATCATATACCTCACTCAATGAGTTAATTCATTGTTCACTAATTTCAAACTGTTCCTCTTTAGAAAAATGCAAAATAAAGGATCTTAGAAGAAATCAAATTGCACACTTTTTGGAAGATACATTAATTCAAATCTGTAACAAATAAAAACCAGCCTATTCCTAAGCTAAAATAACATGATCTGACTTGTGTGTTCAGGCCTGGTGGTAACTGAAGCAGTAGGAGTTGGGCAGAGAGATGAAGAGCTAAAGAAAGCTAACAGAAAGGTAAACTGGGGCTGCATTCTTTACAAAAGTTCTGCTGCCTCCTTAGTGAACAGGAGCATTAGTAGGGCAGCCACCTGTCACTACCAGGACTGGCTTCAAGTTACACAGATGGTGTAGGTTCTCACTAGGGTCTAACTGCCCTCCTAGTTATTTCCTGTGGACTTCTTATAGATTTCTTCCAGTGCTAAGTCAGCCTTGCTTAAATTAATTAATTAATTAATTAATTAATTAATTAAATAAAAACCACTTCTCCAATCCCTACTCTACTCTTTTTCCTACAAAAAGACTATGTAAGATCCCTGAAACTCAGGTAAAAGGATTTGCAGGAAAGCTACACTCAACTGTTGACCCTCAGGGTTCACTTATTTTGTTTCTTAGTTTTTATACAACACCTTCCTCTCTTTTTTTCTGGCAAGTTGTTAATTTTATTATGTCTTTTTATAACACCTCACTATGCATTTGGAAATAAAAGAGTATAATAAATAAAAGTAACAATTAAGTTCTAAAGTCATGGTTTCTACAAAATCTCAAAGTTGGGCTAGGCATTTTAAGTCACCATTTAAAAAGGAATTCATTGTTTTAGTATAGCTGAGATTGAGATATTTCCTGACATAAGAACTTCCCTTATAATATTAGGTAACGTTCAGATATCCAAGGTAGGTGGGAATGAGATGATATCTACGGAGGAATAACTGTATGCTATGAACCTGAGTTTAAAAACAAACAAACAAAAAAAAAAAAAAAAAAAAAAACAAGGAAAGGAAAAAAAGGAAGATGAGAGGAGTGAGACATAACTGAATTCCTGCCAGGCAGAGTAAAGTGTACATCATTCCTACGAAGTAGCTGGTTCTTTGACCATTTTCTAGATGAAGAAACAAAAGTATGAAAAGATTACAAGGCAAGGTCATGGGGCTAAGAAATAGCAGAGACTTAACTGTTTACACCATCTAATACACGGTTTCTCTTCATTCATTCTTATAACTCCCACTAGGCTTTAGTCCAATAAAAATTGCATTTTATAATGAAAAATAACTAATTTAAGCAAGGGAAATTCAAGCGGAAAAAATAAATAGAAAGAATACTGAATGTCTAGAACCAAAATTCTACACTGCTGATTAAAAAGCTGGGGGAAAAAGAGACCTCCTTTAAAAAAACAAAGCAGAAAAATGTACCTTATTTTGGTAACTACATTGTTATAATGATAACACAATGGTACACAGAAGAGCTTTCAAAGTTATAGTGGTTATAAAAGATATACATGTATACATAGGTCTAGCAACATTGTTGAATAAATATCAATCTCCATAACCTTGCCAGATCTAGTAACAAGAAACCCATGTAGGCATTATTTATACCAATAGTAAAAACACCTGTCAACTTCTATTTACCGTTTGCACATGTCCACAGAGAGAAGGAATAAAGGAAAACAGTACACTGCATACCCAAGGATTTTGGTCGGGAACACAATCTAGTAGTGGTGAACAATGAAAAGACAACAAAAAGACTAGCTGGTCTTAGAACTAAATGATGTGAATAAAATTTGTTTAGGTTTCTGAAAGTTTAAGTAATGCATAGTACAAATATTAATATAATAAATTCATATCTATATACCTAGACAAAAAAATGATATGAACTTCCAAGTTTAAATTATTTGTTAATGACACTGTGTCTATTTAAGAGCCATTTTTCAGTGCCTGAAAAAGAATAAATATCCAATGGAATGCAACCTGATTTTTCCTGCCTTCCCCATGTTCATATACCCAACCACCCTCCCATCAATACTAGCTCTTATTTCACTGCAGATAGTCTCACTCTGCCCCCAAGGGACAAATCAGGATCTTAGAAGAGAAGTGAAGGTTTGAAAAGTCCCAGAGATTTGAAGTGATTCCCTAGGAAGTGCCCTACCCCATGAGAACTGTAGTTGTGCATCAGTACTTTATACTGATCAGTACTTCTATAAAATCTTAATTATTCAAAATCAGTTGTCACACACATTTTTAATGTATGTCTCTTAACACTACTTCCACAAACCCCAGAGAATACTGCAAATGTAGAAAAAGCAGAGCCTCAACAAGACATGTACAGAAGACAAGATCTTTTTAAAAAGGGAATTCTGGATATATTTCTTTCCTTGAGATACTATTTTTCTCCCACCCAAGGAACTAAAATAAACATGCACACATTACTTTCTGGAGGAAGATGTAACGGTACAGTGAGGCAGGCCCTGCTAGTGTCTTCTTCCTTACAACGGAACTTGATATTTCAGCAAGCAATGAGCCAACTCCCTGCAGTCAGTTGCCAGAACCCCTGCAGTTATAGGGAAGCTTTTGATCTTCTAATATAGGCATTTCCCCTTAGTGCTTTACCCCTCATATTCCTGCCTAGAAATGAACATGATGTCTGGCAATGTAGAAGCCATCTTGAGATCACAAGAAGACCAGCATGAGGCTCTCTACTCACTGAGAAAGAGTGAGAGATGGAAAGGGGCTAGCTCCCTGGTGACATTACTGAGCTGCCTATACCCCTTACTCTTGATTCAAGAAACAAATTAAAGCCACTTGCTGCAGAATGCATTCCTAACTGATATAACTAGTCTATGTGGAAGGTAGATTTGGCAGGCGAAGATAATTCACAAAATCTGCCTCATTTGCCAAATCACGCTCTACTCTATCCAGGTACACCTATTTCCTCCCATTCTCTTCATTTATAAACTCAGAGATACTCTCTGTATTAGTTTTTTAAATTTTTTAAATGTTTATTTATTTTTGAGAGAGAGAGAGAAAGAGACAGAGCATAAGTGGGGGAGGGGCAGAGAGAGAGGGAGACACAGAATCTGAAGTGGGCTCCAGGCTCTAAGCTGTCAGCACAGAGCCCGACGCCAGGCTCAAACTCACAAACTGTGAGATCATGACCTGAGCCAAACTGGCACGCTTAACCGAGCTACCCAGGTGTCCCAATTTTGATCCCAAACTGTGAGCTCAGTCTGGCTCTCTGAACCCTTGGTACCTACTACCTATGCCCATTTCTCTGGCTGACTGCTTTAGGCTTTTACTTACATGGCTCACCTGACTGGTGAGAACAGCCACCTATGCTCAATAGAACTCTTAAGTCTGGTTCCTCATACACAGGCCTATTGTATAGCTGCTTAAATCTTCATGCCAGAGTCTTAACCTAGCATGAGCAGAAGAGAAGTCAAAGAAGAAATGTTTAGCAGACACATAGAAAACACATTTATAAAACTACTGACTTTTGTGAACTAGCTATTGACTAGCTATTTTGTGACTATTTATTGACTAGCTACTTTGTGACTAGTGTGACAATTTAATCCATTACTTAAAAAAAGTTTTTAGTTATTCAAAGCAATATTTAATTTGGCTAAAATATCAACCCAAGATCAAAACCAAGATCACAACCTGTTGCTCTCAGGTCCTCCCTCTTATAATTAAAAAACCCTGATCATAACACACACATGTATATGAAGACTCTGAAAGGTGGAAAGAAGGCAGATGGGCTAGAAATCTCAGAACTTGAGAAATACCAAGGCAATGAGATCGCTGAGTTTCCTTATTGTATCCATATATCCCAGACAGGGTGCTGAAATCTCCAACCCAGAATCACCAACAATCACAAACCAAAAAAGAAAAAGAAAAAAAAAAAAACCTCCAAGACAAATCTGATCTACTTAACTGATGAGGAATAGGGTCACTAAACAACAAAAACATTCTTGGCAATATCCACCCTCTCAAACTAGACATCAACTGTACAACTGTACCTCCCTACCCCAGAATTTCAGTAGGCCTGGGATCAAGTAGAAAGTTGATCTTTCACACCATGCCATCCCTACCCCCATAGAGGCAGGTAGTGTATTCCAATTCACCTGACAGGTGCAGTGTCAATGGGATGATCTGGGAGTTGATCTTCCATTTCCCTCTTGCAGAAGCTAAGATATGCTCTAACTCCCCCACCAGGGCAGTAACAGCAGGGCCAGGGGAAAGCTGAGCCTCCACTCCCACCCTGCACCAAGTCTGAACAAAGTGTAAGTCCGTAGTAGTGACCACTTCACTTCCCATCTACTCCTGGTGTCAGTGAGGCCTAGTGGGAAACTAAACCTCCATATCAAGCAACAGCAAAGAGATCGAATGAAGCAGTTAAAAACACTACTAGCAGCACTCCTGCTCTTGCTCCCCATCCAGATTCCATGTCACGGGGTCCCAATTAGGAGCCTCCAGCCCCACTCAACACCAATGAGGTAGAATAAGGTAGTATGAGACCAACTAGTCAACACTCCGCTTCCTTTCCTCTGGTGCCAGTGGGACCAGGTTGCTGAGCCTCCCTCCCAGCTGCCGTCAACAAAGCAGAATCAAGTGATGGGAAGCAGGGCTGGGTGGCACTCTACTTCTCCCATCCCTTGGTGTCAGTGGGGCACAAAGTGGAGCCAAGCTTCTGCCTCCTGCTGCAACGAAGCAGTGTGTGTCAGCCCTCTGATTCACACTCTCTGGTGACAGTGACTTCAGCAGCAGGGAGCTAACGTTATAACCCAAGCAGAGATACAAGGCAGTGCAAGTTGGTGACCCACTTTAGCCAGAAAAGTGTGAAGGGGACCAAAGAGGGTAGGTGAAGTTCCACTCTACCAGACTGATACAGTATGAGTCAAAACCCATTTTTACTGGAGTGGTGTCAGTGAACTCAGCAGGAAGCTGAACAAATATGCCCATCTGGCTTTCATGCTATACCTCAACAGGGGGAGTGCCTGCTTAAAAAAAAAAAAAGATGAAATAGGATCCAGAGCCTCACAGTATAACCTCAAAAATAATCAGGACTCGATGGAAAATCACTTATCATGCCAGAAGCAGGAAAATCATAACATTAACAAGAAAAGATAAACAAT
This sequence comes from Panthera leo, assembly GCF_018350215.1. Lineage (NCBI taxonomy): Eukaryota > Metazoa > Chordata > Mammalia > Carnivora > Felidae > Panthera > Panthera leo. Next base: position 107,772,401 of record NC_056687.1, read on the forward strand.
AGACCCAACACTGAGATAAATCAATTGTTGGAATTATCTGACAAGGATTATAAAGCAGCCAGAATAAAAATTATTTTAAAAGCAATTTAAAATTCTATTGAAATAAAAAATAAAGAATCTCAACAAATAAATAGAAGTTACAAAAAAATAACCAAATAGAAATTACAGAAATGAAAAAATATAATAACTGAAAGAAAAAACTCACTAGATGGGCAGAAGACAGAATCAATAAACTTTAGGATAGATCAACAGTATTCACCCAATCTGAACAGAGAGAAAATGGGGGGAAAATAACTAACAAAGTCTCAGAGACATGTAAGACAATAGCAAAAGAGCTAACATTCATGATTAGAATCTAAGGAGAAGAAAGTCAGAAAGTAGGGCTAAATAATATTCAAAGAAATAATGGCTGAAAACTTTCTAAATATGGCAAGACATATAAACCTATAGATTCAACAAGATGTAGGGAAGATCTTATTCTACCCAAATAGAATAAACTCAAAGAAGTCCATGTAAGACATATCATAATTAGACCACAGACTATAAGTCATGTGTCTACACTGCAATAACTAGAGCATCCACTAAGAAACCCATGCAGAGCAATATACATATATCACTATAAACATATCAGGATATAATCCTTAAAATGTTCAAGAAACCAACAGAAATGTAAGAAAAGAGAAACAAAGAAAAGAGAACCAGAGGAAACAAACTGAACACAAATAATAAAATGGCATACCAATAATTACCTTAAGTGTAAATAGTCTGAATACATGAATTAAAAGAGGTTGGCAGAGTGGATTAAAAAAAAAAAACTACATGGTTCAACAATATGCTGTCTACAAAACTCACTTAAAATATAATAACATAGGTAGATTAAGAGCAAAAGAATAGAAACAATATACCATGTAAATCATTTAAAAAAAACAATAGTGTCTATATTATCAGATAAAGCAGACTTCCGAGAAAATAAAATTACTATAGATAAATAAGGACATCACATAATGATAAATGGATCAATCCACCAGGAAGACATAACCGTCCTAAAGGTGTACATGTCAAACAACAGAACCACAAAATATGTGAAGCCAAAATTATAGAACTCAAAGAATAACAGACAAATCTACAACTAGAGTTGGGGACTTTCAGAATTACACTTTCAGTAACAGACAGAATTAGACAGAAAATCAGCAAGGAAATGAAAGAACTCAACAAAACTACTAACCATCAGATTTTAATTGCCATATATAAAAAAACTCCACCCAATAATAGAAGTATACACATTTCTTTTTCAAGCACCCACATAACAGTCATCAAGGCAGAGCTTATACTAGGCCATAAAATCAATTTCAACAAATCTTTAGAAGGTGAAATTATACAAAATATATTCTCTGAGCGCAATGGAATCAAGCTAGAAATCAATAACAAAGATGACAAGAAAATCTACAAACACTTGGAAACCAAACAGCAAACTTCTAAACAATGCATATGTCACATAATGCACGCATTATGTCAGGGGCGCCTGGGTGGCTCAGTTGGTTGAGCGTCCAACTTCAGCTCAGGTCATGATCTCACATTCCGTGAGTTTGAGCCCTGTGTTGGGCTCTGTGCTGACAGCTCAGAGCCTGGAGCCCGCTTCAGATTCTGTGTCTCCCCCTCTCTCTGCCCCTCCCCTGCTCATGTTCTGTCTCTCTCTGTCTCAAAAATAAATAAAAACATTAAAAAAATTTTTTTAAATAAAAAAATAATAAACAATGCATATGTCAAAGAAGTCTCAAAAGAAATTTTTAAAATTATACATACACACAAGCCCACACATAGAGAACTGAAATGAAGATGAAAGTACAGCCTATCAAAATACGTGAAACGCAACTAAAGTAGTGAAGAGAGTTAAATTTATGAGTAAAACATTAAGTGCTTCCATTAGAAAAGAGATAAGTGCTTCCACCAAAAAAGGGAGTTTTCAAATAAATAATCTAAGACTTGCTACTTTGTATACCTGAAACTAACATTATACAGTATGTTAACTAACTGGAATGTAAATAAAATTTTTTTAAAAAATTGGGGCACCTGGGTGGCTCAGTAGGTTAAGCGTCCGACTTCACCTCAGGTCATGATCTCACGGTCTGTGAGTTCGAGCCCCGCATTGGGCTCTGTGCTGACAGCTCGGAGCCTGGAGCCTGTTTCAGATTCTGTGTCTCCCTCTCTCTCTGCCCCTCCCCTGTTCATGCTCTGTCTCTCTCTGTCTCAAAAATAAATAAACATTAAAAAAAGAAAATCTAAGCTCCTACCTCAAGAAATTAGAAAAAGAATGGTAAAATAAACCCAAAGCAAGCAAAAGAAAAAAAATACCAAAGATAAAAGAAGAAATCAATTAAATTGAAAACAGGAAAATAATAGAGAAAATCAATGAAACGAAAACCTGACTCTTTAAAAACATCAACAAAATTTATAAATCTACAGGAAGAATTAAAAGAACAAAAAGAGACAAAGATCAACAACATCAGGAATGAAAGAGGGCATATCACTGCAGATCCTGTAGTCATCAAAAGGATAGTAAGGTATGACTATAAACAACACTCTAAAAAATTTGACAACTTCGGATAGAATTGCTTGAAAACCATGAACTACCAAAACTCAACCAAGATGAAATAAATAACCTGAGTAGTCTTATAACCATTAAAGACATGGATCTGTGATTTAAAAGCTATCAGCAAGGGGCAATCCAGTGGCTCAGTCAGTTAAGCGTCTGACTTCAGCTCAGGCCATGATCTCATGGTTCATGGGTTCAAGCCCCATGTCAGGCTCTGTGCTGACAGCTCAGAGTCTGGAGCCTGTTTCAGAGTCTTTGTCTCCCTCTCTCTCTGCCCTTCCTCCTGACAAAAAATGAAAAAACATTTTAAAAAATGCAACCAACGACAAAAAAGTCTCCAGGTTCAGATGGTTTCACTGGAGAATTCTACCAGACATTTAAAGATGAATTCATCGGGGCGCCTGGGTGCCTCAGTCGGTTAAATGTCCGACTTCAGCTCAGGTCATGATCTCGCGGTCCGTGAGTTCGAGCCCCGCGTCAGGCTCTGGGCTGATGGCTCAGAGCCTGGAGCCTGCTTCGGATTCTGTGTCTCCCTCTCTCTCTGCCCCTCCCCCATTCATGTTCTGTCTCTGTCTCAAAAATAAATAAACGTTAAAATAAATAAATAAATAAATAAATAAATAAATAAATAAAGATGAATTAATCAATCTCTTTCAGAAGATTCCATCAACATAATACTAACACCAGACAAAAACATCATAAAAAAAGTGAAACTGCACACCATTATCTCTCAATAATTTAGACACAAAAACCCTCAACAAAATATTAGCAAATCAGATCCAGTATATGTATACAATACACCATGACCAAGTGGGATTTATTCTAGGTATACAAGTCTGGTTCAATATTTTTAAATTAATCGATATATTTCACCATATCCACAGGATTAAGGGGAGCAATTATATGATTATATCAAAGGACAAAGAAAAACCATTTAACAAAATCCATCATTTATTCATGATAAAAACTCAGCCAACTATGAAGAGAAGTGGACTTCTTCAACTTGATAGAACATCTACAAAAAACCTATAGCTGACATCACACTAATGCAGTGAAAGAGTGAATGTTTTCCCCCTAAGACTGGGAATAAGGCAAGGATGTACACTCTCACTGTATTTATTTATTTATTTATTTATTTATTTATTTATTTATTTATTTATTTTCCAATATATGAAATTTATTGTCAAATTGGTTTCCATACAACACCCAGTGCTCATCCCAAAAGGTGCCCTCCTCAATACCCATCACCCACCCTCCCCTCCCTCCCACCCCCCATCAACTCTCAGTTTGTTCTCAGTTTTTAAGAGTCTCTTATGCTTTGGCTCTCTCCCACTCTAACCTCTTTTTTTTTTTTCCTTCCCCTCCCCCATGGGTTTCTGTTAAGTTTCTCAGGATCCACATAAGAGTGAAACCATATGGTATCTGTCTTTCTCTGTATGGCTTATTTCACTTAGCATCACACTCTCCAGTTCCATCCACGTTGCTACAAAGGGCCATATTTCGTTCTTTCTCATTGCCATGTAGTACTCCATTGTGTATATAAACCACAATTTCTTTATCCATTCATCAGTTGATGGACATTTAGGCTCTTTCCACAATTTGGCTATTGTTGAGAGTGCTGCTATAAACATTGGGGTACAAGTGCCCCTATGCATCAGTACTCCTGTATCCCTTGGGTAAATTCCTAGCAGTGCTATTGCTGGGTCATAGGGTAGGTCTATTTTTAATTTTCTGAGGAACCTCCACACTGCTTTCCAGAGTGGCTGCACCAATTTGCATTCCCACCAACAGTGCAAGAGGGTTCCCGTTTTTCCACATCCTCGCCAGCATCTATAGCCTCCTGATTTGTTCATTTTGGCCACTCTGACTGGCGTGTACTCTCACTATATTTAATCAACATATTACTGGAAGTTCTAGTCACTGTAGCAAAGCAAAAAAAAAAAAAAAAAAGATATAAATAGCAAAGAAAAAGAAAACTATCCATATTTGCAGACACCATTGTCTTCATTTTTATATGCTAACAATGCATTTGTATATACTAAAAACAAGCATGTGGAAACCAAAATTAAAAACACAATACCATTTACAAACACTCCAAAGAAAATAAAATACTTGAGTATAAATTAACAAAACATGTACAAGCTCTGTATGCTGATAATTACAAAATGCTGATGAAAGAAATCAAATAAGATCTAAATAAATGCAGAGATATATTGTGTTCATGGATTCGAAGACTCAACATAGTAAAGATGTCAATTTTCCCCAAACTGATACACAGGTTAGTGTAATTGCTATCAAAATCCGAGCAAGATGTTTTGTAGACACAAACCAATTCTTAATTTTATATGGCAAGGTAAAGAAACTAAACTAAAACAATCTTTAAAAAGAAGAATAAAATAGGAGGAATCACTCTACCTTTAACATAAAGGTCTACCAATTTACTACAGTAATCGAAACTGTGTGGGACTGGTGGAAAAACAGACACATAGATAAATGGAACAGAATACAGAACCCCCAAATAAACCAATACAAATGTGCTCAACTGATTTTTGACAAATGTGCAGAAGCAGTTCTATGAAGGGGAGGTAGTCTTAAATAAATGGTGCTAGAGCAGTAGAACATTTACAGGCAAGAAATGAACTTTGACCTAAGTCCTACGCCTTATTTAAAAAATTAAGACAAATTGAAATATGTCTTAAGTACAAAACATAAAAACTTCTAGAAAAATGACAGTGGAAAATCTTCAGGATCTATGGCTAGGCAAAGAGTTCTTAGACTTAGCAAAAATATGATCTATAGAAAGATAAACCAATAAATTAAATCTCATCAAATGTAAAAAAAAAAGTTTTGGTCTGCAAGAGACCTTGTGAAGAGGACTGGGAGATAATATTTACAAATCAAAAAAGGCTTAGTGTTGAGAGTATATAAAAAAAATTCTAAAAACTCAACAGTAAAAAGTCAGTATTTCAATTAGAAAATGGGCAAAAGATATGAGTAGACATTTCACAGCAGAGAATATACAGAAAACAAATAAGCACACTGTTAAGGGCTGAATACGTGCCTTCAAACTCCAAATGTTGAAGCCCTAACCCCCAATGTGACTGTATTTGAAGACAGGGCCTTTCAGGAGGCAATCAAGGTTAAAACACATTATGAGGGTGAGGCCCTTATCCCACAGCACTGGTATCCACAAAAGAAAATGAGGAGACTCAGAGATCTCTCTCTCTTCAAACATACAAACATGTCAGAAATCAAGCACCTTGAACTTGGACATCTAGCCTCCAAAACTGTGAGAAAATAAATTTCTGGTGTCTAAGCCATTCAGTCTGTAGTATTTTGTTATGGTAGCCCCGGTAAACTAATACACACATGAAAAGAGGTTTAACATCGTGAGTCATTAGGATGCAAAGTAAAATCATGATGAGGTACCACTACACACCTATCGAACAGCTAAATTAAAAAATAGTCGACAACATCAAATGCTGGTGAGGATGTGGAAAAACTGGATGACTCATATATTCCTGGTGAAAATGCAAAAGGGTATAACCACATTGCAACACTATTTGGAAGTTTCTTATAAAATCAAACATGCAGTTACCCTAAAATCCAGCAACTGCACTCCGAACATTTGTAGAAGTGAAACAAAACTCATGTTCAAACACAACCTGTATATAAACATTCATAGCAGCTTCCTTTGCAATAGGGAAAGCTGAAAACAACCAACATGCCCTTCTGTGAATGATTAATGTAAATGATTAAACAAAATATGGTACATCAATACAATGAATACAACGTAATACTATTCAGTAATAAAAAAGAATGAACTATTAATACACACTACTTGAATGCATCTCCAAAGAATTATGCTGGATGAAAAGCCTATCCCAAAAAGACTAATATTCTATGATTCCATCTATATGACATTCTTGAAAGGACAAAATTATAGAAATGGTGGTTGCCAGGGGTCATGATTGGAGGAGGGAGAGGGTAACTGTGGCTATAAAGAGCAACATGAGGAATCCTGTGGTAATGAAACTGTTCTGCATCTTGACTATATCAATGTCAATATCCTCACTATGATATTATACTAGTTTTACAAGCTGTTACCAACAGGGGAAACTGGGTAAATAGTACACAGGATCTCCATTATTTCTTACACTGCATGTGTCTATAATTACCTCAAAATTAAAGTTTAATGTAAAAATTCCATTCAATTCTAAATGCAAATATTTCTGACCAGTAATCTGCCATTATGGTTCTTGAATTCTCTGAAGTAAACACCCAGCTGTGATCAGTGTGCTACTCTGTTATGATTTTTATAAAAGGTAAAATTTTCTATATGTCATTCTGACCAGCTGGTGAGCATCATAAGCTTAAACTAAGAGTTTCAATAAGCTTATATCCATAGAACAGTCTAGTAGCTATAATAATGATATATTTATCTATACAGTATCAATCTACCTGCAAACATAGAATTTCCTTGTGGCTACTCAAATGAAGTCCTTTCCAGAGGAACTCTGGAGTAGACCTCCCAAGGAGCCCCAAAAGATATTTCTGCCACAATGTCAAGTTGGCAGCTCAATACTAGTCTATGACAGACACCAAAGGAATTGATATATAAGTAGTAACACTAACCTATTATAGCAAGAAAGTCAAGGTTAGAAAATGTTATTTGAGGGTGCCTGGGTGGTTTAGTCGGTTAAGCATCCGACTTTGGCTCAGGTCATGATCTCACAGTCTGTGGATTTGAGCCCTGCGTTGGGCTCTATGCTGACAGCTCAGAGCCTGGAGCCTACTTACCTCTCTCTCTGCCCCTCCCCCACTCGTGCTCTGTCTGTCTGCCTGTCTCTCGCAAAAAATAAATAAACATTAAAAATTTTTAATAAAAAAATAAAGAAAGAAAATGTTATTTGAAATCCATTCTTTCTTTAAATTTTAGGCACTCATATTTTTCTGCTTATTTCCTTTGTCCACCATGTTCTATTCTTTCTCTTGGGCTATCTATACTTTGATTCAGGTTTCATGAGGCTTAATGAGTACAGTTATAAACACTTATAGCACATGAAAAAAATAAAAATGTTTAAAGTATTAAGTCATTTTTTTAAATGTCAGCATAAGACTTCTGGTTTCCAATCAGATGTGTAAGGAGCTTAGAAGTCACTATGCTATCCTAACAATAGGTAAAAAAGATGAACAAAGTGAAAAATGAACAACTCTTGCTAGATCTGTTAGAGAAGTAAGGTCACAGGGCAAACCACTGCCCCCTAAATTAGAGACAGATAAGGTGGATACAGAGAATCAGAACTTCTCAGAGCAGAAACCCACAAGAGAAACCTTCATGGGAACCAATGCATGGAAAGAAAAACCTGAATTGTAATTGGCAAATGACTGGAAGCTCACTGTGGACATCAATCTGAGAGATAAAAACTATAGGGGGAGAGGGAAACCACACTTTTGTGAGTTTTATATCCAGGAGCCTTACCAGGTCTTCACAGTAAAGATTAGAGAAAAATCCACTTGTGCTTCTGACAAGGAGAGGGGAAACATATTTCAAATATGATGAAATATACCAGAGCTTTCTATTCTGTTTAAGAGGCCTGCTCTCAGGAAAAACTATCTTATCAGAGTTTAAACTACTGGGGTTTTATCAGGGCTCAACTGACCTGGCAAAGGGAAATACCCAACTTCAGCCCACCCCAGCCATCCTGTCCTACCTAGGTTGGGAGTGGGGAGGGGTAAGAGGCTGGCAACTGAGAAACATCTGTGAAGTTCACAGTCTAGAGGCACAGGCTCACTGCAAGACTGGGACCTAATCCCAGGACTACTGAATACCTCTCCTACACTCCCACCCACCAGATTAGACTGAATTACTAAAGACCCATTAACTGCAATTCCTTTCACCTAGAACATCATGTTCTCCTTCCAAAAAATTGGAAGGCACACTAAAAGGCAAAAAACAAAAACAAAAACAAAAACAAAAACCCAGTTTGAAATGACTAAGCAAACATCAGAACCAGAGGCAGATATGGCAGGAATGTCAGAATTATCAGACTAGGAATTTGGAATTAGTATGAAAAGAGCTTTAATGGAAAAAGTAGACAATATTCAAAAATACATGGGTAAGTAAGCAGAGATATGAAACTTCTAATAAAGAATCAAAAATAAATGCTAGAGATCAAAAACACTGTTATAACAAGATGAAGAATGCCTTTAATGGGTTTATTAGTAGACAAGACATCATTGAGGAAAGAATTCTCTGAGCTTGAGGATATGACAATAGAATTGAAAAGCTGCTAAAACTGAAAAGCAAAGGGAAAAAATGAAAAAAAAAAGAGAGAGAGAGGGAGAGACTCTAAGAACTTTGGGACAACTATAAAGGGTGCAACATATGTATAACAAGAATACCAAAAGAAAAAAGAAAAGAAACAGTATTTGAAACAACAACTGAGAATTTCCTCTAAATTAATGTCAGACACCAAACCACAGATCCAGAAACCTCAGAGAATACCAAGCAAGATGATTACCACCCTGCCCTGCAAAAAACCCCACAGTTAGGTATACCATCTTTAAACTACAGAAAATCATGACTAAAGAAACAAATCATGCAAATCCTGATGGTGAATATTTACGTACTCTTACTTAAAGTGAAATGAATGACAGCAATGATGCAAGAAATAGGAGGGAAGAATCAGGAATATTTTGTTATTATAAGGTACTTACACTACCCATGAAGCAGCACAGTGTTATTTGAAAGTAGACTTGGATTAGCTATAAATATATAATGCAAATTATACAACAACAACTAAAAAAAAAAGTAAAAAACAAGTAGAGCTGATATTCTAAGAACGAGAAAATGTAATTATTTAAAATGCTCAAATACACAAAAGGCAGAAAAAGTGTGAAAGACAAACATAAGAATAAAAATAAGAACAAGGGCAACAAATAGAAAACAGTAATAAAAATGGTGATAGTGATCCAACTACATCAATCTTTACAGTAAAACTTTGATTTGTGAGCATAATTTGTTCTGAAAACATGCTTATAATCCAAAGCACCCATATATCAAAGGGAATTTCAAGAACTATTGGCTCAGTTGTGATCATGTGACATTAGGAATCACGTACTACTCATATTTCAAGACATCGTTCATTTATCAAGTTCAAATTTATTAGAAGTGCTTGCTTGTCTTGTGGAACAGTCACAGAACAAGTGACTCACAATCCAAGGTTTTACTGTACTTTGAATGTTAATGATTGAAATCATTAACAGAGTGTATCAAAAAATGAGACCCAAGTACATGTTGTCTGCAAGAAACCCATTTTAAATATAAAGACACATGTAGATTAAAAATAAAGCAGTGGAGAAAGATATATCATGCTAACACTAATCAAAAGAAGTGAGAATGTCTGTATTCATTTCAGACAGAGAAGACTTTGGAGCAATGACAGTTATCAGAGTTGAAAAGGGGTATTATGTAATGATAAAGGAGTCAATACTCCAAGAAGACATAATAATCCTTAACAACAGATCCTAACAACAGAGCATCAAAATATGTGAGGCAAAAGCTTATAGAATTACAAGGAGAAATAAATAAATCCACTAGCATGGTTGAAGACTTTAATACAAAAATGGACAGATACAACAGGTGGAAAATCAGTAAGGTCATAGTTGAACTCAATAGTATCATTAATCAATTGAAATAATTGACATCTATGGACTATTTCATCCAAGAATAGCAGAACATACATTTTTCTCAAGCTCACATGGAACATTCACCAAGTTAGGCCACATTCAGGGCCATAAAATACACTCTAACAATTTTAAAAAATTAAAATCATACAATGTCTGGTTCCACGAGGAAATTAAACTACAAATGAAACAGAAGAGCTGAGAAATCCCCAAATACTGGGAAATAAAAAAAGACACTTATGAATAACATATGGGTCAAAGAAGTCACAACAGAAGTTTAAAAATACTTTGAACTAAATGAAAATGAAAATACAACTTGCTGAAATGTATAGTATGCAAATCTATATGATCACCTATGTAGAAAATACATAACAAAATACATAACATACAAAAGTCAATAAATTTCCTATATACTATAACTACATGGAATTTGAAATTAAAAACAGATTACCATTTACATTAGCACCCCCCCCCAAAAAATTAAATACGTAGGTATAACCGTGAAAAACTCTTAACAAAATATGTATAAGATCTATATAAGAAAATGAAATGTAGATGAAAGAAAACAAAGAATAACTAAATAAATTGAGAGTTATTCCGTGTGTGGATAGGAAGGCTCAATATTGTCAAGATATCAATTCTTCCCAACTTGATGTATAGATTTAATTCAGTATCAATCAAAATCCCACAAGTTATTTTGTGGATATGAACACACAGATTCTGAAGTTTATATGGAGAGACAAAAGACCCAGAATAGCCGACTCAATATTGAAGGAGAAAAACAAATTTGGAGGACTGACACTACCTGGCTTCAAGACTTACTACAAAACTACAATAATCAAGATAATGTAGTACCAGTAAAAACAAAACAAAACAAAACAGACAAAGATACTAATGGAACAGAATACAGAGTCCAGAAATAGATCCACATGAGGGCGCCTGGGTGGCTCAATTGGTTGAGCGTCCGACTTCAGCTCAGGTCATGATCTCGCGGTTTCGGGAGTTTGAGCCCTTCATCAAGCTCTGTGCTAACAGTGCAGAGCCTGCTTGGGATTCTCACTCTGTTCCTCCCCCACTCACACTGCCTCTCTCTCAAAATAAATAAATAAACTTTAAGAAAAAAAGAAATAGATCCACATAAATACTACAGTCAACTGCTCTTCAACAAAGGAGCAAAGGCAATACAATTGAGCAAAGATGATCTCTTTAACATATCACGCTGGGAGCAACGATAAGACATCCAAGTGCAAAAAAAAAAAAAAAAAAAAAAGTAAAGAAAAAAGAAAAAAAAAAGAATATAAGTACAGAGTTTACAACCTTCACAAAAATTAACTCAAATGTATCATGGATATAAATATAAAATGCAAAAGTATAAAATTCCTAGAAAATAACAGGAGAAAAATTAGGTATGTGCAAAAGACACATCCAATAAAGGACTATTATCCAAAATATACAAAGAATTCTTAAATCTCAACAATAAGAAAATAATCAATCTGATTTAAAAATAGGCAAAACATCTGAATAAACACTTCAGCAAAGATATACAGATACCAAGCATATGAAAAGATGTTCAACATCATATGTCATCAGGGAAATGAAAATTAAAACAAGATACCAATACACACTTATAAGAATGGCCAAAATCCAAAATACCAACAACACCAAATTCTGGTGAGTATGTGGTAACAGGAACTCTCACTCATTCATTGTCGCCAGGAATGCAAAATGATAGAGCCACTTTGGAAGACAACTTGGAGGTTTCTTACGAAATTATCCATACTCTTACTGTATGATCCAGCAATCACACTTGGATATTTATCTAAAGGAGTTGAAAATGTATCTGCATACAAAAACCTGCACATGAATACTTATGGCAGCTTTATTCATAACTACCAAACCGTGGAAACAATCAAGGTGCTCTTCAGTAGATGAATGGATAAACTGTGGAACATCCAGGCAATGGAATATTATTCAATGCTAAAAAGAAGTAAGCTCTCAAGCCATGAAAAGACATGCAAGAAACTCAAATGCATATTACTAAGTAAGAGAACTTGAAAAAGCTACATATGATTCCAACTATACAACATTCTGGATAAAACAAAACTATGAAGACAGCAAATGGATCAGTGGTTGCCAGTCTTTAAAAGGGACGAAAAGATGAATAGGCATAGCACATAGAATTTTTATCCTCAAGAATGAGATTAGTGTACTTATAAAAGAAACCTGGAAGAGCTCCCTTGCTTCTTCCACCATGTGAGGACATAGCAAAAACACCAAACCAGGAAAGAGTAGGAGGGAGGAACCCTTCCAAATATGCCAGCACCGTGGGACTTCCCAGCCTGCAAAACTGTCAGAAACAAATAAATAATGTTTATAACCACCCAGTCTATGGTACTTTGTTATAGCAGCCCAAATGGACTAAGACACCCACTGATAAGCAATAGATCAATAGCATAAAACAGAGTCCAGAAATAGACTAGCATAGAAATTACTAGGTGGCATTTCAAATCAAAAGAGAAAGAATGAAAATTTAATGAATGATATTGAGACAAGCCATACATTTCAAAAAGAATAAATATGAAATTATAAATCCACCAGACAAAATTAATTCCAAATAGATTAAAAAGTTAACTAAAACAGCAGTACTATAAAAGTTTTAAGCATATGTTGTGCTTTCAACCTGCCTGAATCTAGGTTAGTGTTAGCCAGAGTGAGTTTCTGTTGTTTGCAATCAAAAGAACTTGACACAGAACCTGGACCAGAATTTGGCATGAAATATTAAAAAAATAAAAAATCAACACAGAAAAACACAATAAACAAAAAGATAGGCAAACATGAGGAAATATTAGCAACATATATAAACCAAACATAATGTCCATATTTTATTAAAAACTCCTATAAATAAACAAAAATAAACAAATAACCCAATAGAAATTTTGACAACAGATATGAACAAGTACTTAGTAGAGGAAAAAACAGAAATGTCTAATAAACATGAAAAAATGTTCGACCTCACTAGCAACAAAGAAACACAAATTAAACAACAATGAAAACTCAAGAAAAAAGTAAATTATTTGAAAAAAATTGAAAAACTCTAATATGAACATGTAGGAAAATGGTCTTATAAACTATTGGTCAAATTAACACTATCTTCTCAAAGGACAATTTGGTATACATTTATCAGAATTTTATTTTTTTTAATGTTTATTTATTTATTTTCAAGGGGGGATGGGGCAGAGAGAGGTAAAGAATCCCAAGCAGGCTCCACACTGTCAGCACAAAGCCCAACACTAGGCTCAATCTCATGAACCGTGAGACTATGATCCGAGACTAAATCAAGAGTCGGATACATAGCTGACTGACTGAGCTACCCAGGCACCCCTATTTATCAGAATTTTAAGTTGGCATTTCCTTTCTTTCAGCAATTTCACTTCTAGGAATTTATCCCATGAAAAACACATGTACACAAGAATATAAATATAAATACTATCTGTAAAAAAAATAATACCTGTAATAAGAAGTATTGGAAATAATCTAAATGTTGAAAAGAAAAATAAGTAAATTATGGCATATTCTTAAGAAGGAAAGTGTAACAGTTAAAAACAAGATTGCTCTATACACACTAACACGGAACAATTTCCAATGTATGTAATTAAGTGGCTCATATATGATATATTAGATATTTTAAAGAAATATATCTATAATAAAAGAAAAGGCACAATAAAGGATCTAGAAAGATATACACCAAACCATTAAAAGTGGTTTTCTCTCCAGTAAGAAGAAAGTAATCAGAATAAAAAGGGAATTCTTTGCCTTTACTTCTGTTTACTTCTTTTATTTTGTGTGTTCATATGACTTATATAATGCAATATTTTATTAAAGAAAGTAAAATGTGAATACCCCAAACAAAAGAATCTCTGCTCTGATAGGCAAAACCCTCCAAATCTAAAATTTTAAGCTGAATACTTCAAGCTTCTTATTTTTCTACTCAAACATTATGAAATAATTTATTATTCAAATTTGAAATTAAAGACACTGTAACAAAGTTTTCTTAGTAAAGGTCTAAGAAATATCAGGTTCAACTGAGATTTAATGTAATTATAAAAGCTTATAACAAAATGTAATAGAAGCACTTAATCCTAGGAGATTTAACAAAGTTCCTACTTTTACAAAGACATGATATTCACTAAATTCATTAATTCAAAATTTACTAACATCAACTGTCGATATTTTAAATGGAGAAATATTCACTTATAGGAAAAAGGAAAAGCCATAAAATACCAGCAAAAACCCTTCTATAGAAGTGTCTGTATAAACATACTGAAGTGTCGTTAGGCAGACTAAATTGCTGATTAGATTCAGCAGCAATTAGGAACACAATCTTTAATTTTATTCCAATTTCAGTGACTTAGAATCATGTACCAATTTTAATGTTTTGGCATCCTTTCAAAACATGAAAACCTTATGCTATAAATCTAAATATTCAAGGCCATTTAAAAACAAATGTTAAGTCGCAAAACAACCAAAATTCACCTGATTTTGATAGACAAATCTTTCTAATGATAAATTAAGATATATATCTGAGGAAAAATATAACTTGACCCTTCCCAACTATGACTACTGAATGAACTAGTTTCTAATTATTCAAATAGTAAATATTATGCCTCAAAAGAAATGCTCAAACTATAATAATTAGGTTTAACAATTAGTAATAATTAATGAACAAACATAGGTGTATTAAAGTGTAAGTTATACCTGATATAGAGAAATTCCAGAAAAACATTCAAAGTCTATTTCCTGTACTTTCCTTTCGAACTAAATAAATGACAGAAAAGAATAATATACCTTTCTGTTTTGGATTCATTGTCAATTTTGTACTGTTCAAAATCTTGACTAAGAGACCGTAGCTTTTCTTGAAGTCTCTTTTCACGATCTACACTTCCTTGATAAAATTTCATCTCTTTTTCCATAGCTTTCATTTTTTCTTCCATAGCTTTAAACTCGTGAAGAATTAGATAGCTGACTCCACAGTACTTACAAACTTTTTCTTCAGGGGACATCTAGAAAATAGACATATATACATACATACATTGAAATGATATTTTTAAATTTCTGGCAAAGTTCCACTGAAGATGTTATTGCAACCACGCTGGTCAAATGAAGTAAATGCACAATGGACTATGCCATGGAGTAATAATTATGATGTTGCTGACATCTGGATAAAATTTTAAAAACTGGCATGACATTGACTCTGACACAGAATCTTGGAATTAAAAAAGGGTCTTTCAGAGTGATTGCTTCTCCATAGTATCTCTAAGAAAGATTTACTCTTGAAATATTTTCCATAAAATAAAACAAAAAATGATGAAAACATCTTTATAATTCTTGTTTTAAGATGAGTTTTCCATGAAGTGGAGAGAAATCGCTGGCCTTTCACTGCCAGCTGCACTGTGATCCTGGAGATGCCTCTTGGCTTTTTCAGATCTTATTTTTCCTCATTTATAAAATTATGGCATTGGACCAAATGAACTCTTAAGTTCCTGTTCAGTTTTAATATTTTATGATTTTTACAGAATTTACAACAGAATTCTCTCATATAACCATAAATAGCAAAAACATTTTAAACCCAATCTCTTCTAACTCTGTTCTTTTCCCTTCAGGTAGGTATGGTTATACCCATTTTATAGATAAGGAAATGGAAACCACTGAAGTTAAATAACCAGTTGGTATATGGAGACATTGGGATTAAACCCAGGTCTATCTAAAACCTACCCCCTGTAACCATTTGTGTCATATTTTTCTGCTATGGGTGAGTCAGCTTAACCCTCTTACTTCTTAAATAAATAAGAAGTTCATATATCTCTGGCCAGCATAAGGGCAGTGAAAAATGGAATTCCAGCAAAGTGAAGAGAGAGGTAATTCTTTTTTCTGTCTCAAGTATATAAATATTCCTCAAGTAGACTACTCGTCCTGCTATTCACAAAGGCTAAGAGATGGCTTCATTAAATATTTGCCCCAGGGCACTAAAATGAAAGCAACACTTGTATTCAAGGGGTACTTACTCTTAATGAAAACTCCCTTAAGACTGTAGAAACTGCTCCCACAACTAAGAGTGACACACTTCACCCACCTGTCAATGCCATTACACAAGAGTCAGTTGAAACAAATAACAAATCTTTACATAGTATCATTTTGTTCATCTAAAGTTCAATAACAAAAATTTCAAATTAAAAACTGCAATACTGTGGGATACAGGTGAATGACCACATCAACCATCTAACTGCCAGAGATACCAAATTTACAGATTTGTAAAACAACAAGTTTGAAACAAATCATAAAAGTAACTTGCATACAATCTACTCTAACCTGGATAAGAAGTTATCCAGATTCTATTTCAACCTCCCAAATGATGGGAAACTAGTTTGTAAAGCAGCCTGTTCTATCCTCTGACAGCTTCTCATGCTGACCCCAAATCTGCCTCCCTGGTAAGCGCACTGGCCCTAAATCTCCCAGTAACCATGTGGAACAACCCTAGACCTCGTTCTAATATTTAAAGACAGCTATCAGGAGCACTCCATATCTTCTCTTCTCCAGGTCAAGACTTCCAATTCCTTCAGCTGTTTCCCATATGACATGGTTTTGAATTTCTTCCTTATTCTGAATAATTTTCTCTGAACCTGTTCCAGTGTTCTATACATGTTTCAAAGTTTGGTCCCCAGAATTTAATACTCCAGCACGGTTGGTCTCACTAAAACAGAGTAAGAGAGGGCTCAAACTTCCCTCATTCTAATATCTCATAAGTAATATCATTGGTAGTATCTTCTAATGCAACCTTCGTTCACAACAGTCTTTTCTATTTTTTATACGTTGATATTATATATTATTACTTGCTTTTGTGTTAAATAAAGCACCTATTAAAAAAATGCTTCAGTGTGAAACCATCTTTCATTATATTAAATATACCAATCTATTCCTTCTCACCTATGTTTCCTTTTTTAGAGAATTCACCTTCTACAGTCCTGGCTGCTCTGGTAATGTGACTAAATCTCCCTCCACCCATCAACCGTAGCCATGGCTGACTGGGGGATGAGGACTGGATATCAGACCTAGAAGAACCAAGCCCTAGGCTGGGATGAGCCAACCAGACTTGTAAGTGTTGAAGACCCAGGTATTTGGGACACCTTTAGGGCAGCCTGAATGGAGACGGATCTTCCACACAGAGTTAGCCACATTACTGGAATGAGAGAGAAGGGTGAGCAGACATACACAGACAAGATGAGACAAAGATAATCTGGATCCAAAGTAAGAAAGGAAAAAAGGAACCAATGACCTTCAAATTCCTCACTTCAGTTACTCGTGCAACCTAGCTTCCCTACCTGTCCTTTGGGATCCATGCCCAATCTTCCTGCACTATTCTCTTTCCTCCTTATGCTACCTATTTCTTGCAACCAATAACCCTCATTCTATTGTGTATCTGGTTTTTCAGATTGAAGTGCAGAAAATTAAATTATAATTATAATGTAAGTAAATTAATAACATATATATCTGCACATACATATCTTAGACACACATATATCTTTTTCTTTTTTTTAAGTTTTATTTTTATTTTGAGAGAGAGAGAGTGGGGATGGGGCAGAGAAAGAGGGAGATACAGAATCCAAAGCAGGCTCCAGGCTGTGAGCTGTCAGCAGAGGTCAAAGTGGGGCTCGAACCTACGAACCACAAGATCATGACCTGAGCTGAAGTCGGAAACTTGACCAAATGAGCCACCCAGGTGCCTCTGACACACATGTATCTTAAAGATATGTATGTGTTAGACTCCCTTTATGTATTGACTTGGTGTGCAGGAAATTCTAAGCTTTGTGTCTCTTTGAAAATTGATCCTTATAAGCTGTTTTCTCCATCTAATTTATTGATTTAAAATGTTGAATATGACAAAACTGAGGAAAGAACTCCATAGCATGTCATATCTACTTGGTTGATACTGATCTATTACTCAGCACATTTGAAGAGTTGAAGGTACAACTTTTCAATTGATTATTAATCTATCCAATTATTTTTATAATCAGCCTATATTTACCCATATTGTCTTCAGGAATATTATGGCAAACTCAGTCAAATGTCTTCATAAATTCTATACATTCTATAGCTACTATAGGTCTTGGACCTAGTAACTGTATACAGCATCCACATGCTGATTCTCTTAATAAACATAAAATTGGCTCAAGGGTTACTGTTTTCTCTAGTATATCCTCACAAACCATCTTTTAATAAATACGTTCTAGTATATTGTCTGGAACTGAAATTGAGTTCACTGGTTATAATTTATGGCCATTTTATACCTGGAATGGCATTTGTATGTTATCCTCTTACTCTCTATGTGTTCTCAAAGATCACCAAGAGTAGCTCCACAATCCCATTCAAAGGTACTATCAGTCCCTGGGAATATAACTTATCTAGGTCAAGAGACCTGAACTAATTCAGAACAGATGGGTATTTTCTTATAATCCCTTTGCTCTTGTGAGTTTTGGTTCCTTCTCATCAATTTGAAAATTATATTGCTTACTTGAAGGCACTTTCATTCCTAACCTTATGCCTATTAATCACAGTTCTTGCCCAGATTCTGGCAAAATGCTTTATCTTCATTCTAAAGAAAACTCTTGCTAGGTGGAGCTCATCTGCAGCCTGATGTACAAAACAGAAACAGTATAAACTTCACAGCTACAAAAGCTATTAGAATGTTATTCTAATATTCTAAACAGCAATCAAGGCAGGGGCAGGTAGAGCAGAAATACATAAAGTAATACATTTTATAGAATAGGTATTCTAGAAGTTCAGCAAAGAATACCCAAAAAATGATATCATGAGCTAGAAAACAAGACAATCAAATTACAAAAGAATAAGTCCATAAGAAGAGTCCGCAGAATTCACCTAGTACGATCTAAATTACTGAATGATCTATGTTAGATAAGTATATTGAACAAAAGTTTTCAGTATTATTAACTTGTAAACAATTTTCCATAAGCAAAAATACAACAGAAAAAAAATGCAATAACACTTTCAAATTCTTAGTGTTTGTATGGGCTAATTACTTAGGATATTTCTGTGAAGCTTGAAAAATTATGAAATACTATAATTAGATTCCCACATGAAGTAAGTAAAAGTTATCTGTTTTTTGTGAAATATAATTTGTGCTTCACTCTTATAACTTGGCATTATGTCATCATTTTCTAAGTAAAATAATGACATGCTGTCGTTCTTGACAAAAGACCTATATCATGAGCAGGATATTTTTGCTTTCTACAAGACATGCTTTGGAGGAGGCATCAACAAATGCAGTATATTAAACAAATGTAGAGTCATTTAAAAATAAATTACAGGGGTGTCTGGGTAGACCAGTCAGTTAAGTATCTGACTCTTGATTTTGGTTCAGGTCATGGCTCATGGTTTGTGAGATCAAGCCCCATTTCTGCACTGTCAGTGCAAAGCCTGCTTGGGATTCTCTCTCTCCCTCTCTCTCTCTGTCCCTCCCCGACTTGCACTCTCTTTTTCTCTCCCAAATAAACATTTTTTAACAAAATTTTAAAAATTATAAACTTCTCAAATGTGGTATTTGTACTTTTAAAATTATAGTTACAGTAACACCTTAGATTGTGAGTAACATGTTCTGCAAACAGGCAAACATTTCTAATAAATTTTAACTTGATAAACGAGTGATGTCTTACAATATGAGTAGTACGTGACACCGAACATCATATAATCACAACTGAGCCAATGGTTCTCTCTCTCTGTCACTGCAGGATTGCAGGTGATCATCTCCCATGCTCAGATGCTCAGTCTCAGGTCACACTGTTTGGCACAAACCAGTGATTTTTTTCAAAACGTTGGAAGGTGCCCACAACTGGCATCAGGGTATTTTTTGTTACTTCAAAGCACCTATGGACAGTCTTTTGCTTTTCTACACAAGAATAAGCTTAGGAAGGCTTTGCTTCATTCTAGGTCAGGCTGTCTGCAGATGGAGACCCTTTCCTCTGTGGCCTTATTACCAGTTACATTAAACACAGTATATGACAAGAGTTTATTAATGCCATACTGTAGTCAACATCTGTGCCAGCGTATACAATGGCACCCCACGTAGAGAAAGGTTGAAAAGAAAGGTGGTAAGAAGGAGTTAATTGCAGTGGAAGTTAAGAAGGAAATCATCGAGAAGTATGAACAAGGTATGCAAGTGGTCAAAATTACAACATTTTGTAAGCAGTGTATGTCTACAGAGAAGAACATTTATTACAACATTTTGTAAGCATCTCGTCTACAGAGAAGAAAAAGGCAGAGGAATCCCTCACTTCAAATGAGATTAGGGAGATGTGTAAAATCTGGGAAATAGTGTAAAATTTTGTAGAAAAGCACCACTCAAATAAGGCTGTAGCAGTGCAAGCAATGAAATTGTTCAATGACAATGCAATGTCACATTTCTGCGAAATCCTCGAAAGGAAGCAAGAGCAAGTGTCATTGGATAGGTTCCTTGTTAAAACTGCACAAAAAGAAAAAGATTCCATTGAGTCAATAGATAGCAGTGATTCCCTTAGTGATACTGGAAGTTGTCCTACACAATAACCCTCCTCTCTCTTGTCTCCCTCACACCAGCCATGAAGGTTTTCAAAGGTAAGTACAGGTTAATTTATTTTTCTTTATATTTTGTATTTTATTTATTATTTTGCATTATATTACCATACCGTAATCATTTTTATATGAATATTTTGGGGTTGCACAATGAATCATCTGAGTTTCCATTATTTTTTATTGGGAAATTTGCTTTGATATACAAGTGCTTTGGATTACAAGCATGTTTCTGAAATGACTTATGCTTGCAAACCAAGGTTTTACTGTATTTAATATAGAAGTGATGAAAATTTTTTAAAAGGTTAAATTAGGCTTCGAATCCTTTTCAAAGCTCCTGTCAGTGCTTGAACTAGAAAAGGCACTCCAGTAACCTCCTGCAGCCCAACTGAACTATTCTCTGCTCTAAAACTGTTCCTCCTTTCTTCTCCCACCCATCCCATGCTTGTTGTACTTGGATAAGGAGGAAAGAAACAGATAAACTATTCTATAAAGGAGGAAAGAAACAGATAAACTATTCCATAACACAGTATAAAATGAGACCCCTTCTAAGAGGTTCTCCACTTAAAAAGATGTAAAGAGGGTCTAGCCAGTGAATTTCATTTGGTTTGGGAGAAACATTTTAAGACAGAACAGTGGACCTTTTGAATCACCAGTTATACAGGCCACCTGACCATTTCATAAGGCCATCAGGACCCTTCCTTATCAATAAGTCAATTTGCTATACAACCAATTTAAAGATCAATTTTGTATAGAACAGCTACAAAAACCCCTATAGCAACATAGGAGCAATAGTGAAAAAGTGAGTGTTTTTTTCACCTAATATCAGGAACAAGGCAAGGATATATATTTATTCTCTCTGCTCATATTCATCATAATGCTGCAAGTTCTAGCCAGAGCAAGAAGGCAAGAAGTAAATGCCAAGAAAGAAAAGAAAAAGAAAAAGAAAAAGAAAAAGAAAAAGAAAAAGAAAAAGAAAAGAAAAGGAGGGAAGGAGGATGGAATGAAGGAAGGAAGGAAACTGTCCCTAATTTGAGCCGACATGGTTGCCTACATAGAAAATCCTGACGAATCTACAATAAAACTCCTAGAACAAATAAGTTCAGCAAGGTCAATGATTGAAGATAAACATTAAAAAACCAATTGTATTTGTATACACTGCCAGTGAACACATGGACAGTGAAATTAAAAATACAACACCAATAATGATTGCTCAAAAAAATGAAATGCTTAGGTTTAAATCTAACAAAACATGTACAGTAGTTGTATGCTAAAAACTATAAAATGCTGATGAAAAAATCAAAGAAGATCTAAATAAACAGAGAGACATACTGAAGACTCAAAATATTAAAGATAGCAATTATCCCCAAATTTATAGGCTTAATGTAATTCTTATCAAAATTTCAGCAAGATTTTTTCTTAAGATATAGACAGGATTCTCAAATTTATATGGAAAGGCAAAGAAACTAGAAGAACCAGAACAATCTTAAAAAAAATAAAGTGGAAAGAATCATTTTATCTGATTTCAATACATACCGTATTGTTATAGTAATAAGACTGTGTGGTAAGACACAGAGATCAATGGAATAGAACAATGGACCCAGAAAAAGATCTGCATAAATATGCCAAATTGATTTTCTGCAATGATGCAAAAGCAATTCAGTGAAGGAAAGATTGTCTTTTCAATAAATGGTGCTGGAACAATTGGATACCCATAGGTTAAAAGGAAGAAGGGAAGGAGGTATGGAAGGAAGGAACTTAAACTAAACCTCATACCCTATATAAAATTAACTCAAAATGATTATGGACTTAAATGTAAAACATAAAAATATGATTTTAGAAGGAAAAAAAACCTAGGAGATTATCTTCAGGATTTTCTAGGCAAAGAGTTCTTATACTTGATACCAAAAGCATGATCCATAAATGGAAAAATTGATAAGTTGGATTTCATCAAAATGTGAAACTTGTGCTCTGAAAAGGACCCTGTGAAGAGGAGAAAAATACAAGCTACAGATTGGGAAAAAAATATTTACAAACCACATATCTGACAAAGGACTATTATCTAGATTACACAAAGAACTCTCAAAACTCAACAATTTAAGGAAATCCAATTAGAAAACACATGGTCAAGGGGCGCCTGGGTGGCTCAGTCAGTTAAGCGTCTGACTTGGGCTCAGGTCATGATCTCAACGGTTCATTAGCTTGAGCCCCCATCAGGCTCTGCTGTCAGAGCAGCCCTCTTCGGATCCTCTGTCTTTCTCTCTCTCTGCCCCTCCGCTGCTGGTGCCACACACACTTTCGCAAACAACTGCGCTCTCTCTCTCTCACTCTCTCTCAAAAAATAAAATAAACACTAAAAAAAAATTTTTAACTAAAAAAAAGAAAACACATGGTCGAAAGACATGAAGAAACATTTCACCTAAGAGGATACAGATTCCAAATAAGTACATGAAAAGATACTCATTGTTAGCCATTAGGAAAATGCAAGTTAACACCAAAATGAGTTATCACCATATACCTATCAGAAAAGCTAACATAAACACTAATGACAACATCAAATTCTGGTAAAGATGCAGAGAAGCTGGCTCACTCATGCATTGCTGGCGAGAATGTAAAATGGGACAGCCCAAACTGGAAAAGTTTGACAGTGTCTTAAAAAACTAAACATGCAATGCAACTACTGTACAACCTAGCAATTGCACTCTTGGGCATTTATTCCAGGAAAATGAAAACATATGTTCGCATAAAAACATACACATGAACACTTACAGCAGCTTTATACATAATAGGCAAAAACTGGAAAAAAACCAGATGTCCCTCAATAGGTTAAACAAACTGTGCAGTACCTTTAGATTGTGGAATACCTCTCAGCAACAGAAAGAAATAAACTACTGATACATGCAACAACCTGAATAAAGCTCCAGAGAATTACACTGAGTGAAAAATCTAATCCCAAAGGGTTATATATTGCATTATTCAATTTAGATAACATCTTGAAATGATATAATTACTGGAGATCGATGGTTCCCAAGGGTCATGAATTGGGGATGGGAGGTGAGGTAATGGAGGTATACCTATTTTTCCACTGGGAAACCTCACCTTAGTAGACTCCATGACCCTCTGTGGCCTGCCAACAGAAGTATTTTAGACTCAAAAAAAAAAAAAAAAAAAAAAAAGAAAAGGATTTTGGACTACAAATTGACAACTGCAGATTTTTCAAGATTTTAGGTCACAATATTAACAGAATAGTTTCTCCAAAAATCACATAGCTTCCTATTCCTTTTGTCATTAGACTTTAAGACTAAAATTGCTTCAAAACACAACACACATACCCACGCCCACACATAAATATCACTACTTTTCCAGGATGCTAGTGCTAACATTTCTATGACCATATTCTCTTTGTTTTTCCTTTAACTCAACACAAAATCTGACCCTAGCCACAGTGGCCCAAAATGACCTGGAAAATTACGTTTATTTTTTCTGGCAATGACAATCTGTGCTTGGAAATATAAAACTGTTATTCTGAATAAATTTCAAAGTTCCAAAGTACTAAAATTACTTTACTGAAACAGGACGAAATGAGCTGTTACTGCTAGGGAAAGGGATTGTTATCCCAGAAAGAACAGTGTGCACTCCAGCCTGCACCACCACTTGTGTTTTGTAAAATAAACAACTCTGGTCTCTTTATTTTACTTTGTGTTCTGTGGTAATAAATATCTCCTGAAGCTAAAAATCCTATTACAAGTGTTCATTTTGTCACCATTTAAAAAAAAAAAAACAAGAGATCAGTTTTACTTTTTGCAAAGTAACTAGTTTTTCCACAGTTTGTTGGAGTTGTTTTGACTTCTGCATATGTCCCCTGGTGAAAACAGCAAAAGGAAAGTTGTTCGTTGCTTTGTTTCTAAAAAGAGAACTCCGTATGTCTATAATATCAGTTGACATTCAGGAGGGGAATAAATATAGAATTATTACTTTGCTGATCTATAAGTACTGTTCAAGTTTTAAATCATGGCAATAAAGTCCTAAACTTAGAACAAGTTCATTCTGCTTCCAGAATGTTGGATGACAATTCTAGCAAAGCTGTTGGATATTGGAGGTCAGAGACAAGTAAGAGTTCAGTCTAGAGAAAGTAGATTCAGAGATATAGTCTAAGTACACACAGAAGTGAACTGTAGAGTCTAGCAGCAGACAAAGCGGGCAAGTGTGGTCCTGCTCTCCAGTACACAAGCCTGTTTTATATTTTCTGCCACTTAGGGATATGGAAGTCTGAGGCATGTCTGATGCTTGGTCAGAAACTGTGACAAAAAGCAAAAAGATTTAAGAATGAGAGTCAAAAGATTACTTTATTCTTTCTTCTCTAAGATTTCCTAAGAAATGAGACCAGGGGGAAGTAATTTAACATTAGGCTTCTAATCAGGCAATGGATTCTTTCAATATAACTGAATGTCATCAGCATTCTTCTCCCTACTTTCCCCACCACCTTTACTTTTTCTTGCAACTCTATTACTACCTGTTTTGCTATTAATAATAGAGTGTAATACACCTTCACATTCCTTACCATGTATCTTTCATGTGATTAATTGACCATCTATTTCCAGATCATACAGCAAAAGTATAGAAAGAAATAAACAAGAAAGGCTCACCTTCTCTTCTACACTAACTTTCCTTGCCTAGACACAGAAAAGAAAAAGAAAAAAGTAAAGAAAGAAACACAGCAGAAGCTTTTCTAGAAAGAAGAGCCACATAAGAACTAATATAAAAAGTTAACAGAAGAACAATTAAAAAAAAAAAAAAAAAGCCTTTGAAAGACCTGTCACCACCTACTGACCTACACACCTCAGTTATTTGTTCATCCAATAGAGAAATGAGCACAATTTCAAAGTCATGTGGGAAAAATGATTTGTTTTCTTCATCTTAATAATGCAGTGGTTCTAATCTGAGGTATTCCTATTAGCATTATAAGCTATATACCTATTTAACATGATTCTGTATGAAATGATGTATGCAAGTTGACTAAATAGATATACTGCCTGATCAGTAAGCAATTTAACAAGTTACATAATGGACAATCTAGATGAATCAAACATAGGTAAGAAGTTGTGAAAAAGAAATAACTGACTTATTCTTGGACTGTGCTTTAATAGGCTGTGGCTACATGTACACATTTTTGTTGCTTTATAATCAAGCCCAAAACAGTGCCTAGCACATAATATGCACTTGATAAATATTTGTGGTATAAATGTATCTAACTTGAGTCTGAAAAAGTGCAGAGCTGCGTTTTACATTCTAAACATTCAGCAGGACCAGGGCTACAATCAGCATAATTGTCCAGGGACTTAGGCAGCTGAGTCTTTCCTGATGTCCCTCCTCTGCACAGTATGGACAACTGTCTGCCATTCCTGCCTTGAGAATAGAACTGTAGATTCGTGAAAGGTTTGGTTTTTATCATTTTTAAACGATTTACTTATATAGCACCTTAAACATGAGAAAAAGGCATTTTACAATTCTCATAAAAATCTTGTCAAAATAAATACATACCTAACTTGGCCAGCTTTTTTTCACCAGTAAGTTTCTGTTACGTTGGCCTAGGATGCCCTATTCCCCGTCTGTATATAGAAATACTCAGCTTTCAAGGGCCAATCCCAATTCTGTCACCCACATAAAGCTCCTCCCTTGACCATCCTCCCCCACCTGTCCATATCAAAGAAGATACTACCTTATATGATATTTAAATCATATACTGTTTTTTACAGTTATTTTTTAAAAATTTTTAATGTTTATTTTTGAGAGACAGACAGACAGAATGTGAGCAGGGGAGGGGTAGTGAGAGAGGGAGACACAGAATCTGAAACAGGCTCCAGGCTCTGAACTGTCAGCACAGAGCCCAACGCGGGGCTCAAACTCACAGACCGTGAGATCATAACCTGAGCCGAAGTCAGACGCTCAACCGACTGAGCCACCCAGGCGCCCCTGTTTTTTAGTTATTTTTTCATGTCATTATATATCCTCTTCCTTGGGATCTGCAGTATGGATATTGTTTCTTCCAGACTGTTTTGTTTTGTGTCTTTTAATCTCTACCATACCAGCTTAGTATTTGCAAGGAACTCAGTTGAGGGAGAGAGGAAGGATATTCCATGTCTTCAAACACATATAAGCACCATTTCTCAGATAAGCATAGCATAGTTAAGCTCTCTCTGTGCTTACTATCTCTTATGTCCAATTTAAAAGGCGAAGCAAATTAAATGCAATGGTTTAAAAGGTCTTTTTCTGGGCTTTTCCTTTCCAGTGCCTGCTAGGTTGCATTTTACATAAATCTGAAGAACATGCAGTAACATTAAGCATTAACTTAAATCAATGGCATGATTAATGCTAACAGGCAACCCAAAGCAACATGCACAAAGGATAAAAGCATATCTGAGGGATGACTACAATTTTTAATTAAAAAGTAACGGATTGGTGGTTAATTAAGAGTTGACTGTAGATTTACTGAAAACCCTCAATGATTAATGATAGTTAACGTTTGAGGTTTTAATTCACAATCTGTCAATCAGTTTCAAAGAGACGTTTTAAACATTATACTGTTAACAATGTATGCATTGCCAAACTAAATACAGGATAAATGCTTCTGCCTGAGGACAGATATGAACTCACAGGGAGGAGAGCAGGATAGAAACTGAAAAATTCTTAACCAGATTCAATGAGTTGATATATATGAAAGGGTTTAAAACAGTGCCTGGTACATGATAAGTGGGAAGAATTGAGGTGAAATTGAAACAGACCCTAATATGGAGAGAGACACAAAAATTTAGCATATCACAAAATGTTACAAACTAACTGTAGCTGCTATAGTGTTTTACTACTAATTATTTGCTACTAATTATTTGTTTTTGCAAATAGGGGGATCGCTTAAAATTTTAAACAGACCCGTTTATTTCCATTTTTCAAGCAAGTTTTTTTTTTTTCTGAAAAGCTGCCAAAAAAATATATATCTAACTATAGTATTTGGACATTCCTGAGGCCCTCTTTTCACAAGAGCTCCACAAACAGCTGGTCAAATACTGTGCTGAAATTATAGATGTCTTCCTTCACAGGTCAAACATTCTTTGCACTGAATTGAATTCTACAATCTGGCCATTATGATTGTTCCCCTTACACTCTATGAATTAATTGCAGATCCCCTGGCCAAAATAAATACAAAACCTCTGAAATCACTCCCCCAGGTTTTATTACTATCTACCTTTTTTTTATATATAAATTTTTTAAATGTTTTTCATTTATTTTTGAGACAGAGAGAGAGAGAGCATGAGCAGGGGAGGGGCAGAGAGAGGGGGAGATATTACTATCTACCTTAAAATGCTCTCAATGTTATGCTTTAATAACACAATATAATACCATACCTTTTGGATTTCTTCAGGTAACGCGTGCATGGGGATGTGACGATCCATAATTTCTCAAAATATGCAGAGGGAGTTCTGAAGTAAAATAATCTAAAAACATTGATGGCAATGGTCAGAATTGAAATTATGAATAAAATTCAAATTAAAAGCTATAAATTCTTGGAGTAATGAGAGATAAATGGTGATAACTTTTAACAGTTATTTCATCAACTCAGTATTAAAAGGTACAACTGGACCTTTTCAATTAGTTATTACGCCAATAGAACAGGAAAGATAACAGATGACTAAGTCAGAAATATTTTCTTCCTTTAGAACTTTATAGTCTAATTGTAATTTCTCTGGTGGTTTATTACTAATTACTTGTTTTGCAAATACAGAATAAATGTTAATTTTTTTTTAATTGTTGTTAATGTTCATTTATTTTTGAGAGAGACAGAGTGTGAGTGTAGGAGGGGCAGAGAAAGGAGACACAGAATCCAAAGCAGGCTCCAAGTTGTCAGCCCAGAGCCTGACGCCGGGTTTGAACTCACCAACCGTGAGATCATGACCTGAGCTGAAGTTGGACACTTAACCGACTGAGACTCCCAGGCACCCCTAAATGTCACTTAAAATTTTAAACAGACTCATTTATTTGTTTTCTTTTTTTAAAGGGTTTTTCCCAAAAAGCTAATAGAAAAATATCTAGGGGCGCCTGGGTGGCCCAGTCAGTTAAGCGGCCGACTTCGGCTCAGGGCATGATCTCGCAGTCCATGAGTTCGAGCCCCGCGTCGGGCTCTGTGCTGACCGCTCAGAGCCTGGAGCCTGTTTCGGATTCTGTGTCTCCCTCTCTCTGACCCTCCCCTGTTCGTGCTCTGTCTCTCCGTGTCTCAAAAATAAATAAAATGGTAAAAAAAAAAAAAAAAAAAAAGAAAAGAAAAATATCTAAATATAGTATTTTAGCTCAGCAGATAAGAAAAACAATTTTGACATGAATGCTGGTTTAAAGGATGAAGTACAAAAAATATTTAGAGTTATCAGATTAAATATGATATGCAGACACTGAAAAGTCATGAAACTATGAGACGTGCTAATTTTACTCAAGATGAACATTTATATAATTTTATGCAGATATTTTACCTAAATAAATTTTCATTTCTAATATAACAATTCAACATAAAATCCTATTACTACTTTCATAAAACCACACAAGATGAATGGAAGGAACACTTTTGGTTCTTTTTTTTTTAAGTTTATTTATTTATTTTGAGAGAGAGAGAGAGAGAGAGAGTATGAGAACGGGGAAGGGGCAGAGAGAGAGGGAGGGAGAGAAAATCCCAAGTAGGCTTCGCACGGTCAGTGTGGAGCCTAATGCGGGGCTCGAACTCAAGAACCAGGAGATCATGACCTGAGCTGAAATCAAGAGTCAGAAACCAACTGAGCCACCCAGGTGCCCCTGGTTTTGTTTGTTTGTTTGTTTGTTTTTTTATCTTTCCCAAATATGGAGAAAGAATACACAGTCCAGTTTCATGAGAGATGCTTATATATTCATCTAAGGACTTGAGGGGCAGAAAGGAGGCAGCAGAGAGGATACAGGCACAATTCCACAGCAATGAAGAAAGTCTGAGGGCTGGGAGTGGTAGACTAGGAACAACCAAGGAGTTCAGCAAAGAAAGATGTCTTATCTTTCTGGTGGGAGTGGCGAATTAGGGAAGGCTTCCTGAAGCTGTTTGCTTTTGATCAGAGCAGGATTTTGACACAAAGATAGACTAAAGAGGCACAGTACTCTATCAGAGACAGCAACTCAGGCACAGCGAGGTGTCAGGGAAATTGTAGTTAACAAAAGTTCCTGGAGCGGCAGTTTTTTGGTTTTTTTTTTTAAGTCGTGCAACCATTGGTGGAAAGGAAATTCCCCATCCCCTTGTGTTAGCACAAAGCCTGTTGTTTTAATGAGCTGCTGTTTAGAACAAATAACTAATGAGCTGTCTTCCCATATAAACATAATATGTATGTTTGGTAAAGTTAACTAGAGTTAACTATGGGCGTAAAGTTAACTGCCATAGCTAACATAGGCCCACACAGTCAAGTACATAATAATCTGACGTTTGGCAGACTGTGATATGGCAAGAGCTCGTTATTCACAGAAGGCTCATTATTCTCTCTTCTGCCATTTTACAATGGACTTACCATCAGTAAATAAGATGGCATTATCTTAATTAAACTCTACTGGGAGTACAATTTTTCCTAAAATTGCCAACTAAATCTCCTTTTTAAATTCCACCCATAAAATTATTTGAGAGCATGGATCTAGTGACAGCATAAACAAAGGACCAGTGGAACATATTTGTTTAGTACCTTCTTTATCTGTAAAGGTATTCCAACTTTGGGTCCTTCTTATATAGCAAGTAGGAAAATTTGGCAGGTTCTGATTGAAGAAAATACTGCCAACCCAGAAAATCTCTCTACAATGCAGAAAGAAAACAATTTTATTATTGAGTAAGCATTTAACTAGACTGTGATGCACATCAGAGCCAATCTGCTAACGAGACTACAAAGACAGAAAGCTCACTTTTTTTTATATACAGCCATGTAGATACAATCCATTACATATACGTTCTCAAGAGAAAAGGTAACTCGTCCTCAACACAGTGGGCTACACACTTTCATAGTTCGTTTCCAATTCACCTAGTGATTGAAGTAGCTATCTGCACTGGTTAATTGCGATTGTTCTAAGGAATACAAATCCCTGTGATAGAATCCGTGGTTTCTAAAGGAAGGAGTCGAGGGAGAAAGTACCAAAGGTGATAAGGAAATAGGGACGCCGTCTTCCTTGATGTTTACATTTTAAAGAGATGGTTCCCACGTCCTCAAGAAAAACATTCTGGGTCTTTAAAAAGATTTGCATACGTATTAAAGGAATAGAGGCATTCACAAATTTACGGAATTTCTCAAGAAAAGGAAAGAAAAAAGTCACCCACGGCAACACGTAGGTGGAAAATTTTTTAATTTTTTTACTTTACTCTTACATTATTTTGTATGTTTTATCAAACTAGTTTCTTTTATCCTTTCACATTACATACATGTAGACTGCCCTTCAGCGAGAAGTGCGGTGAAACTGGCAGCAGCCACGTTAAGTATTTGTGGACCTGCTCTCTTAACAGGATCGTGAAGAAGATGTCGAAAACACAGAAACGTCCTTGACTGTTCACTTCCGATTCCCTTCCCTCACAGCAGTGTCACGTTGGGCCATTAACTCACGTCCAGCTTTCAGGCCCTTCCGTAAAGAACTATTCCCCTGGCGTGAATCACCCGCAAATGAGCAGATCAGCGTCAGGTGAAACGGAGTTCACGCTCTAAGACATTCCTGAAGAGGCGGGATTTTCCGAATAGAAACCAACTGCAAGGGCAGCCAAAACTGCTTGGAAGGGTTTTGAAACCCGTCCCTTCCTAACCCCGCTCCCTCGGGACCTGCTGTGGCAGGAAGAGGAGGAGGAGGGTGCGGGGGTGAGGCCGAGCGGCGCTCTCAGAGGGAGTAGAGGACTGGCGGGCTGGCGGAAGCTGTGCCGGGGCCGCAGAGAGGGGCGGAGGGGACGCTCGGAAGCCCCAGCCCTTCGCCGCGGCGCCTCGTCTCAGCTTTCCTGCCCTCTCCCCCGGTGCCAGCACGCCTCCGCTCCGGAACTGCGTCCCGGGGGGCTGGGTAGGCGGGGGACTCAAGGAAGTCATTCATTGTCTCTCACCTAGACCTCGACTCCGAGTGCGAACGGCTTTCCCGGTCTCCCGGGAGACCGTGCTACACGTCTGCCCGACGTCAGGGCGCGGTGACGTCACGGCCCACGCCCCTCGCCAACTCGGAGGGGCCTCCCTTGCCCCGCCCTGGGCCACACGCGCCGGGCGGAAGCGGGAAAGCTGGCGGTGGGGTTGAGAGGAAAAGGCTTGTTTTTATGCTGAGCGCTGTGTGAGAGAAGGGAGGGTCGCAAAGGGCAAGGCAGAGGAGGGCGGGCTGGAGTCGCGGTAGAGGCTGCTGGGAAGGAGGGAGATGTCCCTAGCCCCAAGACTAGATTAGAGAGAGAGACACTGCCTGCGGTGGAGGCCCAAGTCCGTGTACCTCTGACCCCAGGCTCTAGAGCCCGTGTGGCGGAGACAGCAGTGGGCAATCATTGTTCTTGAGCGGAAAGAAGAGAAGCCTGTAGAGGTCATGGGTGTAAAGGGAAGCGCTGGGCATTGCAGCGAAGGCAATTGAGAAGGCGTTAAAATTTTCATTCTAGCCCCAAAGTAGTCAAGATGTAAGGCTTAGTTCAGAAGGTATCTTCAGACCGCCTACTCACAAGTTGTTTATTTATAGAAGGCTGGTCACGTTTGCAAGTGACTTACTTTCCTTCCTTCATAAAGCAAGTATTTACTGACATACTACTAAGAGATGAGCACTGCATACCAGAATGGGGTGATGCTCTGTAACTAACCCAGGTAGGGGCAGCTATTGGTATGATTTTCAAGTGCCTCATTAATAACCCCAATCTCTCCTGAATACATGAAGTCAAAAATGCAGCTCTGGGGCGACTGGGTGGCTCAGTTGGTTAAAGCGCCAACTCTTCATTTGGGCTCAGGTCATGATATCACCGTCATGGGATCAAGCCCCACCTGGGGCTCTGTGCTGAGGGTGGAGCCTCCTTGAGATTTTCTCGCTCTCTCTCTCTCCCCCCCCCCTTTCTCCTTGCCCCTCCCCTGCTTGTGCATGTGCTCTCTCTCAAAATAAATAAACATTAAAAAAAGAAAAGAAATTGCAGCTCTGATACGAAAAAATATCAATGGCTTACCAGCAGGGAAAGAAACTTGTTACCATTGAATGAAGTACAAAGAAAATTAATTAAAACCTATAGATTTAGAGGTGATCGAATGATGCAGAGCAGTGCTGAAACAGTAGTCAAACTGCTGATGATAGCTGTTTGTTAATGAAAATGACAGGACGAAGTACTGACCACTCCTAAAAGCCTTGTCCTCAAAGCACTGAAAGTCTTGGAGATAGATGTACCCTGTACCTGTACCCTAGCTGATATTTTGCCTGCCTGCCAACGACTTTCAGTTTCCACCGCTCAAAGAGCATTTTTCTTCATCTGAGAAAGATAAACAATAATTAGAGGATTGAAGAGAGGATTAGGAGAGGGGAGCCAATGAAGTGGTCAGGGACAGCATGCTTATGAGAAGCATAAAGAACTTTCACAACTATTCACGTTCAGTATGTTTCTTTGAGGGACAATGAAAATAGGACTGTTCTTAACAATGGGGAGTTTAGACATAGGTCACACACACAAAAAAGCAGTTCATCTCGATCGACTGAGTGCTTTATCTGGAACAGAAATTGCACATCTAAAGCAAGATGATTCTTAGTCTAGTTTGGCTAGTAGTATGACTATTAGCATTAATATTTATTATTTAGTGTATATAAGGAAAGGAAACACTTCAAGGATAGGAGAAAATACTGCAGAAAGGCTGTTAATTCATTCTGAGTTAATTTCATCTGTCCTTAGTCATCTCTACATTGGCCTTGAGACCGATTTTCCTTCCACCATAAATGTCCACACCATAAATGTCCCTTAGACCTGCACTGCCCAATAAGATAGCCACATGTGACTGTACAATTTAGTTAAAACAAAATAAAAAATTCCATTCCTTTATTGCACTAGCCACAGTTGAAGTTCTCAGTAGTCACATGTTGCCACGGCATCACACAGCCCATATATAGAACATTCTCCTCATCAGAGAAAATTCTACTGAACAGTTGCAGGCCCAGTAAGAATTTCAAGGATAAAGAGCATTGATAGATTGCGAGGAATAGCTTTTGTTAAAAAGTAGCAGTGAAAGGTGTTATTCCTGAGGACCACAGCACAGATGAAGAGTTGTGACAGGGTGTTATGAAATAGATTTTTAAAAAAAGTAATCCTATAAACCTTCTCCCCGGGTTCTTGTGTGTTTATTCTTGGCTGTTCATGATCTCAATCTCTCCTTCTCTCCCTCCCTCTCTCTGGGCTCTTTCCTTGTCTTTTTTGTTTTTCCACTACTCTAACTCGCCCCATTATTGGCCATACTGGAACTTATATAGAATTTAAAATGTTCCCATCATTGGCCATATTGAATAAAGTTTTGTGTTATTCAGTTATTAAATTTAATTTTTTTTTCCTTTAGAGAAAGAGAAAGCATGGGAGAGGGGCAGAGGGGGAGAGAGAGAGAGAGAGAGAGAGAGAGAGAGAGAGAGAGAGAGAGAATCCCAAGCAGGCTCCATGCTCAGTGAGGAGCCCAACACAGGGCTCAATCCCACCACCCTGGGATCATGACCTGAGCCAAAATCAAGCGTCTGATCATGCTCAACTGACTGAGCCACCCAGGTGCCCCTTGTTATTAAATTTTAAATCAGCTAAGTTTCACTTTTTACTGTGACTTTTAAAAGTAATCTGGTGGTAACCAAATTAAGTTCCTTTTCACCTCCTCTGTGACCTTTTTTTATTCTTTTTCCCCTGTGGGTCAATGACCCCTGAAAGAAAAAGTATAGTCCCTAGTTTTGGGAGAAGAACCTCTGTAAAGTGACTAAATGAGGGCTTTCCACAATGTCTGCAGACCTTTGTGTTGTAGTATTAACATTTATGAGAACACAGTGTCTGTGCTTTTGTTTCTGTTATGAGTTTGCCTAAGATATTGAACCAGCAGGGCGTTGTCACTCATCCCATTCATTTTGGTAAGTAATATTATTTCCCTTCCCCTTCCCCTTCCCTTCCGCCTCCCCCCATAAGAGGCATGTGGAAAAATGCGTACTTTGTTGGCAAGTCTGATAAAAACATCAGGAAGTCTACCCAAAATTGCTAATTTCAAAGTGAGTTCAGAACTGTAGCAAGGGAGCATGGCAAAATTATACTTAGCCCAACTTTATTTTTATCCTGTGAACCAGAACATAGTACCACACTATTCCCTCAAAAGTTTGAATAAAATGGTTGCAGACAGGCCTCCCAGGTTGGAAGCAACCTTCACTGCTATTTCTGAGTTCTATCCCATTCAACTACAGAATTTTTAAAAAGCTAACATTTATTGGGCTCTTTCTGTTTGCCAAACACTGGATACACAATATCTCAT
This sequence comes from Panthera leo, assembly GCF_018350215.1. NCBI lineage: Eukaryota > Metazoa > Chordata > Mammalia > Carnivora > Felidae > Panthera > Panthera leo. The sequence continues at coordinate 107,807,795 of NC_056687.1, forward strand.
TTATTGAGAACGCTTCCAAATCATAACTCGGTCAGATCGTACTTACTGTTTACTTTTACCCAAATGATGGAAGTGGCCAAGGGCATGGCCCAACAACACATGAGCACTGAAGTGTACTTGGACTGAAAGTATAAGCAGAAGCACCTGGGCCTCATGTATTATGTCAGTTGACTCTGCCAGCCAGTCAGTGACCAAAAGGCATCAGCCTACTGTAGATTAGTAACATATGTAAATACTCAAAAAGCATTGAATTCTGGAAACTTAACTTTGTTTTAGACTTACCATTTTCCAAACTTTTCTGTTACAGCTTCCAGTTTTCAAAAAAGTGGTCAGCTACAAGTGACGATTTGCTTTGTTTTACTCACCCCAACACATTTTATTCCCACCAAGATGTGGATTAGATTTTTTTCATAATACTGTTTTTTTAACTGCTAATCAACATTTAAAGTTGTAGACTCCTTTGTAAAGCTACTTTGTATATTTTGGATTTTTGGGGGTTTTTTTTAATGTTTTATTTTTATTTATGTTGAGAAAGAGAGAGAAAGAGGGAGGGAGAGAGCACAAGTGGGGGGAGGGGAAGAGAGAGAGAGGGAGAGAATCCCAAGCAGGCCCATGACCTGAGCCATGACAAGAGGCAGAATCTTAACCGACCAAGCCACCCAGACTCCCCTACTTTGTATATTTTGAATTCCAAATAACCAATCTAAAGGTGGCTTTGGCCACAAAATACTATTTGTGGGGTTTTGCTCTGTATATTTTTGAATCCATCCCATGTGTAGTATAAACTTTAAGTATGTAATAAAATAAATGTCACACTGTTTAGCATCTCTCTCTAGGAGTTCAAATGTGTTGTGATCTGTGCAATAATAAGTTCTATACTGAATTCTTTTTAGCCCTAAGAATGTAATTGTTGAACAAAATTCCCAATGAGACATCAGGCCTTTCAGTGATAAATGTCAACTCTCAAATATTAAAAGTAAGTCAGACACTACAGTGAAACCTTTAATGATTATAAATGTACTCTCTTGTGGTCTGTTCACTACTGATAAGAGTTTTAGCCAAAAATGTACTGTTTGCCAAATATAGTTTAATATTTGTTACATGAATATATTTCTTTTTGAGACATAATTGATATATCACATTATATTAGTTCCAGGTATACAACATAATGAGTCAATATTTATTTATATATATTGTGAAATAATCACTACAGTAAGCCTAGTTAACATTCATCACCACACATAATTACAAATTTTTTTCTTGTGATGATAGCTTTTAGGATCTATCTTCTTAGCAACTTTTCAAATATACGATACAGTCACTATGCTGTACATTACATCTCAAGGATACATTTACTCTCATGAACATATTTAAAAACAAAAAGAATAAAGCTCTCATGGCACTGACTTAAAACTCTTGTAATGAATTTGATACTCAAATATATGGCACTGATAGTTCTTTAAACTCTTAGCATCCAATACACAGCCTATAATAAATGTTAATGAATTCAAAGACTGAAAATTGAGAACTGCCTTATATATTTAAAAAACAGCTTTTGTAGAATTTGCTTGTTTAATGAAATTATAGCTCATTTCTGAGATTTCCATAGGATTCTAATGAAGCATCTGAGAGTCTAATTCATATGTGTTTTGATAAGTGATTGGCAGAAGTGATTTCATTCTACCTTTGTAAAGATGAAATTCATGTTTTGGTACCTATAATTTTAGCTAGCAGTGGAATTTATATGAATCAAATTATAGCAACTTTCTTGTCATTTTGTTATATCTCTATTAACAGAATGATTTGATTCTATTAAATAAGGAGTTTTGAATCATCTTAAAGATATTTTCTTATGAATTATTGATAAAAAATATATCAAATAATATTACCAACCCTATAAAACAGAAGAAAAAGATTAAAACACTTAGAGTAGCCCTGGTTTGCAAGGGTTTAGAACAACAGCATTCTTAAACATTGCTTTTAGGGTCAAAAATTTTAGGGTAATACATTTATTATGTTGTAAACACCCTGAAATATTCAAAACTATTGTAGTAGACATTTGAACCCCCTTCTTCCTTTTGTTCAACAATCCAAACCTCTTCACCCTCCCCTTTCCCTCCCCTCAAGCACAAGTGAATCAGCCCAACTCCAGGAATCAGCTCAGAATAGGTCAATTCTGCTAGCCCCTTCCCCTTAACCAGTGGTTTAAATCAGAAATGGGCTTATGACCCAATTCTGATCAAACAGGCCCCAAGAGAAGCCTGCTAGAAGCTTTTGGGAGGCTTATTTCTTATTAGTACATATATTTAGTGTTCATGACAGTCTCCTTTATAAATAATGTTTAAAAGCTGGAAAAGCCAAAACATGAAATAAATAGATATATCAAATATCAAGATTGTGCACCTGTTAGAAATGATGATAGGGGCACCTGGGTGGCTCAGTCGGTTAAGTGGCCAACTTCGGCTCAGGTCACGATCTCGCGGTCCGTGAGTTCGAGCCCCGCGTCGGGCTCTGTGCTGACAACTCAGAGCCTGGAGCCTGTTTCAGATTCTGTGTCTCCCTCTCTCTGACCCTCCCCTGTTCATGCTCTGTCTCTCCCTGTCTCAAAAATAAATAAAAACGTTAAAAAAATTAAAAAAAAAAAAAGAAATGATGATATAGTTCTTTGGTGATTAATGTCCCAAGCAAGTTAAAAATATATTATAAATCCCCCTAAAAAGTATTCCAAATAGCATTCTAAATATACATTTTGTTATTTATGTCTATAAATATATATTTTAGGATACCAGAGCACTTCACAGAATCAACAGAAGAGCTGAATAACCAAGCTTCAAGAAAGCAGGAAATAAGCCTGCTTTGAGAACTTCAGATATGAACTCTTGAACTATAAAAAGTCATGGAGTCTCAGCCCTTTAAATCTACCACTTAATGATGGTTCTCTTACAGTCTCTGCACATGGCCGACAGTCTGGTTTTGTCACCAAGAGGAAAAGAGGAGGTTTCTGTTCCCGACCTCCAGTTAGAAAAATGCTGGGAAGTGACTCTGGCACACCTTAAGTTATACAACAATCCCTTGATCAAACTGCTGAAGCTAGGAGGTATCAGGTACATGCTTCCTGACCAGTTGTGAGGATCATATAGGCAAAGCCACACATGATGAACCTCCCTTTCTAATTATAGGCCTAGAAAAGTAGAGGGGCAGTTCTGTAGCAGATGAGTGCTGGGCATACAAAATAAACATCCCCACATACACTTAAGAATTAGTTAGCTGGGAAAACATGCTAAAACTAAACAGTGACTTTTGCTCTAAGAGAGAAGTGGGGAGGTAAATATGTGTATTTTGAAAAATACTTCCTAGGACTTTATGGTAGGTATCCTAACCCAGCAGAATCCCTTCTTCAATAATAGTATGTTACCTGTATAACAAAAATAAATGTGTGTGTGTGTGTGTGTGTGTGTGTGTGTGTGTAACTAGGCACCTTAGGTCTAAGGGTAATAGTAATAGGGAAATAAATGAGAGCTTAGATCCACCAAATTAAAGTGTAATTAATAGCAAATAAGCTAATGTTGAATTTGAAAAACTTTTAGTCCATGGGAATGGTTTTGTGTGTTAAAATGTTTTGGTGTTAATAGGTTTGATTTGCCCTCCAAACTTGATTTAGCTGGAAATCTACAAACATACAAGTAACAATAAATAGATATCTGAGCAAAAAACACTTTTGATTACATGATCTTGACAAGGCGTCTTATTATGTCTGTAACCTTTTCTTTTCATTTTTAAATGCTCTTGGGACTCTTGAGTCGCCGTACACAAGAGGTCTCTCCAGTCAGTCTGCCAGGGAAATCAGGTACTTCTGATTTAAAAAAAAAAAAAAAAAAACGCTGGAAAGAACACTTTTAGGAGGAATGACAGCGTGCACAGAATCCCGACTATGTTATTTCATTTTTGTGCAGAGTGGACAAAATTGCCTCCCAAAGCCGCCATCCTTGCTTTGTTCCTTTCTGTGTAAGCATGTCACACAAACCGCACCTGTGCGCCCTGCCTCTTAAAGTTTTCTTTGTAAAGTTTCCTCGGCGTGATTGCTTATTGCTTAAGCAGCTCTGGTTCCCAGTTTGTCTAATAACATCCTGTGTGAGCGGGTTTTATTACCGAATGTTACCGACGTTCTGATAACAAGGAGATGCGTGTCCTCCCCGGTGAACTCACTCCCTTCCCCAGAAATATAGCGTGACTCCATTCCCGGCTGGGGTTGTAAAAGTGGAAACCCGGCGCCGCCCTCCGGCACCTGCGTCTCCCGCCCCGCGGCGGCGGCGACCGGCCAGGCTGCAGAGGGCAGCCACCGGCACGAAGTGCGTGCGGCCGCCGGCCGGCAGGTCACGCAACCCCGGCGGCGGCGGCCCCGCCCCCGCCGCCTGCTCTCGGCGCTTCCGTGCTCGCTCAAGGCTTCCTGGCGGGCATCGAGCTCTCCTTGCGTGCCGACCCGGCCGAGTAATCCGGCAAGGAATCCCTGATTCCGCCTGGCTCTCGGCACACCGCGCCCTCCGCCGACTTTAGCCCGAGAGGGTGATGCCCTCAAAGCCAGAAAGTTTCCATCTCCGCTGCTGGAAAGCAAACACCTCGGGCGGCGGAGGGAAGAAGAGCAACGCCGGCGAGGAGTCGGTCTCGCCCCGCGGACCCCTCTCGGTTTCCTTAGCAGGAGTGGCGCCTGCTCGGCGCCTTCCAAGCTTGGCGGCTCCGTGGTGGGGGGTCTCGGGTCACAGCGGCATGGGGGTGGGAGGGGTGGGGGCTCCCGCCCTGCCCGTATTGCGCGGAAAGGAGTCGGGCGGCCCGCCCAGGGCAGGGAGACCCGAGAAGGGGCCCCCACGGCGCCCCGACTGCCGGGAACCCGGCGCGCGCTGACGCCCGGGGCGCGCGGGAGGCGAGCTGCGTTGCCGGGCGACTGACCCCGGCGACCTGGCGCCTACTCCAGAACTCCAGTGGGTGGCAGCTGTGCCTCAGGGGGCCCGCTGAGGCCTAAAAGGGCGAAGGCCAACGCTTGGGAGGTTAAGTTATTTGTGGACGTCCGGGGACCATTTTCTGGAAAGAGAATGGTGGCGTTACTAGAAGTAGTAGGGACTTCCTGCATCGCGGGCCTCGAAGGGGCCACCGGGGCGCGTCTCCCTGAAGACTCAGGGGTGAGCAAGCCGGCTGCCCCCGGGGCCTCTCACGCTACGCCTGGTGCAAGCGAGGAAGCGCGTGTCGTGACGACCGGCGATGAGATCAGTTTGCATTACCACAGCGTCGGGGCTGGCGAGTGCAGCCTGTCACGCAGCCGCTGCCTGGCCCAGACGCGGCTCTGCCCTGGTGGCCGTGGCTGCGACCGCCCCTCGCGTCGGCTCCGGCAGAGGGAGCTGGGGGTGAATCAGCCCCTTCCAGGCGGTCGCGCGGGAAGCGTCAGAACTATTCCCGGAGGCGGCAAGGGGGTGGGGAGACCGAGAAGAAAACCGTGCGAAATGCAACTTGCGCAGTCTGGGGTGCTGGACTCCGAACAGCCCTGTTGGCGCACTGAAAATAACCTCTGTGAATCGGTGTCTTACAAGTGCCCAGTAGGTAACTGTCTAAAAACCACTACAAGACGGAACTCAAGCGTCATTAAAATGTGCCTTTAATTTGTTTATATTACTTCGTTTAACAGTGCACATGGCTTGCAAATGCGTGCGTAAAATTTAATTTATAGAGTCAAGTCTGTAGGCATGGTTTGGCAAGAGGAATAATTGCAAATTCGGTTAGAGAGGGCACAAACAGATTACTTAAAAGGATAAATGAACTGAAAAAAAAAAATTCAGACCATGACACGAGGAAGCCATTACATTCATCTTTTCATGGTTTTGAACATCTTGTACCAACTCAACCATAGTCCGAGATGGAAACTTCTAATTAGACACAGAAAACGCAAGTATTTAGCTGTACAAGGCAAACTTTTTTTTTAAGTCCTGTGTTATAGATACGTGATTGACATCCATAACGTGGAGAAGTAGATCTTTAAATTTTTTTGTATTTCAGTCATTTCCTTAGTGAGTCAATGGTAGGTATGTCACTATGAAACGATTAGGATTAATCACAATGTGTAGAAAAATCTCGGCTCTGAATTTAAACATCCGTTATGAGATTTTTTTTTAAAGATTGTAATGTTTATACAGTGTGAGTTCAGTAAGGAGGTAGGGACTTGACCCTAAGTGCTTAGGAAGCTGCATTAAATGAATATTTTCAAGGAAGGAAGAAATGAGTGAATGAATGAACATATAGGCAGTACTCTGATAGAGCTGTGAATTAAAGTGTCATGAGTAATGGCAGCCCTACCTCTGCTTCATGACTCATCCATGATCCTCCTATGATGGAAATAATGCTCACAGCATAGGTACCTCACCAGAGGTGTGGGGAGGAGTGTTCCTTACTCACAAAAGGTGCTTTGAGATCTTTGGAGGAAGGTGATACATTCAGGTATTATAAATAATACACTGCTGTTATGACAACCCATATGTAAAATTACAAGAGTATAAAATAATGTTTGAATACAACTATGCCACCAATTTTGCTTTGTGCTTAGTTCATCAAGTACTGAGCTACAGTGTGGGAGGCTTCATCCTTACATGAACTAGTTGGCTTATAGATGTTTCCCTGTCAGTTAACAAGTATGTGCAAGGAAAGTTTTAAATATGCATTGAGTTGTATTTGTGGTGATGGTTTTTTATACGAAACCTGAGACTTCTGGCCTGTGAAGTGCCTAGGAGAAAACTAATTTTTGATGACTCTTCATAATTTGATCTGTGGAATCTTGAAGATGAGAGATCTTCTTGGTTTAATTTCCTATTGCTCAATGACTGTCTTGGATTAGAGATTTACTCAACATATTAAGGGACCTACTGCATGTCAGACATGGTGCTAGGGGTTAGGGATAGAGCAGTAAACAGACAAAACTGAAGGATTACCTAATATTTCAGTGTTTTCGATCTCTAGGTAAATGCAGATCACCTTAGAAATAGTAATACATGACACATATCTTTGTGTCAATGTAAAACCTGTTCCTGGTCTCAGCTTTTACAAGAGATCTCTAGAGAGGGAAAGGAAAAGTCAAAACCATACAAAACAATACTGCTATTTTCCATCATCCTGCATATCAAAGTTCCCTCATCTTTCTTAATACCCTCTGCCATCATTTGAAGGCTTACCCATGCCCTTTTTGCCAAGGCACCACACACTTGTGCAGTTTGTTGACTATATGATGGTGACTTGCAGAGGAGGTGGGTAGGCATTGAATTCCAGCCCCTACCTTTACCTGCTAAGAAGTGTATTGTATCCACCTGACAAAGGAGTATCCTTTTCTAGCTTTTGTTTTGTTTCTTTTTTTTTTTAGAAAGAGAGGGTGGGGGAGGGGCAGAGAGAGAGAGAGAGAGAGAGAGAGAGAGAATCTTAAGCAGCTCTATGCCCAGCGCGGAGCCCAATGTGCGGCTCAATCTCACAACCAGGAGATTGTGACCTGAGCCAGAATCAAGAGTCAGATGCTTAACCGACTGAGCCACCCAGGCACCCCTCTTTTTCTAATTTGATCATAGCACTGTAGGGCCACAGTGGCTCTCTTGGTTCTTCAGAGTTCTCAGGCAGCTAGTTCCCATCTGCCCCTTGACATGTATTTTCATGTTATGTTGAATAGCACTGCTCTGAGCTGCAAGACAGGGAACATTGGGGGATGGGGAGAAGCCAAGGCTGAAGAAGTGAACCAACAACCCCTATCAGCTTCTAAGATATTTAAATAATAATCAGATAAATGAAAACTAGCTGAGGCATGATGCTGTGTGAAATGTTCTGCAGCAAAAAGGAAGCAATGGTAGAGCAACAAAACTGCCTTTTCAGTTTTAGTAAACTGGAAGAACTGTCAACTCACAACAGGTTGCTTCAGTATTGCATTGCAACTGAAGAACATGATACAGTCGGACCACACGGCTCAACCTTTTGGCAGAGCTCATTTGTGGGATTTGATATCAGATGATTTGATATAGGATAGATGTCCTGCTGAACCCTAGGGATGGCTTTGGGTATTAAAGTGTTTTCCTTTTGCCGTTGCTAACTTCTCTGTGGTCTGTTGACATTACGTCATGTTGCAAACAATGAGTGGTAGAGACTGCAGTGTCAGGATGTAGTGACCTGATTAGTCCAAACTCCTGCAGGGGAGACGGGCAAATAGATGAGCCCCAACAGGACCTGAAGAACCATGTCGTTTTGAAATCCTGGGTGGATGGGCCACGCCCTGTGTACACCTTAAATCTCTTGGTGCTCTGAAGGTATAATCGTTGCTCAACAACTCCCAGGACGGAGTAAATTAGTTCTTTATATGATTTGATGATGATAAAAGTTTAAATGTAACTTATTAAAATGTGCAAATGTGGGCATAATAAAAATATATTTTAAAACTTGGAATTAGTATTATATGAGAACATGAAAATGAACCAACTGCATTAACACCTTTTTACAATATATTCTCTTTCTGACAGTAGTTAAGCAGTTAGATTTGTGGCTTAACACACAGCCCTAAAGCAAATGTAACATATGAAGGAATATGATTACTTTATACTGCACAATTTATCATTTTACTTAGCAAGTAAAGATTCCTAGGGTATTTCTTAAATTGATTAATGATTATTGTTTCAAAAACCTTTGGAGAATATTGCTTTGAATTTTATTGAAATCAAGAATATTGCTTTTCAGTTTTCAAGTTGGGGAAACAAAGAGATTAAGTAAAACATGCCATGAATCCTATACCCACCAAAGATGAGAATTAAAGCAATTGTGGAGCTTTACACGCAGAGCATACCTGGTAAATGTAGTTTATTGCTATAAACCGATTAATGTAATTCCCACTCTTGCAATAATAAATGTTGCATGTAGATTGTTTTCTGTTTGAGAACAGATACTGCCACTTATTGATATTTACATTGCTAGTACCCTGCAATTGATGATGATTGAATGAATCAATTAATGAACGAGTATGAGAGAAAACCCCTAAGAACTGACCTCCAAGCACTCCATTCGAATCCCTAGACTCTCCCAGTTTCTCTCTTGCTCAGTGCCTTCCCAGATCATTGATGCTTTACTTGAGCAATCAGGAAAAAGGAAGCAATCCAGATGGGAGGCTAGCTGTGGTCAGATGCCTCTGAAATGAAAAAAAGTATTTGCAGATGTTTCAACAAGTGCAGGGGTTGAGCTGAGTCTAGACCACAGGAAACAACTTCCACACCTTGGGGCTACTACAATAAAGGTATCATCACTCACCAACACAGGGTTCTGTTGGAAACTTGAAAAGGCCCTCAGGATCGGAATGCTGCATGAATCCAGACTTGCCTCAGGAATGCCGCAAGTGATCAGAACTAAGTACAGAAATTAATATGATTTGTAAAAATGGCAATAAAGATCATAGTTACCTGGGAATCAAATCCTTTAATCACTTTAGACAAAGCTAATGAAACTAAAAGAAACCATCATTGATTTTGAGAGTCTCCTTCTAAATTAGTTGGCCTTTGGCTTTTAGAGAGCAAAGTTCAAATTCCAATTCCTGTCTGACAGGAAAATAAGTCAGATACAAAGTAGATAGATAGTCTTTAAGCCTCCAAACTGGAATAGCAGTGCATAAAGATCTGAATCTTGAAGAGACTTTGTTTTTAGAGTTGCTGAATTCATTCATCTACTCTGATATTTTCCACTGTGCCTTTTGAGGCTGTTCACTAGATTTATGATATGTGCCTGTGTTAGCTGATCTGTTCAAATGTAAATAAATTTTAGACTTTTTAATGAAAAGTGCTAAATTCTATTCTGTGCATGCCCTCTTCCTGAGCACATTAGCTTTTTAGCTGCACAGCGGATGGTGAAGCACGTGGTCGTAAGTACCAATTGCTTAATAAGATACTAATAAAACACAAAGGCACTTTAAAAAATGCTCAGAACTAAGCTCAGCCATTTACTATTTTTATGCCCTGGTCATATTATTACCTGAGCCTATTTTCTCATCTTTCTCTCTTTTTTTAAGTTTATTTATTTATTTTGCGAGGAAGAGAGAAAGAAGGAGAGAGGATGTGTAAGAGGTGGAGAAGCAAAGAGGGGGCAGGTGACAGAGAATCCCAAGCAGGCTTCCTCTTATCAGCACAGAGCCCACCCTGGGCTCAGTCTCATGAACCCTGAGAAGACTGAGCCGACCAGGTACCCCTCCTCTCTCTATAATGTAACAGCTGAAGAATGGTATTTTGGTTTTGGCTCAGGGAACAAGGGAGAGATTTTCTAAAACAGTGATCGGAATACTTGGCAACATTGGATTTGTTCCATAAAATCCTAAACATTTAAATTGAGAAGAACTGATAGTAGCATAGCTAGCTATAGACACTTGACTAATGGAGATCAGCTTTTCATCAACCCAAAATGAAGTTTTTAGAAAATTACAAGGAATGCAAGAAAATGCTGGCACTATTATTAAAATTGATCAGGGTATTTTGGGGGATGGAGAAAAATTAATTAGCCCTAACATTATTAGAGAATTATGCATATGTTGCTATTCTTAGCAAACTGTCTTTTGTGAATATTGGAATTCAAAATGCAAAAAACTAAATGAGAATGCTGGCAGCAAATCCTTTTGTTGTCGTTTAAAAAAAAAAAAACCTCAGAGGTATATCAGATGTGCCGAGATTCTTTGTTATAGAATTGGATCATTCGAATAAGGAAGAAATTTAAATGTCAAGATCAAATTCCTCATTTTATAGATGAGAAAGCATATTCTCATATTAAAAACATTATTACTGTCATTATCATCATCATCTTTACAGGTGCCACTCAAGGCACCCACATCTGTTCTGGGAATCCAGCAGTGAACAAGACAGATGTGGTCTCCTGCCCTGAATCACTTAGTTAATGGAGGAGCTATCACCAGAAATGAGTCTGTGGGTTTCTAATTAAAAGAGCTTCCATTAATCAAGTACTGACTCTAGACCAGGCCCTAAGTGTTTCACCTACATTAAGTCACGTAATCTTCACTAATTTACAGCAGGGTGGAGCTTGTCTTCCCACTGCTGACGTCTCCTTCCCTGTGAAGGGAGCTCCATTAACGCAATAATCCTGGCTTCTCTCCCTGCCTTATTTACTCTGCCCAAGGGGAGATTAAGTGACATCTGAGTTTGGAAAGAGTAACGGTGCATGAGTAGCCCAGCCCCTTCTCTTCTCTTAGGACAGAGGTGCCTAAAGGGAACATTTGTTCTTTGCTCTTCTGGGCCCAGAGAGGAACAAGGCCGAAAAAGGCCTCTTCAGGTCTTATGAGTGGGGAGATAAGTCCCATAATGGGGTTTTATATTAGGAAGCCCACTTTCCCATAGATATCAGCTTTCTCATCAATAAAATCTGTGTGTGTGTGTATGCAAGAGAGAAGCATTTTGTAAAAATAAAAGAGCAAATAAGCAAGTGTGTACTATCATATCTGAATCATCCCAAACCAGCCAAATTCTATCCGGTGTGCATGTCTGTACCTCACATCCTGACCCCACCTGCTACAGCACTGAGGAAGTAGCATCTTAAAATAATTTCAATATAGCCTTCTGGGATCATATGCCCAAGCACTGAGAAGCTTGCACAGCAGGCTGGACCTGTTGCAGATGGCACGTAAAATTAACCATCATACCTTCTAAACAGATTTGGTCCAGTTTTCCCAAATTCTAAAACTGTGTTTCCTGTTGGGCTTCTTAGGAGACAAAGTGGTAAGATGAAAAGAGCTGGGGATTTATAGAATTGGAAGACCCAGATTTGAGTCCACCCTGAGTAAGTCTCTCTAACTTTGAACCTCTGTTTTTTCCTCTAAATAACAACACAGATTGCCTTAATGAGCTTACATAGTTGTTTGAGGCCCACAGAGGAAAATGCATGTGCAAGAGCTTTGTAAATTGTAAAGAAAGATAAAAATGTCAGTTGTTTTACAGACTTAAAGATACAGACTCTAGATAATAGTTCTCATGTTAACGACAGGTTTTAAGCTTGACTTTGTACAAAGATGTTTGTATGGTTTGGTGGCTGATAGTGGCCTAGGTGCTTATTATTTAAAGGCTAAGAACCACTTCACCAACTAAGCTCTCCGCTCTCCCAACCAACATTACTTACTTAGTATAATTAAAAAATAAAAACCTCTCTTCCATTGCTGTCTACATTTTTGCCATTAATCTTCGGCCCTAGGTGATACCTCTCTCAATGACCTGTGGATTCTGAGCAGGATTATAAAATGCTTTTCCACTAAGAAGAAGCAGCAGCAAATGTGAGAAGTGGGGTCAAGGTAGGGAGGATGATAGAGAGGCTGAAGGCAGGTGAAAGGCATAGAAGAGTCTAGGCTTTTCAACCAAAAGTTCTGATAAAGAAACTGAGGAGGGAGCAGAAGGTAGCCAGGAACAAGGGAACATTGTGTCAATGTGGCACCTTTTCCATAAGTTATTTTAAGGTTTGCTCCCTCTGATCGGTCAACACTATCTCAACCTGAAAAAAATGGATTTCAGCCCTGTGTCTCTGACCATCCAGCTGTGTGACCTTGGGTATGTGACTTTGCCTCCCTGGGTCTCATTTTCCTTATCTGTAAAGTGAAAGCTTTGGATAAATATTCTCTAAAGTCATTTCCACAACAAATATTCTGTAATTCTAGCAAAGAGCCTGTGAATTTCCTCCTCTTTCAACATTTAAATCATATCTTCCCGGGGCGCCTGGGTGGCTCAGTCGGTTAAGCGTCAGACTTTGGCTTAGGTCATGATCTCCCAGTTCGTGGGTTCAAGCCCTGCGTTGGGCTCTGTGCTGACAGCTTGGAGCCTGGACCCTGCTTCTGATTCTGTGTCTCCCTCTCTCTCTGCCCCTCTCCTGCTCACACTCTGTCTCTCTGTGTCTTTCAAAAATAAATAAAATGAGAAAAAAAATTTAAATCGTATCTTCTAGGGTGGTGGGGGGGATTATCTTAGAAATGTGTGAAGAAGCAGGTTGTGTGTGTCTGTGTGTCTGTATGTCTATGTGTTTGCATATGTGTGTAGACATCAACGGTAAAGTTAGAACACCATAGGCCAGAGAGAAGCATTTCATGAAAATTAAAACAGAAATTAGGCAATCGTACTCTATACAGTTAGGAAATTGTAACCATTTCTCTTATAAGCAAAGAAACTCCCCCAAGAAGTTGTTCCAATTATAGTTGTATTCAGACACATTCACAGTTCAGTTAAAACACTGTTGGGCCTTACAAATCATACTTGAAAGATTAAAGAATACATACTGGCATTTAAAGCAGGCCACCAGCCTAAAAGCAGACAGGCTTCTTGATAATTGCTCTAAGTCACTAAGAGAACAAATGAATAGTTGTTAAATTCTCGAAACGATACATTTTTTTCCTGTGTGTGGAGAACAGATTCCCATGTTTTTCTGCATGGTGATAATTCTGTTCACTGTGTAAGTAGGATTAAGCAAAAGAATAACAGAAAGAGATCAGTCATATGACCACAGGCATTAAAAGAAAAACAGAAAAATTTGGGGAGAGGGATTCATCAATTCAGTATTAATCATTCAGAATCTGTGGAAAGGCATTTTCTGTGTCTTTCATGTACTTCAATAAACTATTAATAACTGCCATCTATTAAATAAAATTCCACCCTCAGAAACAATAAAGAGATAGGAATACTATTGTCATGTTTCTTGTTTATATAGATGACCTATCTACTTACTCTTCCCTATCAAACATGACTACTGCTTCTAGAACTGAAGATCATAAATAAGCATTATTACAAGGTTAGAGATGGGAAAGTCTCTTTGAACTGAGACTTGCACTCAAATCCCAGTTCCACTAAATCTAGGATTTGATTTTTCTCATCTGTAAAATGGGCCTTACAGTTGTGAAAAACCACAGTACTGCATGGGAAGCACCTAATAGGCACTCAGTACACAGTAGACGTTATCATTTTTCCTTTGTTAATAATGTCTCAGTGGGGCAAATAACTTGGTTCTTCCTGATTTAAATTTGAAATCATGCTCCTTCCAGGTCTTAACTCCTATGTAACTATGCCGTTTCAGAAAAGTTATGTAATATTCCTAAGACTACCTGGAAAAATGATGGTTTTCAGAATATAATCTATCTTCTGACATTAAAAAAAGAAGAAAGAAAATAAAAGAAAAAGAGGAAAAAACAGGAAGAGGAAGGAAAGAAGAGGGATTAAAAACAAATCGATAAGAAGTCCAAAGTAGAAGATGAAGAGATACAAAAAGAAAAAGGAAAGAGACTTAGGTCTTTGCACCAGCCTATAGCCACATTCAGGAGTTCCTTAAGTCCCCTGAATGGTGTTCATGAAAATCCCAAGGCTTCTCTTGCTTGACTCGCCCAATTGTAATTGTCCTTTGAGTTGAAATACCTTTTTTTTCAGACTTTTTCCAGACTATCAAATTTCTGTTCATCTTCAAGGCTCTCACTGTATCTCACTGGAGAACCAGCATAGGGGGGCCTGGGTGGCTCAGTCGGTTAAGTGTCCGACTTTGGCTCAGGTCATGATCTCACAGTCTGTGAGTTCGAGCCCCGCATCGGGCTCTGTGCTGATGTCTCAGAGCCTGGAGCCTGCTTCCGATTCTGTGTCTCCCTCTCTCTCTGCCCCTTCCCTGCTCATGCTCTGTCTCTCTCTGTCTCAAAAATAAATAAAAACATTAAAAAAAAAAAAAAGAACCAGCATTTGTAAAGCATATACCAAATGCCCAGCATCTTGTTAGGTGACTTATTTGAGTTGCATCATTTATAAGGAGCAGTAGCCCTGAAAGGTGGATATTATCAATCCTTTACACAAGGAGGCAATGAAGAATTAAGTCAATTATCCAGAAAAAGAGTCAAGCCAGAATTGGACCCTAGGACTATAAGATCCAAAAGCCTTCATTTTTGTTCCTTTGCATCACAATGCATATAACCCTGATCCTCTCTATCAGAATTAATGGGCCCTTCTTCCACTCTCTTTCAGCACTTAGCTTATCCCTTTATCATAACAGTTATTTCACTGCATTTTGTTTTGTTTTGTTTTGTTTTAAGATTTTATTTCTTTGAGTAATCTCTACACCCAACATGGGACTTGGGCTTGCAACCCAGAGATCAAGAGTCACGTGTTCTACTGACTAAGCCAGCCAGGAGCCCCTCACTCCATTTTGTTTTAATTTGTTAGTTTCATTCTCTCTTCTGCCAATTCTATTCCATTTATTAAACATTTGTTGAGCATCATCTATGGGTAAAACACTGAATTATATTCAGGCTCTAAGTAGACTGTAATTTTTTGTTTTGTTTTGTTCTTATTTATGATTTCCTTGTTTTTTAAATTGTGGCAAAAAAACACGTCACATAAAATTTGCCATCTTAACCATTTTTAAGTGTACAGTTCAGTAGTGTTAAGTATATTCACATTTTGTGCAACTGTAAATTATTTCATTAATGTCTGTAATTCCCATACTGCATAGCACATGTTTGCTGAATAGCTGGGACTTTCCCACCCATTCCCAAAACTTCCAGTCTCCAAATCCCAATGTTCCTGAGTCCACTGTGCCCAAAGGGATCGTGGGTGGCCCTGTGGCCAAAGAGAGAGATAATATTTCTAAGCCCCTACCTAAGAGCTTGTCATACATCCCAGATCTTTAATTTTATTTACTAATTTTCAAAATAGGTCATAAACCCACATGGTTCAAAATTCAACAAGTATAAAAGAGTGTACAATGAAAATTGCACACTCCCCAGCCATCCAATTTCTCTCCCTGGAGGCAATCTTTAGTATCCTTATTATTTTATGCATATACAAGCAAACACACACACACACACACACACACACACACACATTTCCTCTGCGTACCTTTTATACAAATTGTAGCATACTATTTATATACGCTTATATGTGGATATGTAACTTATTAATAAGTTCTCGATCAACATTTAGTGGTTTTAGGGGGCCAGGCTTTTGCTAGTAAAATATTACTGCAATGAATATATCATTTTGCAAGTGTACAAGCATACCAGTCTGATAAGTTTCTAGACTTGGAATTACTTGGTCAGGGGTGTGTACATTTGTGGTTTAAGCAGACATTGCTGGAGATTTTTATATTACCGTTTCCCCTCCCCACTCCCTAGTAGTTGAGAATTGTAGTGTAATGAACAGATGTTACTACCAACAATGACAGTGTGTATTCAACACGTTAATAGTGCGGTGACAGAAGAAATAGAATCATTACCCCCTGGCTTCTTTTGGTCAGTATTTCCAATTCATGAAAGAATCTGCTTGACTAGGTTTGTCATGTCCAGCCAGGCCTCATCAAGGTCTCCTGGAGTCACTAACCTAGGACTATTTATCACTCTGGGGTCACATACTCAACTGGATTTCAGGCTAGTGGCGTGGGATCAGCCTGAAGAGCCAGGGACTGCCTCTCTAGTGGGGGCTATGGACAGAACAGGATCCCTTCGGAGGGGCCTCGGCAGGCAAGCACTGAGATTGGGATATGTATAGGGTGACTAGAATTTCAGTTTTCCCAGGATGGCCCCAGGCTATGTCTGTTGTCTGGCATAATTACCAGTAGTGCTCCCTTTCATGCTTTCATGCTCAAAAGCGTCCCAGTTTGGAGTACAACATGCTAACAGTGGCTAAGGTAGGGCAGTGCTGTTCATGCTGTATTGTAAGGAGCCCTTGGATTTATAAAGGTGACTGAGGAGAGACTTTCGGAGGAAAAGAGAAGGCCAAGCAGGTGGGATTTGTACCCCATTACCACTGTCTAATGTGACTAAGAGGAGATTAAGCTTATAATAATGAACACATTTCTATCTAATGGGAGTTAGATGTTTCTCAAAACTTTTAAGTCAGATGCACTTGTCCCCTCTCTAATGACATATAAGTACTGTTGGGCATTTCCTCCACCAAAATAGATCACTGAAAATCTCTTGAGGTGGTAATCCCTTGACCTCAGCAGATATAGCATCTGGATTTAGCACTCATTTGACAGTGCAGATGGGGTTAGGCCTTGAACTAATGGACCACTTGTGGCTTTTAACAAGAGCTTTCCCGAATGCACTTCTACTCCATGACAGTCAGATCATGGAATCTGGTCAAGAGAATGGTCAAGAATGGTCAAGAATGACATTCTGAGTTCAGCTCAAAGATGCTGCACTTTGATTTATGTCCAAAGCAGCATGTAAGCAGTGCAAAGGATAGACATGAGGTAAGGCAGACACGGCTGCCTGTTGCCTCCTTTATTCTTCACAGAGACACATAAATTTGGTGGTCTTGGCAGCTTGAAGAGAGTGAGATGTCTGGGAGGTCAGAGGAGCCCAGAAGTACGAGCTCAATATCTTTCATACCTCCAGCCACATCAGCAACAAGAAACAATTTATGCTACCATATAAGGCAAAAATGTAGTTATTCAGCAAGCTGAATAATGTCCATATTTCAGACCTTGAAATGGATGCTGTGCCCAGCCTGGGGCAGTCTCTCCTTATCTACACCTGGGCGGCAGGGTGTAGGAGTTTCCACTTATTTTGCAGGCTGGCTTGGCCTTGGTCTACCACAAACATATTTGAACCTTTAAGTTCGCAAACAAACCCCTGGCCTTCTCCTGAATTAACACGGGCTAAAGGACATCTGTGTTGATTGTGATTCTCTAACTCCGTGGGCCACGCTTTCCATTTTATTAATCACTTTGCCTCATCTCTTGCTGATTACTCTTGATTGCAAAAGCCCAGCTCTTCAATTGCTGCCTGATTCTCTTTGTCCTTCAGAACTATTCCTTCTGTGAAACAATTCATCCCTTACACACATGCAACGCTCATCCTTTTCTCCTCATTTAAAATGTTTACTCTCTCCACTTTTGTTTCCATCATAGCCATATGTGTCTTCTTATTAGCTCTTCCAACAGCCTCACAGCCCTTGTACTTTCTGGGACACCAAGGAGGCAAGAGTGTTCCTAAAGTACCCCCAAATCTGTGCACAGTCACAGCAAACATGGCCAGTGACTAAAAACGGCCACCACCAACAGCTGGTAATATCATTCATTAATCAGTGCCAAACAGGACAGAGGAACATTTCCTCTGGAATATAGTTTTGTTCAAATCTATGGAAGCACATTGTTTTAAAGTCCTTAAATAAAGTAACTTATTGTCCTCCTTCTCCTTGTTTCACTTCTTTTTTTCCTTTTCTCAATCTCTCAATCAAAGATGGCTTAAGATCATTTATAGAGTCCAAAGAAGCTGATTATGGCTTGAATGACAGGAAGAAAATGGGTAGAGGGGCCAAAGAAAACAGGAAGGCTGCAAAAGTGAAAAGAGAAAAGTGGAGAAGATCACTACTAACTTGGAGCTCCCGGATGCCCATTGAGTTAGAGTTTAATTTGTATCAGTTTGCAAAAACAAATAGGAGTCCAGCTCCTCTCTAGCAGCCCCTCCCAACAAGGGAGGATGATTTGTAGGAGAGATTGTATTAAGAGACTACACTTCCCACACACCAATACTAGGTCTGGGCTTCTGATTTGCTTTGGCTAAGGAAACATGAGTAGAAAGACATGTGACACTTCCTAGAAGAAGCTTTAAAAACCATTGCATGGTTCTGTCATTGCTTTTCTCTCTGTTATAAAAGGACCAATGCGTCACAGGTGGGGATTGCTCCTTCAGTCCAAGTCCCAAAATAAAGATGCCATGGAACAGAAGCTGATCAGTCATTAACATGAGTGAGAAAATAAATCAGAAAACAACTTTTGTTGTTTTAAACCACTAACATTTCAGGTTCACTTGTTATCGCAGCATAATGTAGCTTGACCTGACTGATAAAGCCAGTTAATTCCAGAAAGCAGAGAGAGAGAGAGAGAGCAGCAGTAGAGATGTTTGGGAGAAGGGAAAGAGTGGGTATTGTGGCACAATGACACAGGAGATTTAGGGAGCCATTCAAATGTCAACAAAACCTCCAAAGGGAACAATACAAGCTCTGACAAGAAGAGCCAGGATCAGGAGAAACTTACACAAGGATTCTTTCAGGAAATGGGAGGGGAGAAAAGGGACACAACTGAGACTGAATTAAAGAACAAAAGTACCTTATTCTTAGTTGTCTATAGAGTAGAAATGAAATAGTATTGGGTGTGGGGAGGACTAAGAAAAGCCAATATTTTTCTTTCCTCTGGGCCAAGTCTGACTGCCTGCAGTATGATGGAAAGCTTCGGATGGAATTCCTAAGGTATCCCACACACATCTCCATGAAGAAGGTACTGTTTTAGAGAGCGCGTGGATATTGTGGTAATCCAGGTCCCGCCTCCTGCCTGGGCTGACTCCTATGATTAGACTCAATCTAGGGATGGATGCAGAATCCCATCTAAGGAAACGAGGCCCTGGGCTGGCACAGAGCTCCAGGGGAGGTGTTTTTAGGGCAATTTCCTACTTTTCTATATTCTTTGTTTTATCTGTGCTTTGGATCCAATTGATGTTGAAAGCCAGGATTCTAATCTTCTCTCTGGAGCTGAGAGAAGTTGTAATTAGAGGTGGGTTTTCCCCACAGGTTGAGCATGTTGTCTTCATCATTCACATTGTTGCAGATACGGATGACTTCTTGTCTGTGCCAGGTGCAGGGTATGAGGTCAGAGTCACACGTACTGCCTAGGTCTCGGGGATGCACGAGGCCAGTGGTTACCTCGAAGAGTGGTCCTTGGAGCATCAGCATCACCTGGAAACATGCTAGAATGCAAAGTCTTGGGCCTTATCCAACACCTACTGAACCAAATTTCTGGGAGCCGGGCCCAGCAAGCAATCTGTGCTTCAACAAGCCCTCCCTGGGATTCTGAGGCACGCTTCAATTTGAGAATCACTGCATGAGGGGCATCTGTGAACAACAAATATGTGTCTCTTTCTCAAGGCATGTCATAACCCTAGGCTAAGGATCAACTCCACACCCTCCTTTTAGTTTATTAAATGATCATCCACTCCAGTTGCCAGCAGGGCCTCCCTATCTTCACAGCACATCTCAAGGCGGAAGAGGCAATGAGAAGGCTTCAGGCCTTCTTGTGGTGCCAGATTGAGCACCTGCAGCAGCACCTCCTGGCCAAGCCAGCTCAGATCCAGGCCAGCTTCAGGAGCCACAGACGAGTAAACCTCCACTGCTCTCGTCTCCCTTCACAGCAGGTCCGTGTGAGACAAAAGAGGCTACTGCTGAAATCCACCCTGTGAGGTTGGTATTATCTCCACTTTACACACGAGAAACCTGATGAGAGACTTAAATAACTTGTCGTAATCATAAAATGAGTAAATGGCGGAGTTGGGATTGAAATCCAGTCAGCCTATGTTCAGAATCCACTGGGAAATTGTTTGCAACATTCCCAGATACACGGTTTGAGAATCCTGCTGAGAAAAATGTGACTGGATTTGACAGCACGTGTCAAAAGGGTCCCCTCATGTCAACCTGCTGCCACTAGTCACTTGCTTTCCAAACTGAGGCAGTTGATCCGAACGTTAGCAAATGAAAGTATAATTCTAATTTCGAGATAGATGTATTGTTATTTCCCTTAAACGATTTGCTCTTTAAACTCTTCTCCAAACCTAGCACCAAGAGATGGGGACCTCCCTGAACTCCAAGCCCTGCACGCCTCTGCTGGGGTATCTCACAGGCATCTCTCACTGGGCACGTGCCGGTAGCATTCATTCCTCATTCATTCAGCCCACTCCTCCCCTGGCCTTCCCTGTCTCAGGGGACACACCACAGTGCTCTAGCCAAAATCTTTTTTTTTTTAATGTTTATTTATTTTTTGAAAGAGACAGAGACAGAATGCGAGTGGGTTAGGGGCAGAGAGAGAGGGAGACACAGAAACCGAAGCAGGCTCCAGGCTCCGAGCTGGCAGCACAGAGCCTGACGCGGGGGCTCGAACTCACAAACCCTGAGATCATGACCTGAGCCGCAGTCGGACGCTCAACCGACTGAGCCACCCAGGCGCCCCTGCTCAAGCCAAAATCTGAAGAGCCATTTCTTATTCCTTCCTTTCCTCTTTCTCCCATATCTATCTACTTGACTTCATCAGTAAGTCCTGGTAGTTGTCCTTCCAAATTGTATTCCAAGTCGGTTCACTTTTTCCCACTTCTGCTACCATCCAGGCCAAGCTGCCATCACCTCTCATGGACTCCTGTATTCACCTCCCAACCAGACTTACTGTATTTACCATCTCACCTCCTAAGATCTGTTCTCCACACATATTCTGAGTGAGCTTTTAAAAATAAACTGGCTATGTCACTCTCCTGTTTAAGTCCTCCAGTAGTTCCCCATTACATTTAGAATAAGATCCAAATTCCTTCCTAGGGCCCACAGAAGCCCCAGAGGAGCCAGACCCTGACTAATCCCTGGGCTCAGCACCTTCACTTACCCTGGCTCACCTCTCCGCACCCCCTCTAGCCTTCTTTCTGTTCTTTAGCAGGACAGGCTGGCTCATTGCTGCCGAAGGGTAGCAATGCTATTCCCTCTGCCTACAAACTGCTTTCTTGGGATCTTGAATTGACTGTCCAAGATATCATCTGTTAGTTCTCAGAGCAAATGCATTTCCTAAGAAATATCTTCCCTAACCACTCTATTTAAACTAGTATATAGCCTCACCCCATCATAGTACCATTTATTGCCTTCATAGTGAGGGGATCAGAAAAGGCACCCCAAATATGCTGTTTTGGCATACTGATTTGAGCAGACACAGGAAGGGTCCTCTGCCCTTTCCCCTTTCTACCTAAAAGCAGGGTGTAAATTTCCTATAAGAAAGATGCCCCCTGTACCAAAAAGAATAGAAAATTCTTATCATTGGAGATGGGAGTTAATGCCAAGTTGAGCCTGCACAAACAAATGTTACTAAAATAACCTTTATCTTCCATTTGTTTCCCCCATACATTTCCTAGTCACTTTCCCAAAATTTACCACCACTAGAGGCCCGAACCTCCTCCCTTCATCTAACTACTTTTTCACAATTTATCACCTTTTGTTAGAATGGCATAAAAGCCCCCACATCTAATTACTTCTTCAAAGGGTTTTACCTCTTTCCTGTGAAGTCCCTTGTGCCGTGTAAAAATACTAACATCAAATAAAATGCATACACTTTTCTCATCTTTGAATTTTTTTTAAAGTTTATTTATTCTTGAGAGAGAGAGAGAGAGAGAGACAGAGACAGAGACAGAGACAGAGACAGAGTGCGAGAGGGAGGTGGGGCAGAGAGAAAGGGAGAGACAAAATCCAAAGCAGGCTCCAGGCTCTGAGCTGTCAGCACAGAGCCTGACCCAGGGCTCCAACCCATGGATCTCAAGATCATGACCTGAACCAAAGTTGGACGCTTAACGGACTGAGCCACCCAACCACCCTACTTTCTTCCTCTTTAATCTTTCATCTTTCAGCTTAATTTGCAAGTCCTAGCGACAGAAATAAGAGAGTTAGAGAGAAACTTTTCTTTCCCTACACTGTCACTTACCTATCAAAATTTATATTGTGTATCCTTTTATTTACCATTTTTTATTTTATTTAAAAAATTTTTTCAAAACATTTATTTATTGCTGAGAGACAGAGAGAGACAGAGCATGAGCAGGGGAGGGGTAGAGAGAGAGGGAGACACAGAATTTGAAGCAGGCTGCAGGCTCTGAGCTGTCAGTACAGAGCCCCACGTGGGCTCAAACCCACCAACTGTGAGATCTTGACCGGAGCCCAAGTCAGATGCTTAACCGACTGAGCCACCCAGGCGCCCCTATTTACCGTTTTTTAAAATGCCCTCTGCTTGGGGTGCCTGGGTGGCTCAGTCAGTTAAGCATCCGATTTCAGCTCAGGTCATGATCTCATGGTTCATGGGTTTGAGCCCTGTGTTGGGCTCTGTGCTAAGAGCTCAGAGCCTGAAGCCAGCTTCAGATTCTATGTCTCACTCTCTCTGCCCCTTCCCTGATTGTTCTCTCTCTCTCTCTCTCTTTCTCTCTCTCTCAAAAATAAATAAACAAAAAAATAAATTAATTAAAAATATAAATAAATAAATAAATAAAATGCCCCCCACTCTAAAATGTAAACTCAGTAAAGCTAAGAAGAGTATTTGTCCTATTCACCACCATATCTACAGGCCTGGCACAGAGTCAGTCCTCAGTAAATATTTGTTGAGCAGCTGAATCTGCCCAGAGGCAATGTAGTTAAAGCCCCAGGGAGAACAAGGTATCTGAGACAATGTCAACAGAGAAGCCTCCTTAACTGACCACCATTGATAGAATTATTTGTTTCAGGTCCCACACACAGTACCACCTTAACTGGGCATTTCTTAAATGCAATTGAAGGTAACAGATCTTCCAGTTTAAAGAGAAAGGAAGAAAAGTATGAAGATTTGAAGAAAGGAAAAGTAAACTACCATAAAAGGGCATTGTGAATAGCACACAGCAAGAAGTCTAAATGTAGAGCAGATATCAAATCCTAAATGCCTGGTTTTAAAAAGCAGTTTTAGCAGAATCCTGGGGAGAGAAAATGGATAGAAGTGTGGGGGTCATGGATAGAAAGCAAGAGATGCAGAGACACAGAGAGAGACAGGGACCAAGAGACATTAGATTATAAGCTATATTCTGCTAAGCAGTGGATTCAAACTAACTCCACCAAATGATGTGTGTGTGTGTGTGTGTGTGTGTGTGTGTGTGTGTGTACACACACACACACACACATTCACTGGGGAGGAGAGTAATCAAAAGAGTATTTTATTATATACAGGGAGAAGGAAACCAAGTGTGGAGACGTTTGCCAACGTGACAGTGGTAACAACCCTCCAACAACAGTGGGTTTGCCAGTGACATCACAGCCTCTGCTGGCCATGATGACCTCTCCCGGTCTCATGTGCTACATGACCTTTCCCATGAAAAGTTTGCTGTGGGGGGTCTGATGTGCTGCTACCAGAGTAAGAACTTTCCAGTGTGTGCAGTGCGACAGTATACTCTCCCCTGCAATCAATAGCTTATTAGCCAAGAAGTACAAATAAAGTGTTATTGTAGGGAAATGCCAAAGCAGAAAACTAAATGATTTTTTAAAACACAAACGTCTTAAAATGCAAGAGGTGTTACGTATCCTCACACACTCACACACACATTCTTTTATATACCAAGAGAGCTTCATGAAGGGGTTTGTAAATTTAGATTATTTTAAATAATCATAATACGATTTGGGGCCATTTCTGATTCAAGCTAATATTATAGGAAATGGTTTTTTTTTTTTTTGTGACTCCTTTTTAAAAAAATTGGTATTTAAAAAAAGGAATACCATGAGGGAAATTATAAATGTAAAGTAATGCAAAAATAAATTTGATGAGAAGTACTCCCCTTGTCAAAGTAGGTCTGTGATAGACAGGAAATGAATTTGAAGAGATTTTTAATGGCATCATCTTTTTCTCTCTAATCCATTTGCACACCATTTGGTGTCACTGATGTCCGTTTATTATCAGTGTAGTGGTCGAGGCAGAGTCAGACAGCCCCGGATTCAAATTCCAGCTCTAGCATGCCCTGGCTCGGTGAGTCACTTAATCTCCCCCAAACTTTTCTCATCTACAAAACGGGGGTCATGGGATTGTTGTAAAGATAAAATAAAATAATGTACGTAAAACTTCTGGTACAAAATAATATGCAGTGTACAGTCCTAGTAATTATTATGAATTAAATTAATTCCATAAATATTTATCACGTGCCTTTGGCATGGTAGGCATTGTTCTAGGTGCCGGGGGTGGACATCAGGGCTGCCTGTAGGATGGTACAGGTTGTGCACAAAGCAAATCCACAGGCCGCCATTTGTATCATCATCTGAAGGAACAATGCAACCTGAAGCCAGTAGGATACAATCTGTGAGTCATACTTTGTTGCCCTTACAGTGGAAAGTAAAATGAGTAAAGCTTACATTCTAATGAAAGGAATAACATTCATTATTATGACTTGACACTTAATAAAAACCCTATCATTCCACATAAGAGTAGCTAAGTAGTGAACCAAGAAGTACCATTTAAGCCTTTGGCAAACATTCAACGCTATGCTAGATGGAGTAGGCAGTATAGAAGTAAGGGATTTGCCTTGCCTTATTTCTGTAATTAAGCAGTTTAAAATCCAGTTGGAGTCGAAATATACAAAATGGGGACAAAATGTACGTCAGGGCTAATCTGCATGATATAATTAAGTACAGGCAGACCTCATTTTGCATGGCAATGTGGGACCATAAAAATGACCTATGCAAGCTAAAGCCACACAAAGTAATCTTAATAATCAATAGGGAAAATTGGGATTATTCCAAGATCTTTAAACACTTTTGAGAAACCATTCAAGATTCTCTTAAGGTCAGTTATAAATATATTGGGAAATGAAAAAAAAATAGTAAAAACTAACAGTCAGTAAGCTAAAATTTAATACATTTAAAAAATTGACAATTAAAGTATTTTAGTTCCTTGTGAAAAAACATCAAGAAGAGTTCCAACAGGACTTGCTTTCTTCTCACCATATAACTTACTACACATCTTTTCTATGCCTCGGCAAAATCGTCATATTCCTTTCTAAATCTGGATTCACTTGCGACACTGTATCCTCTCCACATTCAGTGTCATGAAATATCTCCAAGAGTTTCTTTAATGTGAAGTATTTTCCCGGAGTCACTTCCTTGGGGACGCCGTCATCCTTTTCCTCACAGCCACTTCCCCCTCTGAGGTCAATACGTCTGCCTTTGCCAGGCGCCTGACGGCATAAACAGAGGGGCTCATGCTGTACCGGTGTCCGCACAGCCATGAGCAACGATTTCTTCTCTCACTCCATTTACATTGCGTTGAGATTTGGCTTCCGGTGTTTCACTTTTCATTTCTCTGCTGCACTTTCATCTTTGTTGGTCAGTTCCCTCCTTTGATTAACCTTTTCTGTAAAATGGCACAGAGGTGCCTCACTGGGAGACGAGGAGGCAACCGCACACTTTGCTGTCTGCGGGGTGAACTAAAGAACAGATGCGAGGTGACTTTCAAGGAAGTGATTGGTCATGGATCACGATGCACATCTGTTATTTACATAGTGGTTTGTGGACTGAAGTGCTAGGATCAAAGTTTATACTTTATGCAAATAACAGTAAAGAGACCGTATAGCATGGTAACGAAAATTTGAACTGTGTTATTGGGGCACTTGTGGTATTTAACTACAATGTAGTGACTTGAATTCATGCACATTAGGGCCATGCACAGGACTGCCTAGCCTACATTATCTTTGTTAGTTTTTAGCAATGTATTCATAGAAAATATGTCCTCATGATAGAAAGCTATCGTATCTATTATAAGTGAATTGCATTAAACTAGAAGGTTAACAAAATAACACCTCAAATGAAGTGTTTTAAACATGTATCTTAGCATAACATAAACAAAGCTAATAAATACCTACTAAATCACCAAGACTAGTACGCCTACTATACAATAGCATGGCACAAGAAGCCAAAGTCCAATGGCTTTGAGTGTTTTCTGACACTTTAATCCATCTTTTTTCCCTTCTATTTTTGCCTTTTTCCTTTCCTATTGAAATTCAGATACAGTTAAATGTAATATATTTTGTTAAAAATAGCACCACAGAACTTGACTTTTATGACAGTATTTCTCTATTTCCCTGCTCCTTTTTTACCCTTCTATCTGTGTGTGCATATGCAAAGAAAGTATCCAGATAATGCTTTCCTACTCTTAATGATGATAATATCATTATGAAGTGGTAGAAAATGAGATGCTTTTTCTTCATGTTCATATTTGCACTGTGTGTGTGGCTTGAATGTTTCATGATGAGCATTGATGTACACGTTTAGCATTTACAAAAGCAATGGCAATTTTCCTCAAAACGACAACAAAATTTGGACACCTTTAAAAATAATTGAAAGAAATCTTTTCAAATTTTTCTAAATGGCCTAATTTTCTCAGAATTTCCTCAAGGAAGGTAACATTTGGCATTTTGAATGGCTGACTTGGTCCCTGATCGTTTTCTCTAACTCAGCTTGATTCTTCTTTCTAAAAGGAACTGACAATGGCCAAGGGTCTCCCACAAAAAAACCAACTGCCTATTCTTTGACCCCTACCGTGTGCTCTACTAAAATAGTTATTCCTATACTATTGGAGATCTTACCAAATTCTATATTTGTTGATGAAATTGAAAGCTCCATGAGAGCAGGGACCATATCTTCATTCTTGTGCACAGGCACTCCATAAATATGTGTGCATATGAAATTTTTTTTTAATTTTTGTTGAAAGATAAAATTAATGCTTTGCTACGTAAAGAATAAAGGGTTCGTTTAAAACTCTTCCTGAAATTTTGTTTTGTTTTGAGATTCAGAGCTTTCAAGTTCAAGACCATCAGCCTTTCTAGACTATATAGAGGCTGCAGATTCTAGGAAAACACTCAGGTTTACATTCAAATATTATGTAATCATCAACAGTAAGTAAAAATTAGAAGGCTCCCAAGCAAGTCTAAATTTTATGTTTTTAAATTTTGCTTCAAATAACAACTTTCTTATAGTAAAACATATTAGTATTTATTACATTTTGGTAGAAAAACCGTGTGCTTCTTTTTTAATTATTTTATTTTAGAGAGCGCCAGCTGGGGAGAGGGGCAGAGGGTGAAAGAGAAAGAATCATAAGCAGGCTCCATGCTGAGTGTGGAGCTAACGTGGGGCTCAATCCCACCACCCTGGGATCATGACCTGAGCCACACTCAAGAGTCGGACACTAACCTATTGAGCCACCTGGGCGCCCCAACTGCCTGCTTATAACACGTATTTTTTTTTTTTTTTAATTCGAGTTGACAAAGGGGCTATGTTCTTTGTTTCTTTGCATGAACAGATCAATTTAAAAAGCAAAACAGGGGCACCTGGATGGCCCAGTCGGTTATGCCTCAGACTCTTGGTTTAGGCTCAGGTCATTGTGAGTTCGAGCCCCATGTCAGGCTCTGGGCTGACAGTGTAGAGCCTGCTTGGGATTCTCTCTCTCTCCCTCTCTCTCTCTCCCTCCTGGCTCATGCTGCCTCGGTCTCTCTCAAAATAAATAAATAAACTTTAAAAAAAAAGCAAAACAGAGCAAACACCTAGGTACCCTGTACTTTCAGCCTTGCTGTGGATGTAATCAGGGTTCAGTTTTTTGACCTGTTTCTCTTCTTTCCATTACTTTCTATGAATTCTGCTTCTCTGTTTTCCTCAAGTTCCATTGATACAAAGAGTAGTTCTAAATCTCTCTCCTGCCCTGAACTGTCACCCCCAAGGCCTCTCTAATTTTGTATTTCTAATTGCTTATAATGTTATCATATAATCCACCGAGAATTGATGTCTTGATAGAATTCTCTCCTATCTAAGTTATCAAGGCTGCTTCCAAAGTGGCCTCCAACTCTGAAACTTGAGAGTTCTTGACAACAGTTTTCCTCTCTGGTTGTTCTGCCTTACATCAACTCATTCTGTTTAGTGTTCATGATACTTGTTCTCCATTTCCATCATTCCTGTTTCTGACTGAATCCTAATCCTCCCTTATACCTGGACTTGAACAACAGCCTTTATGCAGTGCTCCTGCTCTCAACCTATTCTGCATTCAGCAGACAGAACAGACTCTCCTCCACCATTTTTATCACTGTTCTTCTACCCACTGGAATCTACAGCATTTCCCCAAGATTAACTGTATTTTGTGAATTCAGCTTCCATTCAAGAACTTCCATTATCTACCTCCTTTTGTTATGAAATTATGCTACTTGCTTTTCAGAACCGGCCTATTTATAATCAAATTATGCAGCTTCCCTGTGGGAAACCTCATTTCATTCCAGACTCCTTACCAAAGGCTAATGAGTGTCTGCCAATCTTTCTGACCTTTTTTCCTATCATCCTTGATACATCTCAATATTTCTTTCTGTTCCTTCCCACCCAAGGCCCATTGTACTAGCTTTCTCCTCTGCCTTGAAAGTTCTTAGTCCAGATCAATGGCTTCTTCTTATCATTTGAGACTTAGTGCAAATGCTATCTCTTCAGAAAGCTCTTCCCTAACTATCCTGTCTGTGTGCTTTCACATATACTACTCTCATATGTCTTAGTTTTATTCATGATACTTTATATTGTTTTTCACTTGTTTTTTATCTGTGCCACCAGGAAAAAAAAAGTTCTCTAAAACCCAGACCCGGCTTTCTTGTTCACTGTTATATCTACGGGGCCTAGAATAGTGCCAGGCACACAGATACGGCCTAAGAAATATTTGCTGAATGAATTATAGTGACATAATTTTTACTCCCTGATTAAGCCAAGCCATTCTCGACATTGTCGTACATGTCCATTTGCAACTTCTTGGTTATGTGTTTTCTTCATTCTTTTCTCCCCTAATTCCCTTTACTGTTATTTTTTTTATCAACTTGTATTAGTCACTTCCTTCAAAATCTAGCTCAAATGCCACTTGTAAAACCTTCTTGAATTCTTCCTACCATGAGCATTCTTTTACTTCTCCCCATGAGATTTGCCCCATTGTTTTCATGATATTACTTTGTGCTTTTAAAAAAAAATTTAACAAATTGCTCTATAACTACATTTTTTTCTTATTGAGTCATCTAATTATTTTCTTGTTGAGAGAAGGTGTAGTTAAGTGACAAAAGCTTTGGGCTTAGAGTCCGGGAGAACAATTCCAGACTGTGGAGAGGCTGTTTCCCACATCTGTAAAATGGAAGACTTAGTCTAGACTGCACGTTGCAAAATGACAGCCCTCACGTTGAATAAGGCCCACAGATGTGTCTCACTTGGCCTCCATGAAACTCAAATTAGTGGGCAATGTTTAAAAATTGGGAAATTTTTGGAAAGCTTGGAAATCTACCCTCTCTAGAAAAAAAAAGAGAGAGAGAGAGACCTACATTTCTGCATGGCGATAGATCCACTGAGAAGGAAAGCAATTGTCTTCTAATGTGGGGTAGGGACCCTCTGTTGTGACATGATGCCCAAGCAGCCTGCACTCTTCACTTGTTTATGTTAATTCTTTGTGGGAGTTTGAATATATACCCCCAAGACTGCATCATTTCTGGGTCCCTTCTAACTCTACATATCTATGATTCTGGACAAATATATTTTATCTCTCTACCCAGACTTAAATTCTAGAAGGGCAGTGCCTGGTGCTTTTCTTCTGCTTTTGCAGTTTATACTGTCAGGCATAAAGCAGATGCTTTAAACCTGTTTGTTGAATATTAAATTTAGTTACACAAAAATATGTGGTGAAAACCATGTTCTACCTAATTAAAAATGTATTGCTTGGTTGGCTTTTATCAAGAAAGACTCCTACCAAAATGGAATTAAAATAGCGAACACAGAGTTTATGTGATATGGAAAATTTAACTCTGGACAGATATCAACCAGATGAAGTTTCATTTGGGCAGCAGAAAAGAAATGTAGGTCCTCGGTCTCTTTTCTCTGTGTGTACCTCCCACTGATGGTTCATTGTAGTCATGCAGGCATATCAATAGCAGAATGTACTCTGCAGATGAAAAATATTGCCATTTGTCCTCCTAAATAATGATCATAGGTTCAGGCAAGCTGGAACTTGCTGAGACCCTCATTTATTACAATACCAATAACTACCTTTGCTATATTCCCACAAAACCACAAACTCTTTGGCAAGTTCAGGACCACCATATTTAAGAAATCCCATTAGAGATTTTGCAACAATTAATTACCTCTTAAGGAGAACACATCACACTAAAATGTTTTCCGTGGATTAGCAGCAATAGCTAATAGATTCCACACCCCGGTTGGGCCATGCCTGGTATACCAAAGCGAATGGAGGTCACAGACCTATATAACCCAGGGCAGATTTAGTACCACTGGTGACAAAGACTATAGTCTGAACAATTTCTTCTCCATTTTTCCATTTTCTACTATAAAGAGTACTTGTAAATGACATAAATATTTGATGTGAGAAAAGATTGCACTCCTCAAAAACTTTTACACTAACAGAGGGCATAGCTGATATTATGCCATTCATATTAATACTAGAATAAATCTTTTTAATGAAGTTTGGATAACCATAATACTTGAAAAACATTCTACAACTTTGTATTTCTTTGGAACATTATATTCTAAAGAATTAAAGGGCAAAGAAGTTAATCTGATTAAAATATTTTAACGTTTAATTTAGACAGTTTCAATTTCTAATTTTTTTTTATAATGTGTGCAGGGACTGAGCTGAAATGTACTTTTGTATTATCTATGAAAAAAGTGGTTTAGTAAGTAAATGCATAGTATAAATAATATTTGAAAGGAAGCATTTACTTACCAAAGAAAATAATTCGTTTTCCAACACTTGAGATTTCCTTTATTTATAAAACACTCTATTCAAAGTGTAGGCAAGACCAGAACTTCTTAAATATGCTAATCATTTTTATCTGTTTACTGAATCTGGGCCTGAACTGCCAGTACTTATTAGTCATTTTTCTGGTTACTGTATGTACTTGAAAGTAATAAAGCTGCAAGTCCTTTGAAATGGCCCAGTTTTCCAGATTAGTGAATTTTTTAATATGTATTTACATTTTGGGTTTGAATAATCATCTTCCACTGATGTCTAACCCACTGCAAATTATACAGTTTGCCTATTAAGGAAATCTAGTCATGACTAACAGTGAAAACTAGGTAGAAGACATCTTTCTGCAAGCTGTGGGATCTTAACCCTGCAGAGCCTCAGTTTTCTCATGTATAAAACGGGGATGAAGGTGGGCTCCTGGGTGGCTCAGTCGGTTAAGCGTCAGACTTCAGCTCAGGTCATGATCTCACAGTTGATGGGTTTGAGCCCCGCATCGGGTTCTGTGCTGGCAGCTCAGAGCCTGGAGCCTGCTTCGGATTCTGTGTCTCCCTCTCTTTCTCTGCCACTCCCCCACTCAAGCTGTCTCTCTCTACCCACCCCCCCCCCCAAATAAACAAAAATTTAAATAAAATAAAAAAAAATTTTTTTTAATAAAAAAAATGAGGATGAAAGGGAGAGTAATAGAGAACAAGCAAGCATTCTCTTAGTAAACAAAATCTATATCATCTTTCCTAATATGTGTCAAAGATCCTACATAATTAATTATACATTTTCTAATTTATACTGCATTATCCCTATTTTGTAGAGAAAGCCACTGAGGCTCAGAGAATTAAGAAACTTGTCCCAGATCATACATGTTAAGGAACCATCTTCCTGTTTCTGCTTGTAAACTGGCTCTGGGCAGGGCACTATTTTTCTACAAAAGCAATCTTAGAAATTAGAGTCAGTGATCATCTATGACTAGTGACTGCAGTTCTGAGACTGGTTTTCATATACACTTTGTAGGATCAGCCTCACTATTTGGAGGTTGTACCCTCTGCAGGAACTTGAGTCATCACCTACCCATCCACTCCTCCACACTCTACTGCTCTCCTTTATGAATTAAGTTCTAAGAATTCCTGTCTCATTACTCCCCAAGGGTGTTCAGCCACGGCCATCTCTGACTTGTATTTTCACCCACCTAGTTAATTGCTTTCTTAGAGTCTTCTCTTAGGCTAGGCGATGTCTACCTCAGCAAATAACTTCACATCATTATAGAGGAGCGAGAAATTGTTTGGCTTGTGGAATGGTTTATAAATTTGGCACTTTCCAGTTTATACCACCCCATGACACAGTAATTGCGGGAGGACATGGTCCAGAGTGCAGAGGAAAGTTCTCATAAAACATGGCTTCCCTGGGTCCTTTGCTCGACTACCTGGTTAATGGAAGGAGGAGCATATGGATGTGGTGGTGACAGTGGTGGTGGTGGTTGTAACGGCAGCGGTGATAACAGTGGTGATGGAAAGATTTTGTTTGATCACGTTGGCACCTCACCCAGTCAAATATTGGTATGAATATTGGTACGGTTTCATTCTACTCTGACAATTTGAACTTATTTTGTCAACGTTTCTTAATTTATCTCCATTTTCCTCAAGTGGGATAGATCTTCACATGTACTGTTGTCATTTTTTCCCTTTAAAATTTAAAACATCTGGGGCACCTGGGTGGTTCAGTGGGGTAAGCATCCAACTCTTGATCTTGACTCAGGTCATGATCTCGAGGTTCATGAGATTGAGCCCCAGCTGGGCTCTGTGCTGACAGCACGGAGCCTGCTTGCTTGGGATTCTCTGTCTCTCTGTCTCTTTCTGTCTCTCTTGCAAAATAAATAAACATTTTTTTTAAGTAAAATAAAATTTAAAACACCTTCTACCATTTGCCTAAAGCAAATGCTTTTAACTCAAGACCCAGGGATAAAAGGAAGCCCTGTTATATGGATTCAGATAACTCTTCCCTTCTTGGAAATCTACATGTGACACCCATGCTGACCAAACTGTAAGCTCCCAAATGGATTAGCAGTTTCTTACGGAGAATGACAATAATATACCTGTCATGTTGAAGGACTAAAAAATTTAAAAGAAGAAACGTAATTTTGCACAATACTTTACATCAACAAAGTATTTCTAGTTGTGTTTGTAGATCACAAGGCTGCCCTGCCCAGGAGCAGAAGGTGTTTTAAGTGTGCTCAATCTCAGGATTTAGGGGAGGCAGGCCACAGAGGAGCGTGGGACTACGGCATGAGGAAAAGCCTTGGTGTGGCCTCAAGAAGCCCGGAAAGGACTGAGGGAAGCCTGGGCAGGGTGCAGGGCAGTTTCCTGGGCTCTTTTATGGCTCTGTCTGTTCTTGCAGCCGATGACCTCAGGCACCCTGCAGCCTCCTTCCTGTATCTGTAAAATGGAGGAATGCAACTCCAGGACCTCTGCTCCGCTTTTCTCCCCCGGGGGGCCGGAGACTTCCTGAGCGGCACACTATAAAACTCACAGATCCTTCGCTCTAGGTGTGGTTAAAAGAACAAAATCATTATAATTACTGGGCGTACCTGTAGTCACTCGGCATCACATCTTCCCCTAAATGTGTGTCCTAGGTCTGCATGTCTGTTACCAAGAAAAGAACGCCACTGAGGATACGTGGAGAAGTTCTGCCGAAATGCTGGCTTTTATGCTGTTTTCTAGAGCCTGTCTTAATAATCACCTGCAAAGCTACAATTTGGCAGATATGAGCTGGCGGCCTAACCCAACGTCACCGTGTCTTGGTTTATTGAGGTGTCTCCCCGCGTGCCCGAGCCTGCCACACTCTCTTCCCACTTTCCCCCATGCGTCACCAGCATAGCCCTCTTTCAGCCACCTGAGTCTTCGTGTGCACCACCCGATACAGCAGCCAGGAGCCAGTGTGGCCCTTGAGCAGGCTACAGTGCCAGTCTGAAGTAAGTGTGAAATACACGCTGGATTTCCAAGACCTAGCGTGAGAAAAAGAATGTAAAATATCCCTTAACAACTTTTAATACTGCTTGCAGGTTGAAATGAGAATATTTTGGACATACTGAGTTGAATAAAATATGCCATTACAATTAATTTTACCTGCTTTTTTATTTTTTTTTAATTTTTTTTTTAACGTTTATTTATTTTTGAGACAGAGAGAGAGACAGAGCATGAACGGGGGAGGAGCAGAGAGAGAGGGAGACACAGAATCGGAAGCAGGCTCCAGGCTCTGAGCCATCAGCCCAGAGCCCGACGCAGGGCTCGAACTCACGGGCCGTGAGATTGCGAGATCGTGACCTGAGCTGAAGTCGGACGCTTAACCGACTGAGCCACCCAGGCGCCCCTACCTGCTTTTTCAAAAAATCCTTTTTGAACATGGCTACTGGAAAGTTTAAAATTACAAATGTGGCTTGCATTTGTAGCTCACATTATGTTTGTGTTCTTTAGCAGTCTAAATGGTTTCCAGGCCGTTGCATGAATGTGCTGTATTCAAGAAAAAACATGTCCTTAGACAATACCATCTAAAAATGTTTAGTATTTTTATACAAATATCAACTAGTTTCAAACGAATTATCAGCTAAATGTTGTATTTTTAACTTTTAAGAAGGATGAATTTATGTATCCAAAACAAAGCCCATTGTGATGGAAACTCAAATCTATTAAATCATAGGACAGATACTGGGACAATCTATAATAATACAGAGGCATGTGATAAAAGCAGTGGCACTGATCCTTTTTTATGTCATGGGTCCATATTGCTCACTGAACCAGTATTTATGATTTATCTACTACATCAAGACTATGCCGGGCTCTAGAAATACACCTGATAAATCTGATGAAAGTTTTAGACCCTCTCTGCAGAAAAGAAGCATATAGGAACACACTTATGTACTTGCACTCCATTTTAGGTTCTTGCGAATCTTCCGAAGCCTACCATGCGTCCTAAATTAATAATTTCTAATTTTGAAAAAAGAGCATGGACCTTAGGGCCAGACAGATATGCGTTCAAGTGCTGGCTCCACCAGTTTCTGGGGTGATCTTGGGCTGTATTTAACTTCTCTAGGTCCCATTTTTTTCATCTGTAAGTTAGGAGGATATGGACAAATCATGGGGTATTATGAAGATTAGCTACGAGATATATAAAAGTCTTTTTTGCACATTCCTTCCTAAGCACCTTAGTAGGGGTAACAGATCGTAGCTATTATTTCTCATCTTGCGTTATGCAAGGAAGTGGCTCGGAAGGCTAAGTGAGGGAATGGATTCTTTAGTCTGAGTCTTCTTTGCTTTCTTTTTTTTTTTTTTTTAATTTTTTTTTCAACTTTTTTTTTTTAATTTATTTTGGGGACAGAGCGAGACAGAGCATGAACGGGGGAGGGGCAGAGAGAGAGGGAGACACAGAATCGGAAACAGGCTCCAGGCTCCGAGCCATCAGCCCAGAGCCTGACGCGGGGCTCGAACTCACGGACTGCGAGATCGTGACCTGGCTGAAGTCGGACGCTTAACCGACTGCGCCACCCAGGCGCCCCTGAGTCTTCTTTTCTATGTCAAGTTTTAAATCATGAAGTAGCCCTAGAGGTTAGTTGCTGAAAAAAAATAAATAAATAAGAGTTTGATCCTCCAACCAAGCCATGACCTTTTAAATAAGATGTCCAAAAGTGGTGTGCGAGTCGTCTGGGGTATTATGATCGACAGAACTGAGAACACATCTGCCCACACCTTATGAGATGCTCTGTGGTATGTGCATATGCTTTTCTGTGGTTTGAAAACAAATTTGTGTCTGCAAATCTTACCCATGGGTTTCTGTTTTGGGGGGTTATTTGTTTGTTCATTTCTTTAGAAAACCATCCTGGTAGGTGTGTGCTTCTTACAGGCAACCTGAAGGCAACTGCCAGCAGGCACAAGCAAATGTTGGCATGAAAGTAGCCTTCAATGAGTAAGAACTTGGGCTAAGAAGCTAAATGCCATGCCATTTCTGCATTGCTTCTCCTTCCAGTGTCACACTCTGGAATGGTCGTGCCTCCAAATCACTAAGTTAGAGTCAGAGTGATTCACCAACTACCATCAGGTGAGGGTAAGCCAGGCTCGTCATAATTTTACAGACTCCTCTTGCCACTCACGAAAACAAATTATGTATGGTATTTATGTACATCTGGGTTGCTGGGCATTTTCCAAACGCCTCTTGGAGAACATTAAACAGGAAATTGATGCCACAGGGCAAATATTCATTCTTCCCATCCTCTCTCACAAAAACAAGTACAGATTTGCTGTGGCTAGACTGACTTCCTGCAGTGTGCTGTACGTAGCTTATTCGATTTTACACTAGAAGGAAAAAAAAATGCATTCTCTGTTTCAATTTAGGGCATGTTGAAAATGGCTAAAATACATAAACAAAAAGCTTCCCTCATAAGAGCACTGAAGTATAGAAATCAGGGCTTTATGAAATCACAAAATTCAAAGGTTAATGATTGTTCTTCATGCCTTTGGTGAAAGTCAATCCATATTACAATAGACACATCATATTTAGTTTAAACAGCATGTTTTCTAGTTCTCAAATGGAAAACCTTTAAGCATATGGCCGCTGCAGCTTTTCATATAAGGATGGCCTCTTTTTCTAACCTGTTACCGTGGTCTTCGGTTAGTGTCCTCCTGGGGAGGACACTGTTTTTCTCTTTTCACTTTCTTACCATCCCAGAAACTATTTTGGGATCCATGAGACTCTGGAAGAACTTAATCTACTTCCAGTCCTAGGAATAGAGGATGTGACTTAAGTTAAAGTATTCGATGCATTATCTTTCCTAGACATAGAGATTTGTTCAGAGGCATGTGATCTAAGCTTATCCAATCAAAGTGAATCTTGAGGCTTTTGCTAGGAAAACGTTATTCACTTTTTCCTGGTGGACAAGACCACTGAGGCAGTTGGCAGTCACCTTAGGGTCATAATGGGGACTAACCGAATTTTCTTGAAAAAAGCAAATACCATGGAGGGCAGAATAGAGAAGCTAAAAAAAAAACGAGGTCATCACTTTACTGCTGGATCAAGCTTTGCCTAAAGATCTATCTCTGGACCATTTAGTAATATAAACCACTAAATCCCCTATATTGCTTAAACTAGCTTGATTCGAGTGTTTTGTAATTTCGACCAAAGCTTCCTAATTGTCATGTCCATCTGTTAGAAAACATTTATAGGGGCGCCTGGGTGGCGCAGTCGGTTAAGCGTCCGACTTCAGCCAGGTCACGATCTCGCGGTCCGTGAGTTCGAGCCCCGCAACAGGCTCTGGGCTGATGGCTCGGAGCCTGGAGCCTGTTTCCAATTCTGTGTCTCCCTCTCTCTCTGCCCCTCCCCAATTCATGCTCTGTCTCTCTCTGTCCCAAAAATAAAATTAAAAACGTTGGAAAAAAAAAAATTAAAAAAAAAAAGAAAACATTTATAAAAGAAAGGTAAGCAGACAAGGAGATAATCGAATGGGCTACTTTTAAGGTCAATTTCGTAACTAATGATAGAAAAGCAGGACCATTAAGGAAGAAAGAAGTGATTGCTATTGAGAAAAGCATGAGGAAAAAAAATGTCTCCAAATGATAAGTAACTACCACAGCACTGTGGGGTGGGAGGAAAACCAATCCATGTACTTCCCCCTAGGCCCAGGCAGAGCGGGAGGTGGGGTAGGGACTTAGCAGCAGGAATGGTCTACCCTCAGCCAAAGCCATTCTTACTTACTCCCTTTCCTTCAGCTCTCAGATTGAGCTATTCAGCAACATACGCAGTCTGCAATTATCAGAGTCGTTTGACCTCCGTCCTCTCTATTGGTCCTTGCCACCTCCCTCTGAAGAATATATATTATAATTATGTCCCATTTTATACATGGAGAAACTGTGGCCCAGAAACCCCAAGTTACATGTACAGGAAACAAGCAATGGAGAATAGAATCAGAGCTCAGGTCTTCCTATTCCAAAGCCTATAATATTTGTCCTACAACATATATCCTTGAAGATTGTCTTTTCATGTTATATTTGGTAGTTGGGGCCATCTAGAGTGAAGCCTGGAGATATGTGACATCTGGCTTCATCCCTACTCTTTCCTTCACCAACAGTAGCCAGAGTTGATTTTGTTGACACAGTCCCCATAATTTCTTTCAGCAGTGTCCCATGCTCTGAAACTATCACCTTTCTACCTTCCTTGACTATCAAAACTCCCATTTCCTCGGTCCCTGAAGACAACAAACTACAAGGAGGGGGTTTGCTTTCTTTTTTTTTTTTTTTTTAATTTTTTTAACATTTATTCATTTTTGAAAGGCAGAGAGAGACAGAGCGCGAATGGGGTAAGGGGCAGAGAAAGAGAGAGACACAGAATCCAAAGCAGGCTCCAGGCTCCAAGCTGTCAGCACAGAGCCCGACTCGGGGCTCGAACTCACGGACCGCGAGATCACGACCTGAGCCGAAGTCCACTGCTTAACTGACTGAGCCACCCAGGCGCCCCAAGGAGGGGGTTTTCTGAATGAATGCACACTAAGATGTGAAATACTGATAACTTTAGGTGTTAATTCTATCTCTGAACATAAACACTTTATAAGTGAGTGCTTGGAGAGACAGTGACTTCCACTGAAGAAGTTAATCTCCCACTGTGAATTTCAGGCAGTGTGGCAAATTGGAGGCAAAAACACTTTGGGTAGGGGTCCTTCCTAGTTATCTTGCTACATAAACCCCATCTTCCTTCCCCTACTCAGATAGCTTTGGATACACCTTGATCCTGGTACAGAACTCCTCCTTCACCAGCATAACATGGACTCAGTTACTCCCAAAGTAATTCCAAAGTGAATCTCAACACTTCACTCAGCAAACACCACTGAGTGCTTACTGTATGACAGCCCTACGCAGTGTCCAGGCACTTCAACAAAGATGGTATGTTATTTAGGCTCTTTTCAAAAGGCAAGGTGCAGGAGATGGAAATTATTAGAAAGATAGTGGGAACATGGAGCTATTAGAAGCAGCTTTTAGCTGGCCAGGTCTTACAGAGAATTAGAACACTGCGTAGCATGCAACAAGAGCTTCTGATGCCCTCAGGATACAACAAGAGCCCTGGTCATCAGGTCATCTGGTCATTGCCTCAGGCTTGTTTATTTATTCTTGCTCTAGTGAGTCCACTGTTATTGTGACTCAGCTACTATCTACCTTCATTCATTTTCCTTCCTTTCTAACTTTTCCCCTACTTCATAGCTTCTAGTACCTCATTGTTTCTGCTTCTCAGGCTCCAAGAGAGGATCTATTTGAGTCTGTTGGGAAGTGTCTCGTCCCAAGCATCGATTTTGGGTTCGTCTCTCAAACAGGCACCCCATGAGTTCCCTATGGACCAGGTACCAACCTCTGAATAAAGCAGCCATGAAGTCGTAAGGACAGCAACCCTTGGCAGGTCCTTGAGACTCTGAAGAATCCACCTGGGAAATTTCTTCTTCTGCTCATTTTAGCAACAATCCTTTCCCCAAAAAGACAAAAACAAAAAGTGAGTCTAGACTAGCCAGAGCAGAATGACAGGTCGCTATAGATTTAGTGGTAATTTACAAGAAAAGAACAGAATATTAGAGGGCTAGGGTACTAAGCACAGAAAGCAGCATGAGAAAAATAAGGTAGCAAAATTGACTAGGCTACTAAAAAACATGATCTCATTTAATCAAGACCTAAAAGGAGTGTAGTATGTTCCAAATGCACCTTAAGGACAAGA
This sequence comes from Panthera leo, assembly GCF_018350215.1. Taxonomy (NCBI): domain Eukaryota; kingdom Metazoa; phylum Chordata; class Mammalia; order Carnivora; family Felidae; genus Panthera; species Panthera leo. The sequence goes on from NC_056687.1 coordinate 107,847,851, forward strand.
TAATGGGAAATTGCAAGGAGAGTTCACAGAAACATGGAATACAAGAGCTGGAGAGTGCATGGCAGGTCACTTGTCCAACCCTCTCATTTCATAACTGGGGGAAGCCCATGAAAGTTAATTGGCCAATTAATTAATTCACAAAATTAGTGGTGGAGCCCCGACTCCTGAATCATGACCAATAAACCACCAGTCTATATTTCTGAGGTAGTAATGGATTTTTCTTCCTAAAGATGGAGTAGATCACATTTAATGCTCAAAGGACCCTACTGATTGTCCTGGTGAATATGGACAAGGGCAAATAACAAAGTTGGGACATAGTAGTTTAAGGTATTCACACAAGATAAAGTCTGTGTTTTCTACAAGAATATAGAATATAATGAGATGTAACAGGAAAAACAAAAGAGTTTGGAATCTGAGATTCAAGCGTCATTCCTGCCACCAGCCAGCTGTGTGTGCATGAACTACCAACCTGTGAGCCTCAGGCTGTTTATCAGTCTAAGGATAAATCAGGCCAGAGAACCACTCAGATCCCAGGTACTCCTGACTCCTCCAGTTCTAATCATTCTGGGAGAGAAAGCACCTACTTTTGGGGGTTAAGCTCAGAGGACCAGGAGTACCAAACCAGCTCAATGCCAATCAACTAAATTGAGAATTTAATAGGTTATTCTCAAAATTATCTAAAGGCAAGTAGACTAAGGAAAGGATGTGGCCTTTCACAGAATCTTGGCTTAGATTTGTTGCCATCTCTGAGAGTACCCAGAAAGGCATTTAAAATCATCACATTTCACATGGGAAAAAAAAAATCTCCATAGTGCACCATATATGGAGACATATTTCAACATGTAGGCACTTTTTCTTTCTAGTGAGCTGAAAATGGAAGAGACATGACAAGCAGCCAGTACACAGAATGGCATTTTAATACATTCTCTTAGTAATAAATTTGGATGGGTGGAAACTAAAAATGGACCAGGTAGAGAGAAGGGTCTCCCAGTTGGAAGTCTTACTCTGAGAAAGCTAATAAATCTTTAGGCTGCTCACAGGGTCACTGCAGATGGCGAGACCCTAAACAACTCTAAGAGGTGCCAATCATATCAAGTCTATATGGGTCATGCCTTGGGAGTGGTACACAGCGCAGGCTCCAAAATGGTCCACAGTGGCCCTAACCATGGGAGTATTAGCCATATCCTTCAGAGTCCCATGGTGTTAAATGATACTTCAGCAGCTGCCTGTGGTACCAGCTCTTCTCATGATATTTCAGAGCAAGCAACTATTCAAGAGAGCAAGCATATGGCAAGCATGTGGAAATCACTTCAATTGGACAAAGAAAACATTTTCATTTACTAACCAACTTTCAATCACCATAACATCCAGTTATAGTGAACATCCAGTAGCAAGAAACTGCCTGGATTTTAATCTCAGCTTTGGCATCTATTACTAGCTATGCAAGCTTTGGGAATGCCACTTAATCTCTCTGTGCATCAGTTTCCTCAACACATAAAATGGGGATAATAATAGTACTTATGTCATAAGGTTTTTATAAGAATTGAATTAAATGGTTTCACATTTAAAGAATTTCATATTTAACTAGGTGTCGGCTAAGCATCCAACTTCAGCTCATGTCATGATCTCATGGTTCATGAGTTTGAGTCCTACATCAGGCTCTGTGCTGACAGCTCAGATCCTGGAACCCACTTCGAATTCTGGGTCTCTCCCTCTCTTTCTGCGCCCCCCACTTTTGTGCACATGCTCACTCTCTCTCAAAAATAAATAAATTTTAAAAAATGTAAAAAAAAAAGAATTTAGAACAGTGCGTGGCACATGGTAAGCACTATGTATGGATTTGTTAAATGAATAAGTAAAAACTACAAGTACATATTTATTATCATTTATGACTCTTCCAGCATATTCTAATTGTTGGACAGAATGTCGTAGTAGCCATAGTACATTTTCATTATACACCCAACCAAAACATTACTAAGACAATAATTAAAACTGAAAGAAAAATAACATATTGACAATTGTTTAAACCCCTCCTTCTCCAAAATAGATTAGACATGAAATATATAAGTTAAAGAACTGCATTCTTAACATAAGGTAGTATTTTGGATTTTACAACAAATGTGTAAGTTCAGTATTTGGGGCACAAATTAGACTGTCAGACAAGGTGAAAGAGAACATCCAGATGAACGCTTTCTTATAGGTTTCATTTCTTCTTCCAAAATCATAAATATAAAGTGGTTTAATAAGCTGACTGCAGCCCATCTCATTATAAGAATATATGAACTCAAAGAAGTTAATATTCTCTACGAATTTGGATTTATTACACAAATAGCATAACAACAATAATGGAAGGAAATACCATTAACACACCTTAACACATCAGTTGTTTATAATTTTCTTTGCTTCTTTCTATACCAAGTCCATTTGCCTGCCTGTCTTTTTTTTTTTTTTTTTTTTTTTTGCATAGTGGTTGGGGAAAAAAAAGAGGTAAGATGGTCTATAACCCTCAGTCATCTGCCCTCTTCCCTTCTCACCCCACACACTCCCTCTGGGAGAAGCTTTTACCCATTCAGTAAATATTTATCGAATACCTCCCACGTGTCAAGTGCTGCTCCAGGTGCCGGGAATATAATGATGAACAAGACAGACAAGGCCCCAGTCCTCAAAGAACTTAATGCTAATCAGAAATAAATATATAAACCAATACATTAACAAAATCATTCCAGACATTTTGGGATAGGAGAAGTTTCCTCCGGGATATTTGAGCTGAGAGAAGAACGACGAGGTGGTAAGAGCCATGCAGTGAGCTGAAGGCATCAGGTGCAGCACATGCAAAAGCCCTGCCATGAGGAAGAGCTTTGAACATTTGCGGAAGCTAACAGGGGCCTATGAGAATGAGATGAGCCAGCAGGGGCATAAGAGGTAGGCAGGAGTCCGCTTCATGAGGCCTTGCAGGCCATGGTGAGGAGTTTGGATTTTATTTTACGTGCAACAGGAAGACTTTGGAGGACTTTAAGCAGAGATAGGACGTGTTCCGACGTAACCCTTAGGTTACTCTTACAGCTTAGTGAAGAGTAAATTAAGATGAGACAAGAACAGAAGGATAGAGACCCATTAGTAGGCTATTGCAGTAGTGAAAAACAGAGAGGATGGTGATGTAGGCTTGGATGATGGCGTAAAGTAGATGAATTCAAAATGTATTCTGGAAGTAGCACCTGCAAACTTGCTGATGGATTAGATACAGAGGATGAGAGAAAGAGGACCCCAGAATGATTGGGATCCTTATTTTGGGGGTTAAGCAATTGGGTGTATGATAGAGGTATTTACTTAGAGTGGGATAGGAACATTACTTAGGAGTTCATTTTCATGTACATTTAGTGTACAATACCTATTTGGAGTTCAACTGGAAAAGTCAGTTATGCAACTGGGTCCATGAGTCTGAAGCTCAGGTCAGTTATGTATCAGCAGATAGTAAAAAGCCATATATGTCAGCAGAGAGATTGAAAGCCATAGGGCCAGAAGAGAAGTAAGGAGGGAGAATTGAAAACCAGGCCCAGTGACACTCCAACTTTCAGACGTCAAGAAAGGCAAAAAGCCAAATATAAAAACTGAAAATCAGGGAGGAAAATCAGGACAGTGTAATGTTTCTGAAGCCCGGAGCATAAACTGATTCAAAAAAGGAAAGAGTTCTTATCTGACTACCATTCATAGGTCAAGTAAAATGATAATGAAGAAAAATCCATTGGATTGGTAATATGGACAGTTTCAGTGATTTTGGCAAGATCATTGCAGTGGAGTCCTGGAGACTGAAGCCAGAATGGAGTCAGTCAAGCCTGAATGGATTCAATGCAATTCCAGTAAAAATCCAAACAGATTATTTCTTAAAAATTAACAAACTGACTCTAAAAAGCATATAGAAAAGCAAAGGGCCAAGAATGGCCAAATTACTCTTTAAGACCAAATCAAGTTTTTTTCATATCAAGACATGTTACAATTCAAAAGTAGTTATGGAACACTGATATATGAATATGCATAGCCATGCATGGCAGATTATTCAATAAATGGAATAATTGCTCATCCATACAGAAAGAGTAAAATTCAATCCCTATGCCATACCATTCTGAAATATGAATTTATAGGTGGATTGAGAATGTAAAATAAATGGCACAATTTAAAAACTTTTAGGAGAAAATTCTATAACCTCAGAGTAGAGAAGAATTTCTTAAATAAGAGATATAAAGTTTTAACCATTAAAGAAAACGAAAAGTCTGATAAATTTGACCAAATTAAAATTAAGAACATCTGTTTCTCAAAAGACACCATTAAGAAAGTGAAAACTCATAACACAAACTAAGATAGGAAGGGTGTTCGCAAGCACTGTTACTAGCAAAGGATTAGAATCCAGAATATCTACAGATCTCCTACCAATCAATATCAAAAGACAAGTGACTTGATAGAAAAGGCAAAAGATGTACAAAGGAAGTTCACAGAAGAGAAATCCCTATTGGCAAATAGACACATGAAAAGATGTTTGACCTTAATACTTAAGAAAATGGAAATTAAGATGATAATGGGATAACGTTTTACATTCACTGGACTGACAAAATTAAGAAATCAGAAAATACTGGGTAGTGGAAAGAATGTAGTCAACAGAAACTCTTAAAAATACTGCTGAGAATTCAAATTGGTGTAACTAACTTGGAAAACGTTATCATTATCTTACAAAACTGAACAATCATATAGCCTAGAGCCCTGCAGTTCCACCCGGGGAATAAACCCTAATGAGATGGATGCCATGTTCATAGCCTCACTGTCCCTAAGAGTAAGAACAAGAAAGGACACAAATATCCATTGACCAGAAAATGGATTAACAAATTAAAGAATAGTCTCACAATTCACTACATTTAAATGTAAGTGAATGCACTGCAGCTACATGAAATAATATGGAAAACTTAAGTTCCACACACAGAGTCTACCATTTTGTAAAGCTCATAAGCAAGAAAACCATTCGTTATATTGTTTGGGGATATACTATCCCAGACCCATCTTAAGGTACCTTCATGGCCCCAGGCTAATACCAGGCTTCTGTGTGGAGCAGTTGAACAGGCTGGAGTTGGGGAAATGAGGAATAGACTTTTTGTTCTGGGACTTAGAGTTAAATGTTAAATGTCTCAGGAAGTTCACACACACACACACACACACACACACACACACACCCAGCCCTGCCCAGATCTGACCCAGACGTGGGGGGTGAGGAATGAACACAGCAAGAACACTGGAATCTGACATTGCGGTGGGTTCCTCCTCTCTGCTGGTGAAGGCTTTTCTTTTGTCCTGTGGAACACAAACTTGCCTTATATCCTATCCTGTGTATTCTACTCTATGCCTGCTTAGAAGAAACTCTGGTTTCTTCTCTTGATAAAGCTTTTGGAGTTTTGAGTCAATCTTTTTCGGTTTGCAAAAAGGCATACTTTTGCAAATCAAAAGGGCTTGTCCTCAGGCTATTTTGTTTCCTTAGGGACTTAAAAACAACTATTCTGAAATTCAAAAATGTAGGCAATGACCCATGTGTTCTGTGCTATATCAAGTACTCCCCTTCCCTACGACAAAAAACCTCAGATTGAAGGTTATTCTTAGTGACTATGAGGGTTAAAAACAACAAAAACAAAAAACAACAAAAAACCTGAATGACTGAAAGGGAAAAATATAGCAAGAGATATTTTAAAAATATTATCCTACGTTGCTTTTTAGCATGGGATTCCCTGCCCTTTAGACTACCTATGGTCCCTTTCAATCATTCCAGTTGACTGCTCAATACTTTCCCAATGCATTCTGCATTCCAACGACAATGGCTATCAGTACTTGTAATTCCCAAGAGTGCCAAGCCCTTTGATGGCATCATGCCTCAGCACATGTGGTTTCTGTCTACCTGCAGTGCCCTCCATTTAAGCTGGCTTCCTCACTTTATAAGATTTCAACCCTTACACTGGAGACTAAGCTATTTTCTGTCAGCTCCAAACCTACCTTTCTCTTCCCTCTTTTGTGATGTTGGAGTTGAAACTACACAAACCACCTTATTCTTTTGTCAGCCGAATTCCTTTTGGTTTCATCAATAGGGGGGTGCTAACGGGAGCCAGAAGGCACAAGGAAGTTGAATAGACCTGTTCTTTCCTATTTGCTTGCTTTTCCTGTGCTGTCACTGTGCCAGCCCCAGCTGGCCAGTATCCCCTCCTCTGAGGCCTGGGTCCCCTCTCTCTGTCGTACATCGCTAAGCTTCTGAACCTATAACCTCAGTGTCTTCCTTGTTTGCTCAGACCTAGGAGGTGGTTGTTGCTTCCTGAAGTTACTATCTCTATGCAACCTCAGTGTTTCCTTTTTGTATTTTCAATTCTCTCTAAGATCTGGTTAACTGATTCCCTATATTAAACTTTCTCTATTGACATTCTTAATGTGTTTTTTGTTTGGTTGTTTTTGTTTGTTTGTTTGCTTTGCTTTGTTTTCCTGACTTGTCCTCAGTTAAGTGATGGGTAGCAGAATATGCCACCCCAAAATATTTGATGTAAGGATTATTTTGAGATGAAGGCAACTGAGAAGAAACAGATAGGAAAAAAGGTCTCCACCCTCCACCTATTTGCCTGAAAGCAAAATACAAATTTGTTACGGTGTCCCCTCTGCCCCTCTCTAAGGGGAAGGACCGAAGTTAACCACCTAGAGGAATCTACATAACAAACTTTTCTTTTTTTTTTAATTAAAAAAAATTTTTTTTAATCTTTATCTATTTTTGAGAGAGAGATAGAGCATGAGCAGGGGAGGGAGACACAGAATCCGAAGGAGGTTCCAGGCTTTGAGCTGTCAGCACAGAGCCCGAAGCGTGGCTCGAACTCACAGACTGCAAGATCATGACCTGAGCTGAAGTCGGTTGCCTAACCAACTGAGCCACCCAGGCACCCCTATGTAACGAACTTTTCTACCTATCCTTTGTCATCTGTTAGTCCTTTTCCTTCATCTTGTCACTTTCTTAAAAAGTTATTGTGCTTTGGATAAACAAGATATGGTACGGTTTTTACAGTGGAATATTATTTGACCACAAAAAGGTCAAATTAGTATTTGATACACGCTATAATATGGATGAACTTTGAAAACATCATGCTAAGTGAAAGAAGCCAGACAAAAAGACCACATATCGTATGATTCCATTTATATGAAATGTCCAGAATAGGTAAATTCCTAGAGTCAGAAAGTGGATTAATGATTGCCAGGGGTCAGGGGGCAGCGGAATGGGCAGCGAATGCCAGGGTGTGAGTCGTTTCTTTTTGAGGTGATGGCAATGGTTACACAACTCTGTGGATATACTAAAAACCATTGAATTATACACTTTAAAAGGTGGAACTGGGGCGCCTGGGTGGCTCAGTCGGTTAAGTGTCCGACTTCGGCTCAGGTCATGATCTCACGGTCCGTGAGTTCGAGCCCCGCGTCGGGCTCTGTGCTGACAGCTCAGAGCCTGGAGCCTGTTTTGGATTCTGTGTCTCCCTCTCTCTCTGACCCTCCCCCATTCATGCTCTGTCTCTCTCTGTCTCAAAAATAAACGTTAAAAAAATAAAATAAAAGGTGGAACTTTATCATGTGAATTATCTCAATAAAGCTGATAAATATTTTTTAAAAAATTATGTGCTTTTGTTAAAAATTCTATGAGGGCCAAGTTCTAACCACCCCCCTTTGAGTTATTCATCACAGAGCACTCCTGTGCACATTGGCAATACATGCACTAATAAAATTTTTTCTCTCAATCTCATTTACAGAGCATCAGCCAATAAACCCAAATGGGTAGAGGGAAGCCAGTTTTTCCTCCCTTACAGAGGACGCTTGGGACCATTTCATCCACCCCCTCCCCATCGTAGCATTTACTTTTGTGCGTCCATAGCACCTTGTGGGTGGCTCCTTTTAAGTGCTGATTATCACAGTATTACAATGATTTTCCTGTATGAGAGTGTCTCACCTCTAAGGTTGTTAGCCTCTCAGAGGTAGAGATCATGTTTTATTCATCCTTATAACACCTGTGTTTATCACAATGAATGCACTCAACAAGTGATCCTTGAATTAACAAATAATCAAGTGAGTGAATGAATGAATGAATGAATGAATACATGACTATAGTAACATGTATTTTATCCTGCTAAAACTTACAATAACACTTCTTTATCTACAGAATAAACCCCAAGGCCCCCTCAATCTGGCCCATGTCTTCCTCTCTGGCTCCGCTCTCCCACCCTGTACCCTCTGCACCCCACCCCCACCTCCGCCTTCCCAGCCGTACTGAATGGCTTATAGCCCTCAGAACACGCATCTCGCCCTCAGTCTTCACAGTCCTTTCTTTTTGAAATGCTTGTCCATGTCTGATTCCTCTACTACAATGTAAGCTATTTGAGGTACTCCTTTATTTCCACTGCCCAGGAGAGTTTTAGAATATAGTAGATAGGCAATGCATAATAATTGAATAAATATTTCCATATTGCTGTAGTTTCCCTAATTATCAACTTGGACTTGTGCACAATACTTTATGTAGGTTATATGTCATGATTTACCTAATCACTACTTTATTATTGGACTTTAAGATAGTTTCCAATGTTCATTATTACAAGTAATGCAGTAGAGCACTTTTTTGAGGAAAGAGCTTGTTTTCTTGTAAAGATAGTTATTTTTTTCTTTTTCTTAGAGAAAGGTAGAGTACGAGTTAGCAAAAAAAGGAGTTTTCATTTTTCTCAGTTGGCTTCAATGATGGTGGGCCTGACTTCTAGGGGATGGTTTTGGGGTCGTCATGTCTTTAGAAATAATTTGACTCACAATAATTTTAAATATTTCCCTAATGACCTGCAAATCAAGACGTTAATATCCAAGTATTCCAGACCCAGTGGACCTGTATGCCTGAAACTTCATTGTCTCCAGCTTCTCATTGAGTATACAGAGGCAGGAAACAAATAGGTGGCATTTGACTTTGAAGATGGGCTGGTTGGGGTTTGAGGAACAGAATAATATATAATGAGCCTGTTGATAGAAATTGAAATCAATTGCAACCATCACCACTGAATCATACCAAAGTTCTTTTCATTCTATCTGGAAATGTCCCAGAAAAAAAGAAATCCCTTAACACACAAAACATAAACACTCATGAAAACCTAAGTACAAGTCCCCTTTATTGAACTTTGCTTTCCTAATTGGTTTTACATTTTGTAATTGTGGATGTGTCTCCAACTAGAACATGAAGTCCAACCAGATCCTTTCCTAAGCTAAATCAGACCAATGTAGTCTCAAGTAGGTTGAGAATTCTCAACTTAAAGAAGAGAGAGGTAGACAGAAAAGAGATTAAGGGAAAAGTGATGTGAACCTAAAAGTGACTTGACTTCTAGTTTGGGGATGGTCAGTTTCCATGCCAAAAGCTGGACTTGGATCCTCATTTATAAATTGGGTAGCGTATCTTCAAAGCCTTCTCTAACTCTGAATTTCTATGACCTTATGTGTTTTCGTTCTGATAATGTGCAGAAACCTCAACTAAACTCAGATTCGTTTTTGGCTTCCCTCAGTCTCAAGAACAAACAGGGAAGCCTAACTCCCTTGCAGGTGTAACTCATCTTGCATCCCCCTATCCAGATTAAAAAAAAAAAAAAAAAAAAATAGCCCAAAGAATGTAACTGCTGTGACTCCTCAGGAAATCTTTCTCTACTTCATTCATTATGATTTGTATGTTCTCCTTCCTCCAGATCTATGTGGAATCTGACTTGAACTCATTTTGCACTCTTTGGTGACGTAGAATTCTGAAATAAATCTCTTCCACCCTGCAAAAGACAACTCTCCCCAATTTAGCTGATCCACAGACCTAATCAGGAGAAATCTAACGGAAATGAATGGCTCCTCCTTACAACTTATCCAGACCGTTTTTAATTTTATATTGTTGTTTTTTAACCTAAAGTTAGAGAAGATCCACTTCAATTTGGAGAAATTGCTCCGGGCCATCCCACATTCCCTGGGCTTAGTTTGCAGATAATAAAAGACCACTTGTCTCCTCTGCTCCTTCAGGTTTACCCATAATTTATCAGGAGAAAAGGCATCATACAGCTCTGAGTTTCATTTTTTCAGCCAGCCAGCTCCTCCAATTTCCTCTCCAAAAGAACATGCAGCTGTTTATAAAATGCCTCTATTTAGAAGTCCTCCTTCGGAGGCAGAAGGAAACCTCAGGCTTCTGTGGTGTTTCAGCATTTTGCATCTTTGCTTTTAGATAACAAGTGATAACAAGCGAGTAACAAGAATAAATAATATAGTACTGTTCATGAGGGGGAATAAAAGAGCAAAATCAATGCTTCCACCCCTACCAAGAGGGATGAGTTCTCACCATGGGCCTCTGCTTAGGAAAGGCATTGTTCAAAAGGCAACCAGCCCTCTTTACTGCCAGCTCATTAGCTAGGAGCCAGGACTGCCACAGTCCGGTTTAGCTAACTGGGAGGCGCTGTTTCAAGGTGAGGGGGAGGTCCCTAATTAGGGAAGCCCATATTTGGCCATCTCAGCTTTTAGAAGTGATGCTAGACATTCAAAGTGATGAGAATCAAGCAGGAAGGTTCGGTAAGGGCAGCTGGTCACTATTAGGAAGGCAGATTTGCCCCATATTCTTCTTTGGATGAATTCAAGCGGTCAGTGTTTTGCAGTTTTCAACGGATGTCACGTTGACAGTAAGTCGTGACATAGTGCAATGTGTTTTAAATACAAGTTAGAATTCTTTATTTAATTAGAATGTTGTAAAATGAGTACAATGTTCTTTCATCGGTATTATAGCCTCCAGTTAGTAAAGGGCAGCATTTCACTCCTTTGGATTTGCATTCAAGCAATAGTGCCTTTAACAGTCAACACACTTCTTGAACACCTATTCTCTGCGAATCTGATTCCGATTTAGAATCTTAATTCAGGCCCCATTTACTACATTATTTTTCATGCAAACATTAGAAGTTAAATATTATTATTTAAGTCATGTCCTGAGTCAGTGATCTAATATTCTGTAGGCTGGCAGACAAGAAAATTGCCCTGGCAACTTACGCTATTACAGTAAAAGAAAGAGTCTTAGTCCTAGAGATACAGCCCTGAACAAGAAACAATCCCTGCTCATGTGGGGGTGGGGGGAGGGGTTTCTACAGGGGGAAGCAAACAATAAACAGGTACTTGAAAAAATAATTGTAGATAATTATAATTGCTATTAAAAAAACCAAAATACGATGTGTGAGAGGGAATGACCGGCAAAGTAAAGGCTAACTACTTTAAGGTGATCATGGCAGAACCATTGAGGAGGTAACATGTAAACTGAGACCTGAATAATGAGGAAGTCCCATCCATGGAAAGTCTGGGGGAAAAATCTGAGGAGCATCCAGGGAAACCCAAGGGAAATGCTTGGCATGGTTCAAGGAATAGGAAGAAGGGTAATGTGACTGCAGGGCTGTGACTTAAAAGAGATATAGGACATGAAGTTGTATAGGTAGGTAGAGGCTGGATAAAGCAAGTCCTGTAGGCCATGGTAAAGTAAAACTGGAAAACATTTCAAGATTTCAGGCAATACGTTCATATTATTCGTGTTTTAAAGTTATTATTCTGGCTGCTTTACAGGAAACAGACGAAAGCAAGGAGACCAGCTTAGAGTAGTTGAGGCAAGAGATTGGTGGCTAAATACCGGCAGTGACATGGAATAAAGTGGATGGATTTGAGATATTCTGGAGGCAGAACTTCCAAACTTGCTGAAGACCTAGATATGGGGCGAGGGAAAGGTGGGAAACCAGGAAAACGCTAAGGTTTGAACAATGGAGTGGATGGTAGCATCATGGGATAGGGAATTGGATTCAGGGTGGAGGGGAGGAATAGGCTTGAGGTGAAGGTAGGAAGCGAGAACTCTTTGTAGCTCTCTTATATGGGAGATTTCTGTTGGATGTCGGACTGGAGGCATGAGAGCTGGGGAGATAAAAGTATTTTATGTCATGCGAAATAAAATATGTGATCAGCTTGTGAAAAATATGTAAAGCTATGGGAGGAGAGAAAAGTAGGAAGCCCAGGACCGGGCCATGATGCAGTCTAACATTCGAGGGTCAGGACAGCATGTCATGGAAACAGAGATAGTACCTAACGTGCTGTAAAGGGAGGCCAAACACTGGACATGAAATACATTAGGGAAAGAATCTAAGGTGGCATAAACATGCTGAAAACTGCAGCACTCTGATATGTCAACTTTCCGCTGTGGTGAAAATAAAGATGAAAAGCATTTCATCTGAGTTAGCAAATATTATGGAAAAGTAAATGAGGATCTTTATTCCATGAGGGTATTTATAACAAGTGACTGTCTCCGCATCACTGACACCCTTGTAAGCAGTTCTTTGGGAACTGTGACTTGTCTCAGTGGGGGGTGGGGGGGCGGTGGGTGCTGCTCTATATCCTGGGACAAATTTGGGGGAATATACAGCACACACCTGTGTTTATTTACCAGGTGGAGAGTCCTGTTTGGCAATACTGAGTCATTTCCCCTTAGCTTCTAGAATTTGAAGATGGGGTGGGGATCTTACATCTGTGTGTAAAATCTCTGGATTAGTTCCACGAAGGTGATGGTCCAATCTAGTCAGTTCTCGGTAACCAAGCCTTTAGGAGTCTTCTAGGGACTGCTCTCATATTAACATGATAGGCGAGCCATGCCAACACCAACCAGGACAGAGTCCAGTGGCTCCAGAGGTGACCATGGGCTTTGGAGCCAGGCCCAACTATATTCAAATCCCAGCTCAGCCATTTTCTGCCTGTGTGCCCTGAGATGGGTTACCCAAGTTCTCCACGTCCCAGTTTCCTCATCTATAAAATGATGACAACACTTCACAAGCTTGTTGTGACATTTAATGAGGTACCATGTGCTGAGTGACTAATCCAGTGCCTCAGTGAGTAGTTAGGAGGTGTTCAATAAACCTTGGTCTCCCCTCTCTCTTTTTATCCCAGAGCCTGTGGTAACACACTCTAACCCACAGAAACCCCAGGTCCTCCAGACTCTGGCCCCATTTGCTACCTTACTTTTTGAATGTAAAAATTAAAACTAAAATGTTAAACATTTAGGTCATTTCCTGAGTTAGCGATCCTTTTTGTGAGCTGGCAGAGGGAAAATTACCTTGGCAACTTCTATGGCTATTTCAATATGAGAAAGATTCTCCGTCAATGAGCAGCACTCTTTTTCAGTCTGGCTAATTTCCTCAACATTGCTATGGTGCTAATAACTTCCTATTTAAATTCTAGAATTTGAGTCTAGTATCTAAACTCGGTAAGAACAGAAAAACTTCTAATCAACTGCTTGCCAGATTTCCCAATTGTGTATGGTATAGTAATTTGTCACAGAACAGTTGTCTTTGTTTGTTTAATTTATTAACTCGACTAATATATACTGAGACCCTGTTAAGTGCTTGACATAGAGTAGATGCTGGAGTGACCGTGACAAGTAAGATGGACACAGTGCCTGCACTCACTCTTGAACGGGCCAAGGTTAACTAGCCCGTTCCACTGGCAGAGAAGTGGCTTTCCTTCCCTACGACATTCCCAAGAGGTTTTTTACTCAGACAAAAATGTAACTTGTTTAAGATTCCTAGAATTGTTTAGAAATATGGACTAAAGGTTATTGCCATCTTTTCCCAGACGGCTTTCTCTTTAATTGAGGAGCAGGGTCTGCTTCCTTTGTGTTTGCGTTTTTAATTATAAAAGTAACACATGTTTGCTTTAAAACGTGTTAACGCTGGCCTAAAATGGGAAGCTTCTCCTCCTTGCTAGAGGAGAAGCTATTGAACTCTGGAATTTGATGTCTATACTTCCAGACTCTTTTCTAAGCATACACAAATGCATGTTTATGCACACCCACCCCGGCGCCCCATGCACACATAATGTTTCGCTTGTTTTTGCAAAGATAATAACATATTCACATACTATTCTGCTACTTGATATTTTTCATGTAGCAATGTGTCATGGATGTGCTATCATTTTACTATATTAATCTACCTATGTTTTTAGTGGGTTATACAATTTATGGCTCTTAAGGGCAATTATTTCGTAAACGTTCTCGTACATATGTATTTTCACATTTGTGTGTGCTTATCTGTAGAATAGAATCCTGAAAATAGAACTGCTAGGTCAAAGGGGTTGTGCATCTTAAACTTTGATAATGTGAAATCGCCTTTGAGAAAGATGACACCCAGGGCGCCTGAGTGGCTCAGTTCGCTGATCGTCCAGCTTCAGCTCAGGACATGATTTCGCGTTTGTGGTTTTGAGCCCCGCATCAGACTCTGCTGACAGCTCAGAGCCTGGAGCCTGCCTTTGGATTCTGAGTCTCCCTCTCTCTCTGCCCCTCCCCTGCTCGTGCTCTGTCTCTCAAAAATTAAAATAAATCATTAAAAATATTTTTTAAAAAGAAAAGAAAGATGACACCTGATTTAGATTCCTATCAGCACCATAGGAGAATGCTCACTTCCTTCCTCTCTCTCTACCAGTGAATATAGTCATTCTTAAGTTTGTCAATCTGGTAGGCAAAAAAATAGGATTTCGTTTCAGTTTGCAGACTCTTGGTTTTCACTCTGACATGTAAAAAGCTTAGAAGCCACCCTTCCTGTCCTCATAACAAGGAAAGCTGGACAAACTGAAAATCAGTGACTTTTTCTCGATCCAACAGAGAATTGAAGTTTCAACTCAAACCATACTCTGAAATCAGGAGAGACAAGTGTATCCCGAGAGATTCAACAAAAGCCACTGGAGTGATAAGGGTGAGACCACTTCACTTCACGAGTAATTGTGATGAATTGCTGGAGGCTGAGTGTGGACTAGCATGACAGTGAGAAACGTCTGGGGCCTTAATCATATGGGGGCCCTGCAATGTTGAGGTCTTTCCTCCCTAGGATCCTCATGGTGAGGATCTGAGGAAAGTCCCCTGTTGGCCTCGACAGGGGGATGGGAAAGGTAGCAATGGTACAACCTTCCTGGATCCTTCTCTATAAGAGAGGTCTACCCTCCTGGGACATTACAGAGAGCTTGTCCCACCTGGAGGCCAGGATTTCCACCCTCCTCCAGCACCTAGGCTTTCAGTTTCACCAACAACAAACCCCAAAAAACATAGTTGACCAGCCAATAGGAATGGAATTTAAGGGAGGAGGATCCTAAGAGACAGAAACACCTATGAAGGCCAAACTTCCAAGACACAGGCCCACCAAAAGACTGAGATTTAATCAGAAGATTATCGAACACTTCCCCTCCCCCACATCTTACCACCATACCAGTAAGCCCCCAGTGGATTACAACTGAGAGAATCACAAGACCCAGGCTCTCTGAGAACAAAGGGAACCCCCAGAACGAAGAGAAGACATGAAAATAACTACACTAGAGGAATTTGGAACTTATAACTACAACAAACATTAAACATAGCCTACTCTAAGCCAGATTAACATAAATCCTCATTTTAAGGCCTGTTTACCTCAGTACCTATTACTAATACAACATATCTGGCTTCAACAAAAAAATTACAAGGCATATTAAAAGACAAGAAGAAACACAGTCTAAAGAGACAAAACAAGCATCACAACCAATTTAGATATGACACAGATGATAGAATTATCAGACAAGGAATTTAAAATAACTATGATCAATATGTTAAAAGTTCTAATAGAAAAATAGAATATTATTGGGGCGCCTGGGTGGCTCAGTCGGTTGGGCGTCCGACTTTGGCTCAGGTCACGATCTCGCGTTCCGCGGGTTCGAGCCCCGAGCCTGGAGCCTGCTTCCGATTCTGTGTTTCCCTCTCTCTCTGCCCCTCCCCCGTTCTTGCTGTGTCTCTCTCTGTCTGAAAAATAAATAAACGTTAAAAAAAAAAATTAAAAAAAAAAAAAGAAAAGAAAAATAGAGGATACCTGAGTAGCTCAATTCGTTAAGCCTCAAATTCTTGGTTTCTGCTCAGATCATGATCTCACCATTAGTGACTTCGAGCCCCGTGTTGGGCTCCACACTGACAGTGTAGAGTCTACTTGGGATTCTCTCTCTCTCCTTCTCTCTCTGTCCCTCCCCTGCTCACGCGCTCTCTCTCTCTCTCTCTCTCAAAATAAATAAACTTGAAAAGAAAAGAAAAGAAAAGCAAAGAGAAAAGAAAAGCAAAGAGAAAAGAAAAGAAAAGAAAAGAAAAGAAAAGAAAAAAGAAAAATGGATAGCATGTAAGACCAAATGAGTAATGTCAGCAAAGAGGTGAAAACTATATGAATCAAAGGGAAATGCTAAAAATGAAAAACTGTCATGGAAATGAAGAATGTCTTCAGTGGGCTTGTCTACTGGACATAGTGAGGAAAGAATTGGTGAATTTGAAGGTAGCTCAATAGAAACTTCCCAAACCGAAATGCAAAGAGAAAACAGAATTTGCAAAAACAGAACAGTTGATAACTGTGGGACAATATCAAAAGAGTTAACGTGTGTGATTAGAATCCTGCAAGGAAAAGAGAATAGGGCAGAAGAAATATTTGAAAAATAATGCCTAAGAATTTTCCAAAATGAGTTACAGACAGCAACCCCCACCCCCCAACCACTGACAGATTCAGGAGGCTCAAAGAACACTAAGCAAGATAAATACAATAATAATAATAATAATAATAATAATAATAATAATAGACCACAAAAAACAAAACAAAACAAAACAAAACAAAAAATCCCCAAACCTAGGCATTTGACTTTGCATCTCTTTCATTACTAGCTTGGAATCTTGGCAATTTGTATTTTTTCTCTAAATTATCTGCTCATATCCCTTGAATGTTTTTCTTACCAATTTACAGAAATATTTCATATATGTAGTAATCCTTTGTCTCTTATATACACGGTAAATATTTTCTCCCATAACTATGTCTATGGAGTCTTTAACCATACTGATATATTAAAAATGTTTGTGATCAATTTTGTCAATCTTTGTCCTTCTTGATTTGTAGGTTTTTTTAAAGTTTATTTTTATTAATTTTGAGACAGAGACAGAGAACAAGCAAGGGAGGGGCAGAGAGAGAAGGAGACAGAATCCCAAGTAGGCTCTGCACTGTCAGCACAGAGCCTGATATGGGGCTTGAACTCAAAAACCGTGAGATCATGACCTGAGCGGAAGTCAAAAGTCAGAAGCTTAACTGACTGAGCCAGCCAGGAGCCCCAGTTTTTACTTTTTATATATTGTTTAAAGATATCCTTCTACTCCCCCAAATTATAGAAACATTCTTTTTTTTTTTACTTTGAATACTTTTTATATTCAACTCAATGAATATGAAATTCATTATTGTGTGAGGTAAAGATATACTTTACTTTCTTCTAATTGAATAGTATTTTCTAATACCAATTAGCAAATAATCTACTTTTCCTCCCATTAAAATGCCACCTTTGTTATTAAACTCCACATATACTGAAAAACCTGTCCTTCACCTACCTATTTATGACAAATTATTTTCAGACCTTCCATTCCATGTTATTGAACTGCTGATTTATTTCTGTGCTAAAACCACGTTTTATGTTTACTACAGCTTTATATTTATGTTTGGAAAGCTCTACTCGGTGAGTCAAGTTATCTTCTCTTGTTCTTTTTCAACTCTCTCTTAGCTATTCCTACCATTTGCCTTCTAGGTTTTCTTTAAATGAGCATGTCAAGTTTCATTTTAAAAAATACTAAAGGTTTTGATTAGCGTTCATTAAATCAATAAACCATCAATAGCTTTATAATCTTGAGTCTGTCCATCCAATAACATGGGCATTTCTGCCATCATTCAAATGTCCTCTTGGGTTCAATTTTATAGTTTTCTTAATGTGGGCCCTGCATAGTTCTTGTTAGGTTTATTCTCTTCTATGGGAGGTCATCTATACAGTGTTTTATTACTATTATAGTTGCACTTATTTCCATTATATTTTCTAATTGGTCTTTGGTGACCAATGGAAAGCATTGGTTTTTTCTATGTTGATCTAATATCTGTCCACTTTAGTAAATTTTTACTCATTCATTCTATTTTTTTCCAATTAGTTATCTTGGATTTCCTAAGCAGATTTTTTTTTAATTTTTTTTTAAATGTTTATTTATTTTTGAGACAGAGAGAGACAGAGCATGAATGGGGGAGGGGCAGAGAGAGAGAGAGGGAGACACAGAATCGGAAGCAGGCTCCAGGCTCTGAGCCATCAGCCCAGAGCCTGATGCGGGGCTCGAACTCACGAACCGTGAGATCGTGACCTGAGCTGAAGTCGGACGCTCAACCGACTGAGCCACCCAGGCGCCCCTCCTAAGCAGATTTTTATAACTACAAATAATAATAGTCTTTATTTTTATTTTTACCACTTATATCTAATCTTTTTCTTGCCTTATTATATTGACTCTATACATTTTTTTTTATTTTAAAAGAGTTTTAAAATGTTTTTTTGTTTTGAGAGAGAGAGAGCACGTGTGCTTGTGTGAGTGGGGGAGGGACACAGAGAGAGGGAGACAGAATCCCAAGCAGGTTCCATGCTGTCAGACTATCAGTGAAAAGCCCAATGTAGGGCTCTATCTCACAAACCATGAGATCACGACTTAAGCCTAAATCAAGAGTCAGACACTTTATCGACTGAATCACCCAGGTGCCCTAACTCTATACATTCTTAAATAGTAACGATAATTACAAATATCTTTGTGTGTTTTTTTTTTTTTAATTTGAATTTAATGGGATTGCTTCTAATGTTTTACCATAACAGATAATATTTACTGTAGTATCTGATGTCAAGTAAGAAAGTTTTCCTTCTAGTCTTAACTTGCTAACACTTTTCAAAAGATATAGGCATTCATTTTTAATATGCTTTTATGGTGTCTATCAGGATGATCATATGGATTTTCTCTTTTATTTTATAAATGCGTAACAGATTTCCCAACATTTATTAAGCCATTATAGCATTCTTAGGTAAACACAAATTAGTTATAGTATTTTATTCTTCCAATATATTTTGAGTTGCTAAATCTCTATCTATAATTAATTCTCCTTTTTTCAATACTAATGTTAGTTATTTGTGCTATTTTTTTTATTGGAATTACCCAAAAGTTTACCTTGCATTTTACTTTCCAAGGAATCAGCTTTGTATTCTATGGAATTTTCATGTTAGCTTAATTTTTGCTAGTTTTTCAATTAATTTCTGCTTTTATTTTGTATGATTTCTCATTTTCTTTTGCTTTTTCAAAATGTTTACTATTTTTATTTTTATTAGATTCTTTAAATAAATACTTATTTTCAATTTTTCTTTTAAAAAACTTGGGTCTGGGGCACCTGGGTAGCTCAGTTGGTTAAGAATCCAACTCTTGATTTCAGCTCAGGTCATGATCTCATGGTTTATGAGTTCAAGCCCCACATCAGGCTTTGCGCTGACAGCAGGGAGCCTGCCTGGGAGTCTTTCTCTCTTTCTCTCTGCCCCTCCCCTGCTGCTTCCCTCGCTGTCTCTCAAAATACATAAATAAAGCTTAAAAAAAATTATAATAAAAAATAATGCCTTACTTAGTTTTTAGGAACCAATTATCTTTCATAGTAGTCTGTTTTGTTGTTGCTTAATGAATTCAATATTTTTGGATCTCTTAGAGAATCTTAACTAAACTTATCTTAAAATTATTATTACCTATTTCTAAAAACATTGTTTCATTGGTGGTTAGTTCCCCAACTGACAGTAGAATCCCTATTCCTCCACCACTTGAAAGGCAGATTCTGATTATAGGGATAATGGCTGGGAAGGAGGTAGGTGTGGGATCAGGTGAACTTTCATTTAAGGTCTACAAGTAAATTGCCATCTGGATGCAGGGCTTCATTCACTGATCTTAACTCTAGATTATCTAGAGCCTTCATCTACTTCTCTGGTCTGAGGATCCACTCTGAGAATTTTCTACATGAAAGCCCCCACTTCCATCTAGAAAGCTATATTGCTGGCTTGACCCTAGCAACAAACACCAGGCAACTCTCCTGAGATGGAGATTCGGATGAAGTTCATTTGTAAAATTTAAATAATTACCTGTCCCCGCTTATGGTCCATTCTTTTTTTGAGTATCTGCTACACCTAATCTTGGGCTTCTATTGGAGTTCTGCTAAAAAAACTCACCTTTAGAAAATGTTTTCTTTGAGTTCCTGGGTGGTTCAGTCCTTAAGCATCTGACTTCGGCTCAGGTCCCACAGCAGGTGAGTCCCACATCGGGTGAGCTCGTGCCCCGCTTCAGGTGAGCCCTGCTTCTCTCTCTCTCCTCCCCTTCCTCTCCTTCTGCCTCTCCTGAGAATCTCTCTCTCTGCCCCTCGCTCACTGGCACCCTCTCTCTCTCTCTCTTAAAAAAAAAAAAAAATTAAAAAAGTCTTCTTTTCATCTCCTGAGCTTTAGGGTTTTTTTCTGTTTGGGGAGGTTTTCTGCCAGTTTTATCTCATATACTTTCCTTTTTTTTAATTTTTAATTTATTTTTGAGAGAGAGAGACAGAGTGTGAGTGGAGGAGGAACAGAGAGAGAGGGAGACACAGAATCCAAAGCAGCTCCAGGCTCTGAGCTGTCAGCACAGAGCCTGATGCGGGGCTCGAACCCACAGACTGCAAGATCATGACCTGAGCTGAAGTCAGACGCTTAACCAACTGAGCTACTCAGGCACCCTTATCTCCTATACTTTTCAAGAGTTTCTCACTGTTCTGAGCCTCCTAATGGTACCTTTGTTTTCTTAGCTCTGTTGTCAATTATTTTTACTTATTATATTTTTTGTGTCATTTCAATGAGATTTTGGGTGGAGTACTTAGCCATCTTTAAAGTCTTTCCATCTTTTTCTATGCTCCTAAACAGATCACGTAATGTAAGAATTGTCTGTATCTTGAAGCCTTGCTAGAACTTGCCAATAAGCTACCTGAGCCTGGGCCACCTCTTCATTTATAACTTTAACTATTCCATGTGCTGCTCATTGAACTCATAAAAGTCTTTCTGTCTGCTGGCCTTGGGATTCACCTTTGGATATTGCACCTACCAAAAGCACCTACCTTGGTTTCACACATGCTACCTTTGTTCACCATTTCAGCAAATGCAGACATGGTTCCTATGTTTCTGGAATGAAGAAATCAATCAACTCTTTTTCCAACTTAAATGTCCCCTCTTGGTTCCACAGTGCATTTTTAACCAATTTTAAAACAAAATAGGAAGGGGGAGCCTGGGTGGCTCAATCGGTTAAGCATCTGACTCTTGATTTGGGCTCAGGTCATGATCTCAAGATCATGAGATCGTGCCCCACATCAGGTTCCCATGGAGCCCACTTGGGATTCTCTGTCTCTCCCTCTCCCTCTATTCCACCCCCTCAGCAGCACCCCCACCCCATCTCATGTGCACACTCTCTCCCTCTCTAAAAAAATAAATAAATAAAAAGATTTAAAACAAAACAGGAAGGTCCTAGGTCTTCAGTGATCATATTTCTAAACCAAAACTTGGTACTTGAAAACTGACAACTGAGTATATAATTTTAAGGAAGAACACATCAAGTACTTGAAATCGCTATTGTAAGTTAGATTACTATATAAGCTGCAGATTTAGTCAATGGTGGCTTTAAAAAGGAGGTCGATTAGTCCACCTATAACTTTTATGTGCTATTATGTATGTTTAAATATCAGGTATTGAGTCTCTTATTCCCCGGGTTGGAACAGCCTGGAGGATTTTCTGTAAGGAAAGAGTTAATGGGTTAATTCAACTCAAAGATGAGTGATCTTTTAAGGGCATGAGAGTTTGAGAGTGAGAGATACAAGAACAAAGCAATAATATAGGAATAAAACCACCTCCAGAAATCAGGCATACATGCAGATTTTTTATGCTGCAAATTCTTACATGTCTTCATTAAATGAATATATATTTATCACATGGAAAACAATATGACTGTTAAGAGAACGATGACAGCTTAGTCTTACGAGGCATGAGTCATAAAAAAATGAGCCAAAAATTCAGAAGGGTCTCATTCACCAAGAGCTGAACCTTTCACAAAGTTTAACTTTCACACTTGAGCAGTTTGTATAGTTGCTACAATTGTCACCAGGCCTTCATGCAAATCTTCTGATCTTCCTACATGAGAATTTCCAGCAATTGCTTATCTGCCATGGGCTGCTACATGATTCACCTAGCCTGGTTAATATAAAACATCTAGCCATCACTGAATTTCTTCTTCTTTTTTTTTTTTAATTTTATTTCTGAGAGAGAGAGACAGACAGGGCATGAGCAGGGGAAGGGCAGAGAGAGAGGGAGATGCAAACTCCGAAGCAAGGTCCAGGCTCTGAGCTGTCAGCATAGAGCCTGATATGGGGCTTGAACTCACAAAACGTGAGATCGTGACCTGAGCCGAAGTCAGACGCTTAACTCACTGAGTCACCCAAGTGCCCCTAGCCAGCCCTGAATTTCAGAAAGGATCATGAACCCTTTAGCATCTCTCTCCAGGTCTAGAGAGTTTTGGGAATCATGGAAGCTGATGGTGCAACGGAGAAAAGCTTTCTGCTCAAAGGGCAGCATCTTCCAAACCAAACTGATTAAGCCTCACTCCAGAGAACCCCCCTATCCTTGTTGCTGAAGTGAGATCCAGTCCTTCTCCAAACCATATTTAGGAAAATGCCGCTCAGTGTGATCTTCCCAAATAACACCCAATAGAGTTATATCCCCTATAGCAATTTTAATGACTGAGCATTAAGAGCTAGGGTCTAAACTGTGCCCAGGAGCTCACGAAATCTGCTCTCTGTGCCTGCTTAGGGAGCACGGCAGGGGAGTTTAAGTCTCAAGTAGCTAGGCACGCCATGCATCTGGAATGAGACGCAGGCCCTAAAATGTTCACAGCGTGTTGCAGCTGAATGTGTTCTCTCTTCTTCAGAAGATAGAGTAGTTTTGATTTATTTTTTTCTGAATTCATAAAAAATCCATACAGCAGAACACGATGAGTAGGGGAGAGACGTCAAACGAGCAAGTCCACAAATGTTTCTTAGGCAAGAGCCACTTTCCCACGGGCCACTAAGCTTTTGCAAAGGTTTTCTCTGCCACATCACAAGGCATGGAGATGAGGCTGTGAAAAGCCTTAAAGCAGAGTGATGAGGATGGGACAAAGAGGAAAAATAGACCTTATATCGGTTCTTAACTTAGGCCCAGAAACTGTGCCTGCGCCAGTCCAGAAAAGCAGAGAGTTCTTGCTCTCTCTCTCTTTTTTTTTTAATCTCCGAAGTTCTGTTTTTTCACCAAACCATGAAGAGCCACAACTTATCCAAAATGAATCACAGGAAATCCACAGTTCTCAGCATTTATTTTTAAATAACACATGTAGTCATATTATGAGGAGTCATAAATAGCATATATAAATCTAAAAGTCCAGGCATTTAAAAAAATACGTGTAGTCTTCTATGCTTAATTCCAAGGAAATGTTGAGAACTATTTATTTTTGAAGATCAGCATTATTTGGGTGGCAACCTTTGAAGGTTTTCCTTTACTGGTGAAAGACAGTGATTCATCTTACTCTGACTAAGGCAAACCCAAGACAGGCTTGCTGATTCTCTAAGAGGTAGAGTCAGGGACACTTGTTAGCAAACACATTTCCTTGTCAGAAACTAATTAGTTTGGGTGCATGGTTTCTATCAAGTGCCTTCTAAAGAAACTGCAATGTCTTTCCTGAAATTTCCCTTTGCAAGAATCTATTTTTAAGAACACATCCGATCCTAGGGAGTAGTTTCCCATTTCTGTGAAGGCTGCTGCCCTTTTGTATTTGCTTTTCTGTTGATTTCCACAGCCATGCTTGCCCTGCAGTTAGGAGAACAGGAACAGAGGCTCTGATGCGACCCCTGGTAGCCAGACCAGGTCCATGCACATGTGGTGCAGAGTTCTGCAGCTCCGAAACACATGTGAGCACACAGAACTCTCTTTACTTTTCAGTCTCGGGATCAGTGGATTTATTGGGATGGTGCTGACATAAAAAATGAAATGAAACATCTGAGTCTAACAGCTGCACAAAATTTGGACTCATGTAAACTGCTCTGACATCACACGTTCTGCATGTGAGTTCCATGAGTATTCTCCATATGCTGCTAATACAATAACATGCCTACAAAGTCCCTGTGGTTTATGGCGTGATGAGCTCCAGAGCTGAGGAAATGAAGCCAGGAAGCCTACGCCATTTGCTGAATGGAGTCGGCTTTGGGTAATGTCTCATTCTCACTGAGCTACCCAAGTTCACTAGGGACAAGAAGCCATGTTGGGCAGGAACCAGTAATAAGCTTTATGTTGGGGATTTTCGTTCCTTTTTCTCTGGAAGGGTAGGAGAGAGGGCTCACAATGATTGTGCCTTGGTCCATAAAATAAGAGATGTAGGAGTGTAAAGGAGGTACTTAAGCCAGCTTACTCCATTCTGATAGTCAGGAGAAGGCAGGTGGAAAGAAAAAGTACATCATGGCTCAACACAAAATCCTGGCAAGATACAGCAATCCTTTGCTGGAAGGCTGGAGTTCTATCCAAGGCACACAGTGGCATCGATCAGTTCAGTGACACCCCACGCTGGCCCACGGCAATAAACAGAAGTTTCAGGTGTTCTCTTTCTTCCGCTAAAGACAGGGGCTACAGACATTTAGCAAGTAGCTCTGTGTTGCTCTGACGGGCTAGGCATGCAATCTAGGAAAAATTCTGTTCTTGTTTAATTTTTTAAAAAAGATTCGAAGTCACTTGTTTATCTGTTGGCTAATTAGCCACATAGAAAGAGACTTTTGGAAAATATTTAGCAACAGCTTGGCTTTCCCTGTTTGCTTAGCATAATGCTCAATTGCTTCCCTCGCCATCAGTTGCTAGGATCAGAGAATACACACTACAGTGTCGCATTATAAACAAATTCATCTGATTCTCAAGACCCATGGACTTATTGAATGCAGCACCTGTTTGCGCTAGAGAATTAGTAAATGGATATACCAGGTTGGGGCCCCTCATATTTTAGAACAGCACCTATTGGCTATGTGTGATAATGCATCCCAGCTCTATCGGACACTATAAATATACAGGCAGAAAGAGATCTATCTACCAAAGGATTTCCTTGGGCTGAAGCATGGAAGGGAGAACAAAGAAAGCAGGGATGGGAGAAAATAGGGATAGGAGAGTAATGAACATTTTTAAAGTGCTATAAAGCATTTTAAAATACAAAAATATCAGCCCTACTCCCTCCAGTGAAATGTAACTTTAATTTTATTGAAAGAAATCATTAGCAGAATGGAATTACATTAATAGTCACTTCATAAGCAATTTACTAAAATTTATTGACTCTGTAAAATTGGAAACACCTGTGATTTTAATTGACAGTTAAGCAGAATATAAGTTAAAAGGTAAGCTTCATGATGGAATCATTGTATGGTGAATTGTAAAGCTAGTGTTAAAATTCTCCTTTAGGAGCTCCTGGCTGGCTCAGTTGGTTGAACATGCGACTCTTCATCTCAGGGTTGTGAGTTCAAGCCCCATGTTGGGTGTAGACATTACTCAAAAATAAAATCCTTTAAAAAAGGTTCTCCTTTATTTTGACTATCTGTGTCATTACTCTCCTCCATCACAATGGGCAATATAGATGATTGTCAAAGAAAAGAAAATAGATTTATGAGGAATTCTTGTCTAATCCCCAAGCCCAAGGTGGTGGCTTAGATCTATTGCACTGTTGCTGAGATCAGAGTCTGTTCGAGTTCTATCCAGGTTCTAGAGCCTTCTCTGATTGTCCCACTGGAATTAAACTGTACAATGTTAATGAACTGTGTGGCCACATCTGCCTCTGTCAGGCACACTACAGCCCTGCTGTGTGTTGTTAGGTTACCACACACTAATTATCTTTCAGGTTTTCTGCACATTCTTTTCCAAACAAGGCTAGTCCTGCCAACTTGTCAACATGGCATTACTTTCTAAAAAATGAAGTTACTTTCTTTTTGCCTGAGAATGCCCACAATGACTTTCTCGGAGCCCTAGGAAGAGAGGCAAGATTGTACCATTCACGGCCTCTTTAATCTAAAGGAGAAGAAGAAAATCTCTGTAAATGAATATGTAGCTTCACTGGGGATTATGGTACTCCAAACTTCTCTGATCTGAACCAGAGAATAAGCCATGTCACCATTCTCCTCTGGTAGGGAAGAAAAAACCATGCAGGTGGATGGTGTGAAATTTAAGCAGACTTGAGAAAGAACTAATCCATGTTTGGAATTCTCCACTGGGGATTTGTTTTGACAGTTCTCTAGTAATTTCCTGTTTGGGTTTGCCCACTTTATGTTAATGCATGAAGCAGCATGCTATTGCTGAAAAGGCATGAGGTTTGAGATCAAGGGTCCTCGTTCTGTCACTTTTAGCTGGCACTAATCGCTTCTCTGAGCTCAGGTTCTGTATCTGATATTTGAGGTAATGATACCTGACTCAACGAGTTATTGTAAGTAAAATGATAATGAATATAGAAGTATTTTATATTGCTGCCTGCTACTTGTCAGCAGCATGATTTTGTTCAAATTACTTAATCTCTATGCCTTGGTTTTTTTATCTGTAAAATGGGGATGAGAGTACTACCCCCCACCCCACCTTTGAGTTGTAGTGAGGACTACATAAGTTAATACATGTAAAGTGCTTAGAATAGCACCTAGCATACCAAATGCTGTTACATACTCAGCTCTAAATGGTTTCTGTTATTTCTGTATATCAAATGGTATGTATATATAATTTATTTTTTCAGGTGTACTCCGTTTTATACTCATTGAAATACAGCAGAACCTATATTTAAAATTCACCTATTACTGGGTTCCCCGGGTGGCTCAGTCAGTTGGGTGTCCGACTTCAGAGCCCAGAGCCTGCTTCAGATTCTGTGTCTCCCTCTCACTCTCTGCCCCTCCCCCACTCACACTCTGTCTCTTTCTCAAAATAAATAAACATAATAAAAAAATTAAAATTCAACTGTTACTGAGTATTTTGTGCAAAGCATTAAGGTGCTATATATAAATATAAATTAAGGAGATAGTTATCTGTTTTGCAAGAGGGAATAAACAGCAAGACCGTGCTTCAATTCAAGAATTCACTTGGACAGCATCCACTATTGTTTTCAACACAATGTAAAATACAGAAGATATGTCATACATCCCTCAAAAACCGTTTTAAATATTTTTTATTCTAATATTGATGCATGGTCATTGTAGAAATTTTTATAAAATACTGACAAATGGTAATAATACTAATAACAACAACATTAAACTGAAATTACTTCTATTGCCACCACCAAGAGATAGCTATGTCTCAAATTTTGGTTGTGTGTGTGTGTGTGTTTTGGGGGGCACACTAAATTGGAACTGCTTTTTAAAATTTAATACCTCATAATCATCTTTCCATGTGACTAAATATTTTTATGTCCCCTAATTTTTTCAAATTTTTATCCCAAAATAATTTTGGAGTCAAAGAAGAGTTGAAAAACGAGCACAAAGATACTTGGATGGTATGCAAATATCTTGGCTGTATTTAAACATTTGCCCTCTCTTTTTAGCATACATTGGTGGATCCTGCCTGTAATTATTACTGTGGTGTCTGTCATATTAGGAATTTTCTATTTCCCTCATGCTGTCTATGCTTATTAATTGGTATTCTTCTCTAAAGAAGAGCTGTCCCTTCTCTCCCATTTATCTATGTAATCATTTATTTTTATCTATGTGGAATCACGGACATTTATTTTATTCTTGTTGTTATAATCTAATATTGTACTATTGCTTTTTATTTTGATGCTCAAATTTTTCCAGCTTTGATTACTGCCAGCTCTTTCAGATTCCCCGTGCATTATTTTTTATTTTTTATTTTTTAACGTTTTATTTATTTTTGAGACAGGAAGAGACAGAGCATGAACAGGGGAGGGTCAGAGAGAAGAAGACACAGAACCAGAAACAGGCTCCAGGCTCCGAGCTGTCAGCACAGAGCCCGACGTGGGGCTCGAACTCACGGACCGCGAGATCATGACCTGAGCCGAAGTCGGCCGCTTAACCGACTGAGCCACCCAGGCGCCCCTCCCCGTGCATTTTTAATATTCCTTTCCTTTTTTAAGTGTTTCCTTACATTCAAACATCACAAAATGCTTACACTTAGGCTTATGTTTATGTCCACTGCCCCACCCTGGAATAAAACAGTTCTGCAAGGATCTGTGATTCTTTTTATTAGAAGGTAGTATTTAGAAACCAATACCATTGGGAGTTAGGTGTTCTATTTCTTACTGTTTCTAACCCCTCTCAGTGGATAGAGCTAGGACGTGTGTGTGTGTGTGTGTGTGTGTAGATAACTAACTCATGCATACACACTTGCCTGTAATTCTGTACTAATTTATCTGTATATACTTATTTTTTTAATTTAACATCTAAAACATGTGTTTGTTTGAATATCTCTGAATCCAACTGAGCACCACAGGAGTCCTTCTGTGTAACTTCTTCGTGCAACAGTGACAAACCTGGCTGTCACTATCTACAATATATTTAGTTTTTTGTTTAATCCAAGTATACCAAATAAGTAGTGTCAGAAATTCTAACCCATCCCCCCATGAGAAACAACAGAAGTGCCGTATCTATGTTTGCTAATTTAGCTCTATATCAAATCAAAATGCTGTTTTCCAAAGTTACTTAGGTCAGCTCTTTTCTTCTCCATCCCTTCAGTGCGCTCATGTGATTAATTTGTAATAAGTTAAACGTATCTGTCACCATCTGCATTCCATCTTTTCTCCCACATCCTGGTAGGGTTTTTTTTTTCCCACATGTAGTAAAATTCACTTTTTGTGGTGTACAGTTCTATCAATTTTGACAAATGCATAGAGTGGTATTATGAACCACAGACCTATACACAACAATTCCATTACTCCAAAGTTCCCCTGCTACTCCTTTATAGACAACCCATTCCGCCCCCCCACCCCCCCCCACCCCCCCACCCCCGATCTGTCAACTACTCACCTGCTTTCTTCTCTATGATTTTGCCCTTTTCAGAGTGTCATGCGAATAGAATCAAACCATTCTGGGTCAGGCTTCTTTCACTTTGCAAAATGCATGTTGTTTGGAGAATCAATCGTCCGTTCTATTTTATTGCTGGTTAGCATTCTATTAAATGGTTGCACTACAGTTTGTGGTACATCTGGGTTGTTTCCAATTAAAAAAAATTTTTTTTAACATTTATTCATTTTTGAGAGACAGAGTGCCAGAAGGGGTGGGGCAGAGAGAGAGGGAGACACAGAATCTGAAGCAGGCTCCAGGCTCTGAGCTGTCAGCACAGAGCCCAACACAGGGCTTTAACCCACAAACCGTGAGATCATGACCCGAGCCGAAGTTGGACGCTGAACCGACTGAGCCACCCGAGTGCCCCCGGTTGTTTCCAATTTTTACAGTGGCTATGAATATTTACTAATAGATTTCTGCATGACCATGCTTTCTTTTCTTTTCCTTTTTTTTTTTTTTTCTACATGCCTCAGAGTGGGTCCTATGGTAGGTACATGTTTATAAGAAACGGCCAAACTGTTTCCCAAAGTGGCTGGACCATTCTGCTTTTTTCACCATTTTGCATCTGCCCCAGCAATATGCGAGAGTTCCAGCTGCTCCACAGCTTTACCAGCAGTTGGTATTGCCAGGTTTTTACACTTCAAGTGTTCAAATTGGCATATTGTGTTATCTTACTGTGGTTTTAATTTATATTTCCCTAATGATTAATGATGTGGAACATTTTTTCTTATGCTTGTTTTGTGTCTGAATATGTTCTTTGGTACATATCTGTTCAGATCTTTTCCCTGTTTTTAAACATTGGGTTGTTTTCTGACTGTTGACTTTTATGAGTTCTTTGTATATTCTGGTTACAAGTTCCTTGTCAGATGTGATTTAAAAATACCTCCTCCCAGTTTGCTTTTCTTTTCTTTCTTTTAATCAAAAAGGCAGAAGTTTTTACAGAAGGGGAAAAAAAACTTTTTTAAGTAAGCTCTTTGACCAATGTGGGGCTTGAACTCACAATCCTGAGATCAAGAGTTGCATGTTCTACTGAGTAAGACAGCCGGGTGTCCCTCATTTGTAAAACTTTTAATATGGTCAAAAAGATAGAATAAAATAAAATAAAATAAAATAAAATAAAATAAAATAAAATAAAATAAAATTTTAATACAGTTCAGTTTATCAATTTTTTCTTTCATGGGTTGTGATTTTGTGGTCACATCTAAAAACTTTGTCTAACTCAGGATTTCTTGATGTCAGCACTATTGGCATTTTGGACTGAGTAATTCTTCATTGGGACGGGGACTGTCCTGTGCATTTTAGAATGTTTAGCAACATCCCTGGCCTCTACCTACTAGCCCCACCTCCAGTCCATTTCATAACAACCAAAAATGTTTCAGACATTGCCAAACGTTCCCTGGGGTATAAAGATAACTTTGTTCAGAATCACTGGCCTAACCCAAAGTCATGCATGTCATTTTTCTCCTACTTTTTCTTTGAGAAATTTTATGGTTTTGTGTTTATTTAAGATTTTAGATCTATGATCCACTTTGAGTTAGTTTTTTTTTTTAATTTTTTTTTTAATGTTTATTTATTTTTGAGACAGAGAGAGACAGAGAATGAACGGGGGAGGGTCAGAGAGAGAGGGAGACACAGAATCCGAAGCAGGCTCTAAGCTCTGAGCTGTCAGCACAGAGCCTGATGCGGGGCTTGAACTCACAGACCATGAGATCATGACCTGAGCCGAAGTCGGACGCTTAATCGACTGAGCCACCCAGGCGCCCCTTGAGTTAGTTTTTATATGAGATATGAGATACAGGCTTAGGTGCAATATGTATACATAAGCCTGCTGAAATTTTGACTGGAACTTCATTGAATCTATGCAATAAATTGGGGATACTTAACATCTTGATAATACTGAATCTTCTAATCCATTAACATAGTCTATCTCTCCATTTATTTGGGTCTTCCTAGATTTTTTTTTCTTTAGTGTTTTGTTCTTTGCAGCTTCCCACATCTTTATCTTTTCTTTTCTTCTTCATCTTTTTTTTTTTTTTTTTTTGAGTAATACCTAAGTTGGGCATTTTTTGGTGCTATTGTAAATACTATTGTCATTTTAATTTTGAATTTCAATTGTTCAGTGCTGGCATATAGTACTATCATTGATTTGTATGCACTACCTTTAGATCATCTCCTGAGACTTTATTAGATTTATTAGTACTTTTGTATGGATTCTTTAGGAATATCTACATGGACAATTAAGTCATCTATGAAGAGAGCCTTTTATTTCTATGTCTTGTCCTATTGTAATGGCTAGGACTTCCACTATTATGTTGAAAGAGAATAGATATCCCTGCCTTCTCCCCTGTCTTAGGGGAAAAGGATTCAGTCTTTTACTATTAAGTATGATATTAGCTATAGGTTTCTTATAGATGTCTCTTGTTAGGTTAAGGAAGTTTCTGCTACTGCTTTGCTGAGAGTTTTAATCATGAATGAGGCTAGAATTTTGTTAAATGCTTGTTCTGCATCCATTTTCTTCTTTAGTTTGTTAATTTGGTGACTTACATTGATTGATTTTCAAATGTTGAACCAGTTTCACATTTCTGAGACCAATGCCACTTGGTAATGAATATCTTTTTTATATGCTGCTTTAAATTGGCTAATATTTTGGTAAGCGGTTTAAGGGCATTTTCCACCTATGTTAATGGGGGGATATTGTTCTGTAGTTTTTTTTTCCCTCGTGATGGCCATGTCTGGCTTTGGTATTAGGGTAATCTGGTATCATATAATGAATTGAGAAGATTTCCTCCTCTTCTATTTTCGAAGATAGTTGTGTTTAATTGATACTATTTCTTTGTTCAAAGTTTGGTGGAATTCAACAGTAAAAATTTTGGGGCTTGGAGATTTCTTTGTGGAAAAATTTTAAAGTACAAATTAAATTTCTTTAATATATATTAGACTATCAGTTTATCTGTTTCTTCTTGAGTGAGCTTTAGTAATTTGTTTCTTTCAAGGAATCCATTTCATATAAATTATCAAATTTCTGGGTATAGAGCTGTTAATAATATACTCTTATAATCTTGTTAATATTTTAGGGGTCTATAATGATATCCCTTCTTTTGTCCCTGACATTGGTAATTTACATCTGTTCTCTTTTTTCCTTGGTCAGTTTGGCTAGAGGTTTATCAATTTTATCAGTCTTCTCAAAGAATCAGCTTTTGGTTTTATTAATGTTTCCCTATTGTTTTTCTGTTTTAATTTTACTGATTTCTGTTTTAATGTTTATTATTTTCTTTCCTTAGCTTATGTGTAACTTGAGTGTACTTTTCTTTTTCTAGTTTCTAAAGGTGGAGGCTTAGATAATTGTTTGGGAACCTTTTTTCTCTTCTAAGCATTTAATGCCTAAATTTCTCTCTCAGCACTACTTTAGCTGCATTGCACAAATTTTGATGTGTTGAATTTTTATTTCTCTCAGTCAAAAATGTGCCTTAATTTCCCTTGAAACTTTCTCTTTAGGAGAGAGAGGGTTAGGAGATCATTAGATTCCTAACATTAGATCAGTGCAAAGCCCAATGCAGGACTCAAACCCATGAATTGTGAGATTGTGGCCTGAGCCAAAATCAGGAGTTGGATGCTCAACCAACTGAGCCACCCAGGCACCCCTTACTGAAAGATAATTGTGTATTTCTCCTTTTTGTTCTATTCCTTTTTGCCTCATGTCTATCGAAGCTCTGCTGTTAGTCGCATCCAAATTTGGTTGGTTATATTCTCTTAGAAAACTAAACCCTTTATCATTATGTATTATGCCTCTTTATCCTTAAAAAGTATCTTGTTTTGGGGCGCCTGGGTGGCTCAGTCAGTTAAGCATCTGACTTCAGCTCAGGTCATGATCTCGCAGTCCGTGGGTTCAGGCCCCGCGTCGGGCTCTGTGCTGATCACTCAGAGCCTGGAGCCTGTTTCAGATTCTGTGTCTCCCTCTCTCTCTGACCCTCCCCCATTGATGCTCTGTCTCTCTCTGTCTCAAAAATAAATCAACGTTAAAAAAAAAAATTAAAAAAAAAAAAGTATCTTGTTTTGAAGTGTACTTTGATAACCTAGCTACTCCAGTTTTTTTTTCTTTCTTTTAGTGTTTGCATGGCATATTCTTTATCCTTTTATTTTTAACCATTCTGTCTTTATAAGTAAGGTGAGTTCACTTGTTCCATCTGTCTTTTGTTTCTTTTTTCTTTTCTTTTCCTGTGTTTTCTTGTGGTCATTGAGAATTTCTTACTGTTCCCTTTTATCTTCCCTATTGACTTATTATTCATCTGTCTTTTAAAAATATTTTTAGTAGTTTCTCTAGGGTTTACAAAACACATCTTTAATTAATCCGCGTCTGCTTTCAAATATCACACTTTTTCCTGTGTTGTATGAGGATCCAGCAACAGTGTATTCCCAGTTCCTCCCTTCCATCTTTGTGCTCTTGTTTTCAAATCTTTCACGTATACACTCACTATAAACACAGAGAGTACACTGCCACTATCCCTGTCTTCAACAGTGAAAAACTATCTTTTAGAGCAATTGTAAATAAGAAAAGAAATGAATTTTATTTATTTATTTATTTATTTATTTATTTATTTATTATATTTATTATATTTTATTTATTTATTTATTTATTTATTTATTTATTTATTATATTTCCAAGGTCCTCATTTCTTTGTGTAGATCCAATTTTCCATCTGGTATCATATTCTTTCTGCATGAAAAACTTCCTTTAACATTTCTTATAGAGGGGATCCTCTGGTAAGAAATTCCCTCAGTTTCTGTCAGTCTGAAGAAGTCTTTTACTTCTTTTTCTTTTTGAATGATATTTTTTCTGGGTGTAGGATTCTGGGTTGGCAGGTTTTTTTCTCTTTCAGCACTTTAAAGGTATCATTTCACTGTCCTCTGGCTTACATTATTTCTGAGAAGTCTGTTCCCATTCTCCTTGTTCCATAGTAGGCAATTTCTTTATTCTCTGGCTGCCTTTAATGTTTTCTCTTTCTTATTGTTTTTCAGCTGATTTTGAATATGATGCTATGCCTAGGAGTGTGTGTGTGTGTGTGTGTGTGTGTGTGTTATCATCCTACTTTGTGTTCTCCGAGCTCCTTGGATCTAACATTAAATTTAGGTAAGTCTTGGTCATTATTTCTTCAGATAATTCTTGTATTCCTCTCTTTATCTTCTAAGATTTTAATTATGTGTATGTTAGAATGTTTAATAATGTCCTGAAACTCTTGGGTGTTATGTTCTGTTTTTCCTCCCACTCTTTTTTTCCTTGGTATTTCAGTTTCGGTCATTTATATTGACCTACCTTCAAGTTCACTGATGCTCATCTTTCTAAGTCCATTGATGAAACTCTCGAAAGCATTCTTTGTCTCCATTATTGTGGTTTTCATTTCTAGCATTTTGATTTCTTTTTTTTAATAGATTTTTGTCTCTCTGTTGAAATTAGCCATATGATCTTACATATTGCCCACATTTTTTACGAGGGTCATTAACATATTAATCATACTTATTTAAAACTTCCTGTCAGGGGCACCTGGGTGGCTCAGTCCCTTAAGCAACATACTCTTGGTTTCAGCTCAGGTCATGATCGTACGGTTTGTGGGTTCAAGCCCTGCGTTGGGCTCTGCACTCTTGGCACAGAACCTGCTCAGGATTCTCTCTCTCTCCCTTTCTCTCTCTTTGCCCCTCTGTCTCTCTTTCTCTCTCTCTCTCTCTCTCTCTCTCTCAAAATAAATAAATAAACTTAAAAAAACTTCCTGTCAGTTCCAACATCTGTCTGTGTCTGGTTCTGATGATTACATGGTCTCTTTGGAGTATATTTTATCTTGCCTTTTTATATGCCTTGTAATTTTCTGTTGAAAGCCAGTCATCTTGTATAGGCCAATAGAGACTGGAGTAAATAGTTTTTAGCCTTACTATGGAGTCACCTTTCCTTCTGCTAGGCCTTTAACGTAGTGGCATGAATTGATCTAGGTTTGAATTGCTATGCTTATCCTCAAGGCCTGAAATTACTACAGAGGTTATCTGATACCCTGCAAGATATATCTTGTGTTTTGGATGGATGGAAGTGAATTTACCAGAGCACTAGCTGTTTGATTCTGAATTTTAAGTCTTCTCTTTCCATTGTACCTCAGAGACTTTCTTTATGTGCTCTTGTTTCTCTTTCATCCCTCTCTTGGTGGTATTGTTATTTGTTATTCAAGGCTTATTAGCTTGACAGTGGGAGAGAAGTAGTGTGGGAGTTTATTCTTTGTGTTTTGAATTAGTCTCAGTTTTAGGCAGGTACTGTATCTCTGGATTAGGGAAAGGGTATGTCTCTCAGTTCTCTTGTCTCTACCCCAGCTGTATTGTGGTCCCAGTGTATAATCCTGTCCCTCCTTGATTTTTTTCCATTGGTTCCTTTCACCAGGTGCAGTGAGTTTTCACCAATGCCCTAGGGCAGTAGTGCTTGGTGGGCTCTCCCTCTACAGATTAGGCTTTTTTTTTTTCCCTATTGGAGATGGGAGGGATGGATCCAGCTGGAGTTTCTTGCTCTCCCACAAAACTACTCTACCAGTCTCCTAGGTCTGCAACATGATGGGCCCACCTAAGAGATCTTTCCAATCTCTTCTCTGAGCAATTGTTGGGGTTGTGGGAAAGCCTGAAAGAAGTGCTGCCTCCCCAGACTATGGCCCCCAGGGGATTTCATACTTGCCTGTCATCCCACATTCGGTCTTCCACAATTTATCTGCTATTTTAGTCTAACTCTTCTTACTGGTGTCCAGTGGCATCCACCCTGAGTGAGTACTTTGTAGTCTCCTTTTCTCTGCAGACGTTATCTCTTCTTAGGTTTGGGACCGGTTGCTGGCTCTACAACTCCAGCTCTCTGACAGTCTGTAACAGATTTAAAATGAATCCAGTTACTTGCCTTGTAAGATGAGAGTGATGCTCCTTCTAGCTCTCTACATCACAGAACCAAGCCCTTCCTTTCATTTGAATGGCCAAACTGCATTATATTGTATACTTTATTTAACTGATCTCAATCCTTTTTTATTTTCCTTTTAGGCAATTTTCCATTTTTTACTGTTATAAACAAGGTTGGATGATTCTTGCAGGTAAATCTATCTTTTATTATTTACTTTCTGAAAGTTTACAACCTAATTAAAAAGAATAGGCAGGTATGTCAGAAACAGTTAAGTGATAATGTGAGGTAGGAGATAATGAATGCCCCAAATAGCTTTGTAGGATGCAATCATAATAAAGAGGCATAATGGAATAATAATGGTACCTCACATCTGTGTAGAAATTAACAATATCTTCACACTTATTAAACCTTTTGATCTTAACCATAATTCTCCATGTCCGTATTAGGAAAATGAGAACTAGAGTACTTCTGTGGGTTAGCCAAGGGTCACACAGCTATTAAGTGATGGAACTAGGACTTGACTCATTGTCCCAGGGAAAGTCTTCATAAAGGAGAAGATGGGCCTGAGTTGAACCTTGAACGATGGGTAGCTTTATGTCAGGCAAAGGCAAGAGAAGATGTTTCCTGATGGGCAGGCGCTGTAACTTGAGATACACTCATATAGAATTTACATACATGTGTGCAATCTACACAAGCACATGTTGAGACTGAAGAAGGCTTGGAGTAATGACTTCTGTCACAGATGTGCTTCTTGTTCTCATTTTAGAATGAATGACATCCATATCAGATTATCTAGGTGATTAGCACAATGGGACTGATTTGGAAAGGAGGAAGCCTTCAGCTCTGCTCTTCCCTGAAGCTGACTGATTAAGCCCACGGGCTCCACCCAGCCCAGGAAGGGAGCCAGCCTCTCCTTCACCCAACCGAGCAGTGTTCAGTGTTTGGGTGGAAAGGAAGATGCATTCCAGCTGTCCTCAAAAACAAAGACAAGCAGAAGATGGGTATTTTTCCTTTTCTTCGGTGAAATAAACCCAACCTTCTGGTAGGAGAGTCTGTCTTGAATCAGAAATGGTTTAACCGAATCACAACAGGAAACAGCTCTGGTTACGGCCCAGCTTGCTCCAGGTCCTAATGGGTGAACAGAGCATCCCATCCCTACTTCCTACAGCTCTGGGTCTTGAAGATAGTTGCCCCAAGGAGCCCTGGCAAAAAGGGTAATGGACTTTGCCTTTGGGATTTCTGTTCTCCGAACAGCCTAGAGAAGAATGAATATTCGCGGAAGGAAGAAGCACTAATCCAGTAATCGGGAACCCTGTCTTTAAATGTAGTTAATTTTTATTTAATTGGCCACTAACTACATTTAAAATAAACACCAGTTGGTAATCAAAAACAGGGGGATAACGGATGAGCAATTGTGTAAACAGGATTGAATTACTAGGCCAAAACAAAGTTGGGGGAAAGTGAGAGGCACGCTGCTTCAGGAGAGGAGGGATTGCCTGCAAGCAGCTGGTCCTTGCCGAGCTCATAAAAATTTATATCAACCCTTCTTTGTGTTTTCTAGCCATCAATAAAACGATTTTTAATCACCAACTGGTCTTTCATTATAAAATATTTATTCCTTTGTTAAATAAAAATTAAAAGCACATGTAAACAGTGATTTTAAAACTGTCAAACAGAGTAAGAGTTTGGCACATCCTGGTACATCCTCAGCGACAGAGGTGCAGCTTGGACAGGCTTCCAGAAAACCCTTGGGCTCCCAAGGCACTTGGTGACCTCGGGGGCTGCTGGCAGTATGGGCTTGCAGGCACCTGGGGCTGCTACCCTGGGGGAAGAATGTGGAATCTGCAGGGCTGGGGCGAGGCACGTCGTCTGCCAACCCATCCCCTGTCTTTGTAATCCCTGCCTTTCTGCACCACCCAAGATGTACTAATGTGTCTTGTAAAGACTCATCCCTTGGCCTGTGCTATATTCCTCACTGGTAGTTGGGGTGGGGGGGGGGGGAGGAGAGAAAGAGGGAGAGAGAGGAAATGAAGAAGGGGAAGGGAAAGGAGAGAGAAGAAATGAAAATGGCTTGAAACAAGAGCCCCAGGCTGTGAGCAAGCTTCAAAACGGCTTTTTCTTTTAGGCAGACATTTTCTAATTAAACTTTAAACCCAAACCCTTGTCCCATCTCTCTCCAAAATGCAGGCTATGTGTCTCCCTCCTCGTTACCAGGAAATTATTTCTTCTTTTTCCTTCATTAGAAACTGGAATTGATCTACTTTAAAGATAAAATTCACTTCCCTGCCTAATTTTCAATATGATTCATTTGGAACCAGTGCATATTCATCAGAGGGACTAAAAAGCCCTGTGAGAACCAGTTAAGAAGAAGCAACGTGCATGAGCCTCAAGATAAGTAGCACTTCTCATCAGACCTGCTGCCCGGGGATGTTAAAGTGCTTTTTAAAATGAGGACTAATAAGGCCACTCAGCATTTACTGCTTTCTAAGAGCCTTGGCTAAATTAATTAGGGCAACAATAACCCTGTAAGGTAAAATAATAATAGCAATGATTCCTAGTATTTTGAAAGCAAATGCTGATCCACCAAGAGGGAGGTAACGTCCCACAGAACCAAGATTAAAACTCCACTCCCTTCCTGTCATCAAAGGCCAGCTTGTTTGTATCCAGGCAGGGGCTTGGGAGAGCCAGGCACTCAGTGGAAGTGAGGAATGGGGGGCCACAGCACAACTGTAACAACTGTGGCTGTGGGAATGCAGGCACGGTGCTGGGTGCGGGGCGGGGAGGGGGGTTGGGGGGGGGGACTGTCGAAGTTTTGTTGACTAATTATATATGCTCACCGTAAGTGGTCAGGCATCAGCAAGGGCCTCCTGCGCAGGGACTCAAACCCAGCCCGGCCTGCCCAGAAGGGGCTGGCTTTGCCCGGGGCCACCCACACACTGGCACGTCTGTGCGCCTGGAGGCCAGTTCCCTTTCTGCATTAGCTATGGCAGGGATTCCTAGTCACATCTGCACGATCAGAATGAAAGCCTGTAATTTCCATAGAATCCAGTCCTTTGAGTCAGG
Source organism: Panthera leo (assembly GCF_018350215.1). Taxonomy (NCBI): domain Eukaryota; kingdom Metazoa; phylum Chordata; class Mammalia; order Carnivora; family Felidae; genus Panthera; species Panthera leo. Next base: position 107,886,848 of record NC_056687.1, read on the forward strand.
GCTGCAGATAGCTGCTTTATATTTCTTTTCAAGGTGATTACACATCGTTTGGTTGTGGGGAGAGCTGGGACTATCAGGAAAGGAAGAGGCTGGGTGAATTATTTGAAAAATGTGCAAGGAAGGCCTGTGAATCACTGCCGAGAAGCGGCTGCACGCCCCCCCACCCCCCCTCATCTGGGGGCCGAGAAAAAGCAAAGGGGACCCCAGGCTTCCTGGAAGGCAGTTTAATTCTGAAAATAAAGCACCACTTCACCTCCCGTGTGTTGGGTGGGGAATTGTAAACCGGGACACGGTCAAAACAGTCCTGAAGGCCAAGACGAAGTCAGCCCAAAGCTAGGCGGACGTCCCCAGGAGCCTGCTGGGAGGCGGCATTTGCATACATCAGCCTCCATTCTCCATTGTCTCCCCCCGGAAGGACTCGTTCCATTCCATTGAAGACGGGCTGAATATTTTATGGACTAAAAACTGGGGGATTGAGCTGGTTGGTAAACAAGTGTGGAGTGCTGTTTTTTAGCTGTGTTTATGTTTTATACATGGGATCGTTTTAAATACTTTTTTAATTCAAAACACTCCAGAAATTCTGCAACTTGATAGAACAACAGCTACAAAAGTTTCATAGCAACATTTGGACACTTGAAAGACTTTATTTCAGGGGCTTTAATGGTGATAAATGAGAGAAGGGGCGACTTTTATTAACGATAACGTTTTAGCAGCTGAAGACGGAGATCAAAACCAGGACTAGGCATTCCAAATTCATATTGTCAAGTGCCTGCAAAAACATTCTTCTGTCAGCTTTGAAATGTGGAGACTTCATCTTTTCATCTTATCAAGGAAAAATATGCTCAAATTCCCGAATAGGTACTCGGTTAGTAAAAAGGGGGAGGGGGATGTGTTCTCATTCCGCAAACACTCTGCAGATTTATCTGGTCAAAGATCCCCGTGGTCTAGGCCAGTGAGTGGAAGGGGTGCCCTCTGCCCGGCTGCAGCTTCTCAGGGATCAGCTTTCACAGATCCAAGCGGGAGAACAAAGGGCAGGCTTCATCCGCCTGCACCCCACAGGCCCCTGTGCAGGGGGGCTCCATTCCAATGCCCATCACATGGCCTCTGTGGCATAAAAGCCTTTTAATAATTCTGATTTTGAATATCAAATTGGAATGAAAAGTGCATTTAGGAAGGATGGGCTCTCTCCGCGCTGAAGAGCGTGCTCTATGCAAACAGGTTGGGCAGGCATTGGCTCTTGCAAGGTTGTGGTTCTCAAATTGGCTGCACATTGCATCACCTGCTCCAAAATGTACTGATGCCTGCCTCCCCCCCACCAGGAGAGTATGATTAATTGACCTGGGCATCAGGATTTTTTTAAAGCGCTGCAAGTGATTCTAATGTGCAAACTTGAGAACAGCTGCAGAGTGATTTAATACAGCATTCAAGGCCTCTCATAATCAAGCCCCAGCCAAGCCTTTTGACCTTTCCTTTCTTCATCCCCATCTCAGCCTGTACATGAGGCACAGAGACCTTTTCACTGTGCCCTGAATGTACTTGGCTCATTCATACTTCCATGCTTTCGTGCACACATATTGTCTCACTCTGGGGACCAAAGAGAGCCCAGCTCAAATGTCCTCATCTGTGCAACTTTCCCTGTCACCCTACCTTCATCACCTTGCCCTTCAATCACAGTGATAGGGGGAAAAAAGGCAAGAAGGAAATTAAATTTCCTTATAACCTGCAGACCATTGACAAATACTTGAGGCAAATACAGAGTATACCATTTCCCCAGGAACCCCCTACTGTCCTAATGTTAATGCCTGACTAGAGGGAAAACAACCTTAGCTTGACAATAGGTAGGACTCTGGTATCTCAGGAGTCCTCTTTAGCATATGAAAGTCCTTCTGGAGGCCTCTCTTTTGCCTTTACCTCCCCCAACTCCATAGTATATAACCAGCCACTCTTCACAACTCCAGAGCAACTCTTCCTGTCCACAGGTCCTGTCCCTGTGTTTCAGTAAAATCACCCTTTTGCGCCAGACATCTCAAGAATTCTTTCTCAGCTTCAGATCCCCACCGCCACCCCAAAACCCCATTAACAGGACACTTCGTGCCCAGTTTTATTAGAGCGTTTCTCACATTACATTAAAGACATCTGCCTATAGGTGCTCTCCCTCCCCAACAAAATATGGACTATAGTTTCAGCAATAAGCACAGGGCTTGGTAGGGTATAGGTTTCTGTAAATGCTTATTAAATGAGTAAATGAATGAATGAGGGAATGAATGCATGTCGATCTTGCACATAGGTGGGGTACCACATTGAACCCAATTCTCAAACCAGGGTCACCTGAGAGACCCCCTGAGTCAGTAATCTGGGGGTGGCAGATCTACATCTTTGTGTATCAAAGTGAGGTTCATCAACCAGTAGCGGCTACATTATCTGAGAACTTGTTACAAATGTAGAATTTGCATTTTAACAAGATCCCAGGGCAATTCGTATGCATAGTACAGTTTGAACTGTATTTTTAAACAAGCTCCCAGGTGATTCCCATGTAACCAGTCTGCTGAGCAGCATTTGAGACCCAGAGCTCTAGACTTCCATTTACTGAATGTGGTAGATCTTGTGTGATTACCTAATGGTTCCTACTCTTAATCTCTTTTCCCTACCTAATAAAGCCCTGATTTTGTTCATGTATTAGTCCTTCACCGACGAAGCTTGTCCCTCAAGGGAGCTTGACCCCACTCCTCACCCCCCGCGCCAGAACTGGGCCTGATTGCCAGAGGAGCATACCATCTCCACTCTCCCCCTGTCCCCCACTCCCACCAGGAATTGGTTCAGGAATGGACATGTGACCAAACTCAGATCAATGAAATATGAAGGTAAGTATGTTGGGGAGCAATCTAGAAAGTTTTCTCTTTGCCAAGAGAAAGCCACAGGGCCAAAAAAAAAACCCCTCTCCTGTTCAAGACATTGTTCTGCTTCCATGTCCTGCCTTGGAACCATTGCTGCCACCCCCTACCTGCCCAAAGAAGAAAACCAACACTGAGGGATCAGAACAGAGATGGGAAGGACCTGGGTCTTGTGACATTCTTGCGCTCTTCTGTCTCTGGATTTCTTGTTATACGTGAGAAATAAGTCCACTGCCCCAATCAAAGGAGGGACATGGAGACTCAGAGCACAGTGAAGCGAGGCTTTAATCAATGTTCTTGCAGGAGCGGGTGTCTGATGGACAGGCACACTCCTGGTGGTTACAGCAGGCAATTTATCTCCTAGCGTGAAGTCCCTCCTGATTCCTCGTTGGCTGAGTACTAAGCAGTTACAGCCTTACTGGGAAGTCATCTATGCCCATGTAAGGCCAAAAAGTAATCTGATTAGAACAAATGTACATTCTTTGAGGTGATGCAGAGACCTAAGTTCTTTGCCACGTGCTCATTGCAAAGCCTGTGAAAAATAAGCCTGAGAAATGGAGAAGGGGGGCAAAAAGAACCAGGAAGTGAAGTGTCTAAGGGTTTGGGACTCCATTATGTTGGGGGGGGGGGTGGTTCATGCATATTTACAATGGGTTGTAAACCTATTGTTCACTACACAGCACAGCTTTTATTTGGTATTTCTGAAAATGAATCATCTCTCTTACTTCTCACATTATGGAAGTTAAGTTCGTTTGTTTACTGTTTAAGCCCTCTCTGTTCTTTGGAATATTGGAATACAGCAGAGTTTTTAAATGTATATTTCCCATTTCATCACCTAGAACATTAAAAGCACTCACTGATATACCGAACATCTTATTGTATTCATTCAATCAATATTTGAGTGCGTACTGTGAGGCACCATGCGAAGTACATTACAAGTGTTATTCTAACCCTCAAGCAATCTGTAAGTTCAGTATTATTATTCCCATTTTACAGATGCGAAAACTGAAACTTGGAGCAATCCAATGATTGGTTAAATCAAATAGCTAATAAATGGTAAAATCATAATTTTAACCTGGGTCTGAATCCAAAGCACAGGTTCTATCCACTCTACCATGTTTTCTAGTTTGAATGGCTTTTTTTATGTGAAGTTTCAGTACATCAACAGTTCTCAACTTTTTAGACTCAGAAGCCCTTTACATTCTTAAAAATGATTGAGGCCCATAAAGTGTTTTTATTTATTTAAATTATATCTATCAATATTTAACACATTAAAAATTAAAACAGAAATTTAAGGTGTCTAATTAATTTAAAACTAGCATTGATCAGCCCACGCTGACATAAATAATATATTCTCATGAAAAATAACTATATTTTCCCAAACAAAATAGTGAGAAGTGTGACATTGCTTTACATTTTTGCAAATCCCTTTAACATCTGGCCTAACAGAAGACAGTTGGATTCTATCTGTTTCTACATCCAATCTGTTGTGATGTGTTGTTTTGGTTGACGTACACAAAGAAAATCTGACTTGACACAGATATATCATTGGAAAAGAGAGAGGCATTTTATGAGCCTTTTCGTAATACTGTGCATATTCTTTGATACTATACCAAAAGTGCACAAGTAGTAGTTTATTAAAAGTTAGTACAATGTGGAACCTGAAACCAAATGAATAAAATTTTCATCTCAGTTGCATTGAAATCCGTTGATCTGTCTTACACTTTGAAGTGATCTTTACCCATGCGTAATTTTGTAACATCAGGCATTGGTCACTTGGAACATGTTGATTCACTGAGTTATGCAGACCTTCCTGATGTTGGGACATTAATATCCAGTATTAAAAATTGCATTTGTTAATATCACCACTGATATCACCAGTAAAGTCTTTAAGTATTGATAAAGCCGTGAAGCTCACGGTGGCTGAAAAGTTCTCATTTTTACTTGAAGTCTTCATTTCTACCGTTGGCAACAAATACTGGAAATCAGCTATTTTCTTTGAAGTGACAGGCTCACTTGCCAACTTTCGGGAAAATGTCTACCAAATATCGAAGTCTGAATAACTGCCATTTGTCTCTCAGCCATTCTTTCAGGTAGAAGTGGTGTTCCGTGAAAAGCAGCTAGTTGAGTCTGTAGCTCAAACAGTTGCACAAGTGTTTTTCCTTGAGACAAACATGATACTTTGGAATACAGATTTTTTTAAATGTGTATTTCCCATTGCATCACATAGAAAGTTAAAAACACAGGTACCTAAAGGCCGAGATTTAATAAAATGAGTATATTTTGTGGTTCGTCAAGGACATTCTTTAAGGTTTTTTTTAACATTTATTTAGTTTTGGGAGACAGAGACAGAGCGTGAGCAGGGGAGGGGCAAGAGAGAGGGGGAGACACAGAATCAGAAGCAGGCTCCAAGCAATCAACACAGAGCCTGATGTGGGGCTCACACCCACAAACCTTGAGATCAAGACCTGAGCCAAAGTCCGATGCTCAACTGACTGAGCCACCCAGGCACCCCCACCAAGGACATTCTTTTTAAATTTCATTCATTCATTCATTCATTCATTCCTTTTAGAGAGAGAGAGTAAGAGATCAGGGGAGAGGGGCAGAGGGAAAGAGGGAGAAAATCTTTTTAAATTAAAAAATTTAACGTTTATTTATTTTTGAGAGAGAGACAGACAGAGTGTGAGCCAAGAAGGGGCAGAAAGAGAGGGAGACACAGAATCCGACACAGGCTCCAGGCTCCAAGCTGAGATAGCACAGAGCCTGACGCAGGGCTTGAACCCATGAACCAGGAGATCCTGACCTGAGCAGAAGTCCAGCGTTTAACCAACTGAGCCACCCAGTCGTCCCCTGAGGACATTCTTAAATGAAACTAGCGGGGCTGTTTCGGGGTTGCAAGTGTGTGGCAGTGAAGAATGCAGCACCTACTGGAACACTTGGGTGCCATTGCCTTGATTAGTGCTAAGGCACTGGTGGTGCTTTTACATTACATTACCATTGCTTTTACATCATCAATGCAAATGTCAGTACAGTGAAAAAAGGTAAATAGCATCTTAATATGATCATGAAAATAGCTTTGACTAGCAGACCTCACTGGGAGAACTGCTACTGTAGGTGATTATGTGGCCACCGAAAGCTCTTCGGAGAAACTATGGATACGAAATGATTGTTGCAAGGCCCTGGCAGAGACTGAGTTCTGCGTCACACCATGGTCTGGCTCCTCCCACTGGGTCAAAGTCACTTTTGCCCGACTGACTGCCATGACAGGGGGTCTTTACAGAGGAGCCGTAGGAGAGAGAGTCCAGATGCTGAGGTATTCATGAGGCCGGAGGGCATAGGAAGTTGGCTCACCCAGTCCATGTGCTGCCTGTTACAGACACACAACACTGCAAATCCACAACTAACCGGTTTCCTTATTTAGCCTGTTAGGCAGTTTAACTTGTACTTGGCTTAAAAATGCACCTTTAACGTGATCTGATTTCTGCTTATAATTCTTAAAATACCCATATTAATGAAGTTATCTAAGCCTTTTTATTGGGATAAAATTTCTCTGATGCTGAGTAATTGTTAAATAATGAAGGTTTTGTGTCCTTCTCAGGGGCATCGAGACCCGTTCTCTCACGCAGCCTCTTTCTAAAGCTTGCCAGAACAGGCATCTTGGCAACACAGAGCACAACTCTGGGGGCATCTCACTGAGCCAGTCCCTGTTTGCAGGAAAGAAAACTCATGTCCTTGAGCCAGAACCAATGCTCTAAGGGCTGGGATTTTTCTTTGTCCTGCTAGAGAGGGAAGAATGACAATGGTTTGCTTGAATCCCCGTGGTGGGAAAAGCCATCCAGAAATTCCAGCCTGCCAGACATCTCCCTGCCAGAGATACTGTCCCTTGACTTGTGAATACACTGAGGAATTTGCCCGGGCACCGTCTGAAGGGTTAAAAAAGGATCCTGTTCCTGATTAGAACTGATGCTTGGGGCTAACTCAAATCAGGGAAAAGGCCAGCCATGCTGCTGGCCTGCTATAGTTACCGAACAAATTTCTTAAAGCACAGAAGCAAGACAGACAACCCAAAAGATTGACCTGAATTTGTTCTGCAAATGGTAGTTTCTGCCTTGCTGCTGCGCTGCTGTGGAAAAAAAAAAAAAAAAAAAAAAAAAAAAAAAAAAAAAAAAAAAAAAAAAAGTCACGATCTGAATATGGCAGGAAAGGAAGTTCCCAGATCATCAGAGGAATGGCTGAGTTTTAGCAAGTTTTTCCTCTTATTTGACCTAAAATGTTCTTTCCGCCATGGCCACACAAGCTTTTTTTGTTGTTGTTGTTGCCTTAAACACATGCAAAAAAACTACATCATACATTCCTACCTTCACTTCTGTGCTGGGAGCACAAGAGTTGTAATAATCTCCCTGGCCCCAGGTCTCTAAGGCTTCCCATTGAATTTACCTAACCTCATGCATCAGGACCAGCCCAAGCCTTGCAACGGAGGGCAGAGGAAGCGGAGGCTATAAACACACTCAGGGCAATGATTTCCCAGATCTGGATCAAATTAGTCTGATCTGTGTGACATTCCTGGCCTCTGTTTGCTTTCAAGTTTGCATACAAACAGTATTCCAAGTGATCTGCCTTGGACCTCCCCCTCCCCCACTGCCCCTTTTACTATTACCTTGAGCTTTTGCTTGGTAATTTAGCTCTTATTATGATGTCGGCAGAATACCTCCTCCACTCCTCCCCCAAGCACAGCTGTGGTACATTATTTCTGTGCTGCACTAGTAAGAAAAACTGGATTAATAATTCGGGGAAATGTATAGTCTAGTTCTGTCACTAAATAGTCACAGATGTTGGAAAAGTTACACACCTGTTCTGGGCTTCGCCTATAAACAGGGGATTGGAAGAGGGCTCAGTTTGCAGTGGTTCATAAACCTGGAGACCAGAAATACATTTTTTGCAAGTTCCCTCCCCTAGTTCCGCCGCTGCTGTTAGTCACTTGAGACAGCGGTGTCTCCCTGTGCTGAGACAAGCTTTGGGGACTGCTGGGCTTGGTAGATTCTAGATTCTTTTCAACCCTAAAATTTGTGTTCTGTCTCTCCAAATGCCATGCTAGTGCCCCACCAGCCTGCACTCAACTTGCCAAAGCTTCTGTGCCTTCTAGGTGGCCCACGTGGTTTCCGACCACTCCCTGTCTCTCCAGGCTGTAGCGTCTGGACCTTCCACAGCCTAAAACAGATGGGCAATTTGGTGATTTTTAAGACATCTCCTTTATTTACAAGAGTGAAATGGAGGCTCAGAGAAGTCAGGTGGTGGCAAGCACTCGCGGGTTGGGTCAAAGGACAGCAAACAAGCCAGACACCCACGTCCCTCAGATGCCATGTCCCAGTAGCCACACAAAGAGGCTTCTGGAAAGAAAAGATTCCTACCAGTTTCTGAGGGAGCAGATGGCCTCGGAGTGCTGCCCAGAGTTGCCCCACACATAGGATCCAGGACTGACTTAGCTTCCTACTCCAGTAGGAAGCATGACAAGTTCCCACCTACACTGCTGGCCTGAACGTTGGAGAACCCAGAGCAGTCAGGAGCACCAAGGTTTACTCTCTGGAGGGGTTTTTTTTGGTGCTGCTGTGACCAAGACAAAAATACAGTCTCCTGGGGCGCCTGGGTGGCTCAGTCAGTTAAGCATCCGACTTTGGCTCAGGTCACGATCTCGCGGTCCGTGAGTTCCAGCCCTGCGTCAGGCTCTGTGCTTATGGCTCAGAGCCTGGAGCCTGTTTCAGATTCTGTGTCTCCCTCTCTCTCTGCCCCTCCCCCGTTCATGCTCTGTCTCTCTCTGTCTCAAAAATAAATAAACGTTAAAAAAAAAAAATTAAAAAAAAATACAGTCTCCTGAATCCCCTGTTCCTACGATAGGGTACACACCACAGATTAAAGAAAAAGAAAAGAGCTGAGAAAAATAAACACGACACAGCCAGTTGACTATGCATCTGTAGAAAAAGAGGGAAAAATCTAGGTGGCTTTAGGGAAAGCAGAGACAAGCAAACAGGAAAAGAATTTAAGAACATACAGACGAAGTGTTAATCATACAAGTGAAAACACAACATAAAAGAAAGTCCATTCATATAGAAGATAAACATGGAGACGGGGATTCTGTGTGGTAAGTAACTTACAATGTTTACTCCAGGAGGCTATTGGGGTCTCCCAGTTAAAACAGAAGCATTAGAAACATGATTTGCCAGTAAGATAAATGTTGAAACAAAACAGTAAAAATTGAGGCAAAATTCCGACCACAATTTTGCTTACATATTTCCTTAAGTCACCATAAGAAAATCAAGATACTTCCGGTTAATGTACTTTTTAATTTAAACCTTCCCAAGAGAACTTAAAATAAAATAATAACATTGATCAAAGAGTTGACATCAAGAGCCACAGAAAAATATCTCAGCGGGTCAGAAAGTCAACAGTGGTATAACTGCTTAAATATTTGGGAGAGCAAGATGACTTGAAATCTTCAGTTAGTCAGTGACTATCTAAACTTGGAGAAATTGTCCTAAGTTTCCATGCCTCAGTGTGATCGTACATAAAATGGGACAATACTGTTTTTGTGGTCCTGTTGTGAGAAAATGAACAATCTAAAATGCCACCATAATTCTAATTAAAATGTAACCTTGAGTGCAGTGATGTGAAACTTGCTCATCTTCAAGAACCAATACAATTTGCAACAACGTGGATGGAACTGGAGGGTATTATGCTAAGAGAAATAAGTCAGTCAGGGAAAGACAAATATCATATGACTTCACTCATATGTGGAATTTAAGAGACAAAACAGATGAACATACGGGAAGGGAAGCAAAAATAATATAAAAACAGGGAGGGGGACAACACATAAGAGACTCTTAAGTACAGAGAACAAACTGAGGGTTGCTGGAGGGGTTGTAGGTGGGGGATGGGCTAAATGGGTAAGGGGCATTAAAGAAGACACTTGTTGGGGTGAGCAGTGGGTGTCATAGGGGATGAATCAGCTGAATCTACTCCTGAAATCATTATTGCACTATATGCTAACTTAGATGTAAATTAAAAATAAATAAATAAGTATTTTTTAAAGGAGAAAAAAAAAGAACCAGTACAGTATTTTTTTAGGAAGAAAGAAAGAAAGAAAGAAAGAAAGAAAGAAAGAAAGAGAAACTCTTCCAAAAGTTAGCCAAACAACAAGGGAAAAGCAATTCCGTTGAGAGGGAAAAAATGGCTGGCCAGGCTTTCAGCTCTATCTCCTCTTTCTAATAAAGAAACAGAGTAACCATGTTTTGTATCTTCTACTAAGAATTCATTTGGAATGTTTTCCCAATCGATGATAAATAACTTTCAGAATCCAGTAAGTTTAAAGAAACCACATTTCCTGGATAGGGTCTGTTGCTTATAGAGATCGTTCCTATTACCTATTGCTGCAGGAACGTTTGGCCTATTTAAAGGTCGCAGGTGTGTGAGAACAGATGGTATTGAGAGCAGGGACATATTCAGGCTGCAAAAAAGACTGCCAACAGTCAGCTTGAGGGCAATGCTTTAAGAGCAATGGTGTTTCTTCCTTTCTCTTACTCACGTGTGCGTGGGAGCAGGTACTCTATCAGAGCCATGTCCTGGAAATTTAATTTGTTTTGTTTGTTTGTTTGTTTGTTTTCCTCTTCTGTTCTTTAGGAGAGAAGTGCCAGATACTTCAAAATACAGGCTAGCTCTGAAAACCACCTTGGAATCAATGCAGTGAGCCTCCCTAAGAATGGTAGGTAGGAAGTGAGTTGTTCCTACTATTTTGAGTTTAAAAAAGAAAGGAAGGATAGAGAGAAAGAAATGGGAGGGGGAAAAGGCAAAGGAGCGGTTTCCTCCTGGGTGGGGTGGGGACAGGGTTCACTCTCCGGAACAGGATGGTGGTTTAGGTCAAGGGGAGGCAGAATGATGTCGGCACTGGTCCTGGGCCATCACCCCCCAGCCTCTAGGCCTCTGCAGAGTGTCTGTGTACAAGAACTGAGTGTGCAGGTCAGAAAGAAGGTCCACGGCTTGCTGTTCAGCCTGATAACATGGGCAGGCCGCTGGCAGACTGGCTGTGGTACCAGAGGAACATCCGCACCCAAAAAACAGTGTGAACTCACCAGCTTTGTCCGGCCTCCATAGCAGCAGCACCAGCAAAACACCCTGCTCCAGCCCTGCCCCCTAGACCTGTCCTTTAGGCTTTGCTTCACCAAGATTCAACCACCACTGGTTCCTAAGTCACCCTGCGACTGATCCCAGAGGATTAGATCATTTAGGCTGGGACATCCCCCACTGCCCACCTATGAGTCAACGGAGACTAGCAAAGAGCTTAGCCTTCCATCCTGGGCCAGTAAGCTGGGGGCCCTCTGCCTGGCCTTGTAGGGGCTGAGCAGCCTCTGTCCAGCAAGAGGACACCAGAACACAGGTGGCATTGCCCGAAAAGCCAGGAAGCTACTGCCCTCAGTGCTGGGCTCTCTGTCCAGCTTCTGAGAGTCGGCCACAACCCCCCAGGGCCAGCTCTGTCTACAGTCCTTCTGTTCACCTGGGACCACCAGGAAGTTCCACGCGATCCACACTTCCTGCTCAAGACAACCTAAAGCAAATAAAACAGAGAAGGGGGAGGGTAGAATAAGAGTTTCCCTGTTACTCTGGAACTGGCATTTAGAGTCCCAGCTGAAAAGAAGAGGTGCTAAATGCCTCACATTTAAGAGAGTTATTAGAAACCAGAAGCCAGATATGCTTCCTTCCCTGCCCTGCACTGCACCGGGTTTTCTAAAAGGCAACATATTAGGTTCCACAGTCAACCACAGCCACCCCATCACCTCATTGCCCCTTTTACATGGGGGTGGGGGGGGGGGGAAGCAGGAGGGGTCATCTAGGTGGACAACCTGGGGCAAGGTTCACAGTGAGAAGTGATTCCTTCCCTGTGCCCCACTGTCTACTCCTGCCCCGAGGCAAAGAAGTGGGGGGAAGAGGGGAGGGCTGCATCTCAGTCACCAGGTAGATATCTGCCTGGCCTCTGGACTTCCAGATTCTCCCCCTTGCCTACCTGAGCGGGAGGTGGTGGCAGTGGGTCTATACCGGGAGAAATAGCTGGGCTTGAGCGGTCTTGCCAGGATTCACCCAGAGGGTTGCCCACTGGCAAAGGCACCCGGTGCCAAGAGGCTGGTAGTATGTCACCAGAGCAGAACTGCGAGGCAGCTGCAGAGGCCTCACCAAGCTAGCTCGACCTCATCAGGGTACAGTGTGTCCCTTCTTCCCTGCCCCTTCCCACCCCAACAGCCTGGAGGATCTTAAACCTGAGCAAGAGAAGGAGGCTGACATAGAATTCTGAATTCAGTATGAGAATGAGGCTTTTAATTGCACTGAAAGCGACAAGAGAGTAATGGAATCTGCCCGAGATGTGCTAAGGGAGAAGCTTTTCATTTTTCATTTGTTAGTTTGTTTGGCCAGGAACAAGTCAGATTCGAAGGTAGTGATTAGAAAAATTAAAACCATTTCATGTTTTACCCCACGAAGTTGGGGCTGCTCAGTGAACAGCTATGTAATCATAAGCAGCGAGGGGCCTGTGGAAGCTTGGACTAGGTAAACTTCCAGATCCTCTCCCACCCTGAGATGCCAGATTTCACTGTTGCAGGGTATCCATTTGAAAGACGGCCACACCCATCGCTGGGATTCAGTTGTGCGTGGGCATGTCTGGAAGACGGTGGGATTAGTCAATCCTGGGCTCCTGTCTGAGTCCTCAGGGGAAGGTGGGAGGACGTACTGAAGGTAAAACTTGAAAGAGCCACTTCCATTAAAATTGGGTAAGACATTGGAGTTAAAGCATTGCTCTAAAGTCACATTTATCTTAGTGCAAGCTCTGTGCTCAAGATTAAAAGTTTATTGCTTGGCAACTGTTGCATCTAAAGCTGTGCTGTCCAATGTAGAAGCCACTAGTCATATGTGACTATTTAAATAAAATTAAAAATTCAATTCTTAGATCACACTAGCCACGTTTCAAGTGTGAAGTAAACACATGTAGCCAGAGGCTACTGTGTTGAATAGTGAACATATAGAACATTTCCATCATAGCAGAAAATTCTATTAGGCTGCTCTGCTTCAAAGACAAAGCTGTTTGTTCCAATTATGGAAGAGAAAATGGCCAAGCTGAACTTCTGAGCTATCTTCTGGTATGTTACAAATTCCAAACTTCAAGGGCAAGTCAAAAGTTAAAGTGACGTTAACAGAGAGAGGACAAGAAGCAGCCCCGTTACTGCAGAGGACATGATGAGCCCTGAACCCATAAGTGTCCCCGAAGCCTGAGTTCCACTTGAAGAATTTGAGGGAGGCCTTAGGGCCAGGGGACAGTCCAGTCACTTGGCAGAGGCACTGATGCCCAGGGAAGTGACAGTGGTACTCAGGGAAGGTGAGAGCACATGGTGGCAGGGATTCCACTATGACAATTACCTTCCTTCTGGGAACTCTCAAAACCTGAGTGAGATTTGAAAGACAAGAGCCTGGGATGTATGCATTACAGTATTTTGTTTTTCTCACCAGGAGATGAGAAGTAGTAGCAGAGGTCTGGTTGTTATCTAATGCTGTGTAGCTAAATACTCCAAAACTTACTGGCTTAAGACAACAATAATCATTTATTATCTCTCACAGTTTCCCACAATGAGCCAGGAATTTGGGATCAAAGTGGTAGGGTGATTCTAGCTTAGAGTCTCTCATGAGGTTGCAGTCAAAATACCAGCTTGGCCGTAGTCATCCGAAGGCTGGACTGGGGCGGGAGGTCCACTTCCAAGGGAGCTCACTTACACACTTGGCTAAATGGTGCTGGCTATTTATAGAAAGACTTAGGGATCTCAGTGTGGACTTCTTCACATGAGCTTCCTGAGTGTTCCCACAACATGGCGGTTGGGTTCCCTCAGAATGAGAGATGAAAGTCTTTGAAGTCACGGACTATTACTTCTGCTGTATTCTGTAGTCACACAGACCAGCCCTAATTTGGTGTGGGAGGGAGTTCTACTCAAGGATACCTGAGTATCCTGTGGATACCAGGAAATAATAGGAGACAAAGTTCATTGGGGGCCATCTTGGAGGCTGGCTACCATGTGGTCACATAGAGCCACGTACTACAATTATCAGAATGTATGATCAGAAATCTGTCAGTTGCAAGTGACCAAAATCTACCTGAAATTGTCTCAAGAAAAATAAAAGACAATGTGTCTTCTACCACATATAACTGAAAAGTCTTGATATTGCTGTATAGAAGTGCTTAAATGATGTTCCCAGGGTTTTGTCTCATTCTCAGACCAGCTTTCCTCTTGTGGTAGCAAGATGGCTTGCACCCCCAGTTTAAAAGAAAGAGATTTCCTCTTTCCTGTTAACACTGACAAAAATCCAGTGGGCTTCTACTGGCTAGAAAATATTTTTTTTAGTTTTTTAATGTTTATTTTTGAGAGACAGACACAGCAGGGGAGGAGCAGAGAGAGAGGGAGACAAGAATCCAAAACAGGCTCCAGGTTCCGAGCTGTCAGCCCAGAGCCCAATGTGGGCCTCAAACTCACGAACTGTGAGATCATGACCTGAACCGAAGTCAGACGCTTACCAGACTGAGCCACCCAGGGGCCCCAAGAATATTTATGCCTGAATCAATCACTGTGATCTCTTTTGAATATGGTACTGATTGGCCAGCCTTAAGTCACATGCTTATCCCTAGAGTAAGTGGCTATTATTAAAAAAAAAAAGGATTAATGATGCTGGCCTGGCAAAATTAACTGCAGTTCAGTACAGAAGCACATCCATACATGTCTGGTTTCATAATGGAAAATTATATCATGGGGTGCCTTGGTGGCTCAGTTGATTAAGCCTCTGACTCTTGGTTTCAGCTCAGGTCATGATCTCACTGTTGGTGGGAGGGAGCCCCACCTCAGGCTCTGTGCTGTCAGTGCAGAGCTTGCTTGGGATTCTCTCTCTGCCCCCCTCCCCCACCCCACTCACATGTGCTCTCTCTCAAAATAAGTACATAAACATTAAAAAAGAAAAAGAAAATTATGTCACATTACTCTCATCCCCTTATGAAGACTGACGATGCCAAACTTCCAATCAAGAAACATATCACTGTTTTCCATTATCCTTCTCACCGAACCAGACGTGGACATCCCTCTACAAAATCTATTTTGCACAGCCAAGGCTAGAGATTTCTCCTGGTTTAGTAAACCTCTGATGTGTCTCAATCTGGATGGGGCTTCAAGGAGCCATGGTCTTTGGTTTATATTGATCACAATACATCATTTTCAGTGTCCTCTAGTGTGTCCCTTCACCAGCAGGTGGACAGAGAGGAACTTCCCAGCAAGACCTTAAAGATGTGTGATTAAAACTACTTTATTAAGGAGAAATATGACCTTGTGTAAGTAGAGCATGGCAAATACAGTAACAGCTCACTTGTCTAGACTCTGGATGGCTGATTTATGATATATTCAACCTTTCAAAGTACAGACTGTGTTCCTGGGCGGGGAAAAGTTTCTACAGATCAGATAAAACACTGACACAGCTGTCCATTTAACTGCTTATTTGAGGGTGTATTGATTCTAACTGAGCATCTGACCATCTGGTTCTAGACGTGGTTGGTTTTTCTACTTCCCCAGTCCATGGTAGATAAGAAACAATAACCTAGGGTGTGGCGGGGAATCACTGTGTAGCCAGCAAAGAAGCTATCTGATGGTTTGAGTTGCTAAGACTGCAGTGGGGTCCTGGTTCTTGCTGCTATTTATTTAATATTGACGGTGGGTGAAACACTTTGTCAGGTACTTTAGCACTTTACGTGTTATGTCTCATTCAATCCTGACAACCCTATAAGGTTGGGGCTATTGTTTTCCCGTTTCATAGATGAGAAAACTGAAGTTTAAGGGTGATGTCAAGTTATTAAGGGAAGGTCGTTTGTTTGGTAACACCTATTTAATAAAACAGATTAGTAGATAGCGTCATTTAGAAATGCTTTTTTTTTTTTTTTTTTTTTTTTAGAAATGCTTTTTTCAACAGTGGCTTACTAGAGATTTCTTAGGGCATAAAAGGATAAGTGGAAATATTACTTTCAAGACCTCCCTTACCCCATGACCAGGCAAAATAAAGTGGCTCTGGGGTGTCTTCGAGGCCTGAGATCCTGTATTTTTGGAGGCCTTGGCTTCTAAGGTCAAAGAACTTTATAAACGGTTCCGAGGGGTTTGTCTGTTAGATCTGCCAGCGTTCCTACTGGATGCCTTCAGAGTTCCGTCAGGACCCAGAAGGGGGAAATCCGGGACAGCGGTTGACGATGCAGTCTCTTTTCAGAATGATTGCCAATAGCGGCCCCCGGCATCTCCATGGTGCATCTGACTCCTACAGCCGCATTTCTCTGGTCCCCTTGGCATCCTGGCTGGAAGGACACAAGGTCCACTCGTGCTCTGGGAACCCACAGGCCTCAGCTGCCCTCATCCCCTGTCCCAAGATTACACAGGACACAAAGAATTCTTTCTTTGAAGAAGGTCGTCGTCTTTGGACTTGAGAATTACCGAGTCTCCTGCTTTCATTTGCTCCCCTGCCCTTGGTTCAGCTGGTTGAGAGAAGAAGCCTTTGGCTTCAATGTTTTCTTAACCTTGACAAAGCAAACAAGAGGGGAAAAAATCCACTGTGTGTTTTCTTCTCCCACAGGGCAAATTAAGAGGCCCTTCTGGATTCTTCTTAGTGGGGGTGGATTTGGTACTGGGAAGGGTAAACGTTTTTCAAGAGTGTCAGGAGTCACTGAGATTATGTGGTTTTCGTGGATAGGGTGTGTGTGAGTGTGTGTGTGCGTTCCTTCCTGCAGATTTTCACAACCCAGTGAAGTCCCCAGAGGCCTAAAATGAAGCTGAACTCATCCATGCCTCTTTGAACGCCAGTATCTCCAAAGAGCTCGGGAATTTCACAGTTTCCTGGAACTCAGACCTATGATGTGAAACATTTCAGTTTCTGACCCTTGGCAATTCTAATATGCCCATTGTTCTTTCTGGCCTGGAACTGACCCTTGCATGCATTCAGAAACACTCATTGCACAGGACAAGGAGGAGGCATCGAGGAAGAAAATCCGAATATCCTAGTTCTCCTTTGAAAACTAGAATTGATTACTGGATTTTCAAACCCTCTGCAGTAACTAAGCACAATATACTCTTTCAAAGATATGTCTGTTACTTTTAGATTTTACAGTGCATAAAGATAAAATATTTCCCCTTAAGGCTGTTGGTGTTGGCTGGTGGGTAGATGAAATTATGAAGGAAAGGACACTGAATTTCCCTACTTTCCTTTTTTATAAGCTTTAAGTGCCTCTTAATGACTCTCCTGCCCCAGATGTTCCTGCTGTTAGGACATTCTCTCCCCATAGGAAAAAAACAAGGTGATGTAACAAAACTAATTCAAAGAGAAAGAATTAGGAATGTGTTGTAATGTCTCATGCCACCATGAAACAATACTTTCAGAAACAATACATCTAAAGAGAGGGGCACTTTGTAGGAACAAATTCCTTTTTAGAGGCAGGGGAGAATGTCCTAAATTCTCTTCCTCATGAAAATCACCGGGGTGGAAGTGTGTGCATAAAACATGCCCTTCCCCAGGCTTACTCCTGACCTGGGGGCTCTAGGAGAGGAATCTAAAAAGTCTGGTCTTCTGGGCCATTTTTTGTGACTAGCTGAGTTTGGGAATCACTGCATTTTACATCCACACAAAGCTGAAGGGCTTGTGGAGTTTTAAAGAATTGTGCTTCTTAGGGAAAGACAGATCTGTGTTCAATTTTTGACTCTGTTACTCGACAAGTGGCTTCAGCTAATCATTTAGCCTCCTTGAGTCTCTCCTGCAAATCGGATTAATTCTTCTGCTTTTGCTGTGTTGTGCGCGTGGAAATCATGCACATAAAGGCCTGGCACAAGATTCTCAGACCCAAGGCTAAGCGCTCCGTTACTGACTGTTCTCATTAGTGTTGAGTAAGAATTTGCACGTCAAATGTCTAAATGTCTTTGTATCACTTCAAAGGGGTGTTCAGAATCTTTTTAAAATTTTTACTTGAAAGCTTTCAAACATACATAAAAGTATAGAAAATAGTCTAACTTTTCCTGTACCTGTTACCTTGCCTTTATAAGGATCAGCATATGGCCCTGACCGCTTGCAGTTCTGTTCAATTTTTTAAGTGGTAAGAAATGTAATGGTCCTTATGGTAACCTAGGCTTGGTGTTTTTTAAACTTGCTGAGAACAGATGCTACAATGTGGGGGAAGGGGATAACATACGCTAGAAAACATCAGCAGCCTGATGACAGATAAATTTTAGTGACTCTCCTCAGACACCAGTCCAACCACATGAAATTCATGATCACGATTCAGACCTCTAGGTCCACAAGGTATATGCACAGAGGAGCGCATGTCCTGGACCACATTTAACGCTGTCAATCGTATTGTAGAGTTAACTCCAACGAAGACATAGATGTTTCCAAAAAGTGCCAAGTATCATAACTGAGAAAACCATAAAGTGGATTCATGTCCAGCCCATCCCTCCAGCCAGACTGCACGTTTTATGCAGAAAACTGTGTCAGAGCAGCTGCTCATCAGGGCGAAGAACCAAAGCACTGAGGAGGCTGGAATCCTGGGCCTGGTGTGCTGGGTAAAAGGTCTGCTATTTGAGAGTGTGAAGGACGTTGATGACTGCTTTCTTCCCGGCAACCTGTGATAGTCCTCACGTTTTCAAGGGGATGTGTAGCCCTTGTCATTCGTTTCTAAGGCTCATGGTCCTTGAACTCCTCAGCCTGATGTACTAACACGCCCAGTGAGAACTCACAGCTCCTAATATTTATTTATTCACAAGTTAACTATTGGATGGGAAGCAGATCGGCCTAATAAACACGACTCTAAGCCCAAACAAACCAAATATAAATAGGAAGGGGGAAAAAAATAGAGTAGCTCAGAACTCAGCTCTGGTAACTGTTCAGAGTAGAAATCAGAATTCATCATGGCCTAGTTCTTATTCTGTGAACCCAGGGCAGAAGAGGACTCCTCGGGGGGTCAGGCTGCAGGGAAGGATGCGTTGCAGCAGCTTCGAGGTGCCCACTAAAGCCACGGGAAGGGTGGGACGTGAGTTCCCTACACGTGCACTCAAAGTGTAGAAGCCATGTTTGGTCTGGTTATCTCATTCTTACACTGTTCACCTCAGGAATTCACCAGGAGCCTCCAAGGAAATTTCACGCATGCAGTCAGACACCTGGTCCTAAGAAGGCTGTAAACCCCTGATCCCACCTCGTTCATCACCCATGCCTACCTAGTCTCTTAGAATTTCCATAGTGGGACTGTGGCTTATTGTGAACTTAACCCAGGGCGCCGTCTGTCACATAGTCACATTCCTGCCAGGTCACTTGCTTGCCTGCCCAGCTCCCTCCTGGACATTGATTATCTCCTGGCCCCCAACAATGCCCTGTGACTACAAAGTGATGAGACTTATCTCCCGAGCCAGATCTGGAACTCTGTCTTGTTACTTTTCAGTCACACCGGGCATGTGACGCACTTGGAACACCTCAGAGGACAGAGACGTCAAAAAGGTGTCATGGTTTACTTAAAGGACTAAAACCTGTTAATTATGGCTAAGAGCAGGCAAGGGGGAAAGGGAAAGGAAAGAAAGGAAAGGGGGAAGGAAGGAAGGAAGGAAGGAAGGAAGGAAGAAAGGAAGGAAGGAAGGGTGGGCAGTTGGCCACAAGTTACAAATTACCAAGAAATCCAGCTCCTATTTTGTATTAGTTTAAACAGAAGTAATGTCCTCATCGGCTAGGACAGTTTACGTTCCTTGGGATAAGCTTTTCGCTCATTCTGAGGTGAGGAGGAATAACAAGTTGGCTGAAAAAAGTTTTCCTTTAAATTGTGGGAAAGTCCTGGAGAGCGAATCCCTTAGCAAAGCTATGTCTTGTTCTGACAATCTTTGAAGCTCTTCAACGTCTTAACTTCATACTGAGTTCACCTTTGCATTTTTTTGTTGCTGTAATGACAATATGACTTCCTTTCATGTGTTCCATTTGAAAATTGTTTTTTTTTTTTTAATGTCTATTTTTGAACGAGAGCGCGTGTGAGCGAGCATAAGTGGGGGAGGAGCAGAGAGAGGGAGACGCAATCAGAAGCAGGCTCCAGACTCTGACCTGACAGCACAGAGCCTGATGCGGGGCTCGAACCCACAAACTGGAGATCATGACCTGACCTAAAGTCGAACACTTAACAGAGCCACCCAGGTACCCCTCAGGTTGTTTTGGTCATTATAAACCATCTCATCATTCATTATAAATATTCTTACCCCCAAGTGAAGAAAAACACTGGACAAAACGGGGGATACAGATTTAACCCATAACTTCCACCCCTCCCACAACTCTGTCGGTGGCTACTGGACCAGCCCCACTCAGTGCATCTTCCATGCCCCACTCAGCACAGTGGTCATCACCTTATCAAAGAAGTTGTTGGGGGTAAATCGGGTAATGGCAGCTTCCACCTGAAGTATCTGGACAAGCGCCCACAGCCACTGGCTGCCCAGGGCTTCTTGGAAAATAAACGCCTCTTAGGGGTAACCTTTTTTTCTCTTCTGTGTGAATGAAACTCACCAGTCCTGGAAACTGCTTGCCCACATTTGGTAGGTCATTCCTCCCTTGAAGGGATTTGAATAAGGAACCAGAGAAAAGGGCTCCTTATCTCCCAAAGTCTACCTGATTGTCTCTCTTGTGGGCCACCTGGCCTCCCTCAGCCTTGTGCCTTCGTGCAGCTGGTGGTGATGTCAGGTGAATCACACAGTCCTGCGTTTACACGTGGGTCTCCAGGAAGGCAGGTAGGATGTTAGCTGCGCAAAGCCAAGTTGCAAAGCTCATTGTGCGTACTTGCCCTGATGCCTGAAAAGCAGTCTTTCTAAACACTGACTGGTGGGGGATTCACACACCTCCCTAGAACACAGGCAAGTGACATCACCTCCTCTTTGTCAATGAAGAAATGGGCAAAGGTAGTAGCTCCAAGGCTGAACTGCAAGCACGTGAGCCACAGAGCCACATAGGACCGGTGGGGCTAGGCACCTGTTCCTCTGCTCCCGCTCGGGGCGGCTCCACCTCCTCTGAACTGCACGTATTCTTGGGTATCTCAGAATGTGGGCAGAGGGAGGGGTGTCTGGGTGGCTCAGTTGTTTAAGTGTCCAGCTTTGGCTCACGTCATGGTCTCACAGCTCATAGGTTCGAGCCCCCCATCCCTAGTTGGGCTCTGTGCTGACAGCTGGGTGCTTGGAGCCTGCTTTGATTCTGTGACTCCCCTGCCGCCAGCTGCCTCTGCCCCTCCCCCGCTTGTGTGTGTTTTCTCTCTCTCTCTCGCAAAAATAAACATAGAAAAAAAAACTTGGACACATGGAAAAACACCAAACAGTGTACATTTAAAAAATGCTACACTGGGGGCACTTGGGTGGCTCAGTTGATTAAACGTCCAACTTGAGCTCAGGACATGATCTTGCGGACCATGAACTCGAGGCCCATGTCGGGCTCTGTGCTGACAGCTCAGAGCCTGGGGCCTGCTTCAGATTCTGTGTCTCCCTCTCTCTCTCTCTGCCCCTCTCCCACTCGTGCTCTGTCTCTCTCCCTCTCAAAAATAAATAAATATTAAAAAAATTATTTTTAAATGCTACACTGGTTGAGTACTCACCTTAGCTTCCTAAATCTTCTAGCTCTGTACCAGAATTATTGAGGGCCAGCCTTTTGGTGTAATATGTAAATGGAAAGTTCATGAGGGCCGGCAATGTTGATGTTTCCTTGGCTGCAGTACCCCGGACCTATGCCTGGCTCATGGTAGGGACTCAATAAATACTAGCTGAATGTTGGATGAATTTCAGCTGCATTCTGTTAGCCTTTAGTGCTAACAACTGGGTCTTACCTGGTTGGTGCCTTTGTGAGCCCTGCATTCCCTACCTACCCACCTCAGTGATGAAGACCATTTAAATAGACTTTTAGTTGAGGTTCTCTGAAGAAGTCACAGAAGGTCACATCTAGAATGGCCTCTATGCTATGGATTGTCTTAGTCTATACAAGCATATAGAAATAAAATGGTTTGTTCAAGTTCCCTCTATGTTTAATTTTTTTTAATGTTTATTTATTTTTGAGACAGAAAGAGAGCGAGAGTGAGTGAGCCGAGGAGGGGCAGAGAGAGAGGGGGACACAGAATCCGAAGCAGGCTCCAGGCTTCAAGCTATCAGCACAGAGCCCAACGCGGGGCTCGAACCCACAAATCATGAGATCATGACCTGAGCTGAAGTCGGACGCTTAACTGCTTAACTGACTGAGCCACCCAGGTGCCCCAAGCTCCCTTCATTTTAATACCTGCCATAAACTGAAATGTGTCCCGTCCAAATTCATATATTGAAGCCCCTAACCCCCAACGTGATGGTATTTGGAGGGGGGCCTCTGGGTAGGGCCCTCACATTCTCTCTCCTCTCTCTCAAATCTCTCTCCCTCTGATGTGGTGATCAGATGGCCATCTGCAAACCAGGAAGAGGGTCCTCACCAGAGTCTGGGCATTTTGGCACCCCAATCTCAGACTTGCAGCCTCCAGAACAGTGAGAAAACGCATTTCTGTTGTTTAAGCCACCCAAGCTATAGTAGTTTGTTATGACAGTCCAAGCTAAGACAATACCCCATCCTGGCTTCCTTCTTTCCTTCCTTCCTTCCTTCCTTCCTTCCTCCCTCCCTTCCTTCCTTCCTCCCTCCCTTCCTTCCTTCTTTAAGTTTATTTATTTTGAAAAAGAAAGAGCACGCAAGTGAGGGAGGGGCGGAGAGAGAGGGAGAAAAAATCCTAAGCAGGCTCGATGCTATCAGCACAGAGCCTGACACGGGGCTCCGTCACACGAACCATGAGATCATGATCTGAGCCGAAATCAAGAGTCAGACGCTTAACCAACTGAGGTACCCAGGCGCCCCTCCACTGGCTTTTCTAATACAGTCTTGTCTCAGAGTTAGGCTATTGTCAACATCACGCTGGTCACCCTGTCCACAGGTCCTGGACAGGACAGTTACAGAGGATTTACAGAGAAAGCCATGTGCTCACTATTTTGCCCTCAGCTCTGTAAAACTGAATGGATACAGAGGTTCTTGTTAGGTATTCCTTTGAAGGGCAGACAGTGTAAAACTCTAAGCCAGCCTTGGCAAAATGAGCCTTTCTAAGGGTCAGCTCTCTTGATTAGAGGGCATTTTGTTTTAGGAACAATCTCAGTGGATCCTGTGAATGGGAATCATAACATCACTCCTCATTCCACCTGCAAGGAAGTATGTTTCTCTCCACCTTTCGCTGCTAGGCAACTGAAGTTATTTGTGGGGAAACTCTTATTTCCTGGGCAGAACATCTAAAGTAGGAAGATGGATGTTTGATAACCTATCAGGAAATACATTGGAGAGTCTTAAATGGGATGGAATTCTAGCATTACCTTTTTAAAAAATCTTGTACATTTTTTAAACACAAACGTGGTTCATTTTTCTTTGAAGGGTATTTTACAGAGGTCTGGAAAATATATGCTATGGAAAGGAGGAGCATCTTGAGGCCTTCAGATCAATCTTGGTCATTACGTCTTAGAAATTATATGGCTCAGGGGCGCCTGGGTGGCTGGCTCGGTTAAGTGTCCGACTTCGGCTCAGGTCATGATCTCACGGTCCATGGGTTCGAGCCCCGCATCGGGCTCTGGGCTGACAGCTCAGAGCCTGGAGCTTGTTTCTGATTCTGTGTCTCCCTCTCTCTGTGACCCTCCCCTGTTCATGCTCTGTCTCTCTCTGTCTCAAAAATAAATAAACGTTAAAAAAAAAAATTAAAAAAAAAGAAATTATATGGCTCAAACTTTGAACGCCTCTAGTTCCCTCCAATTTGGCATTATACTTTCTTCCTGGCTTTAATGCCGAGTCTAGGGGAGGTCAGGGCTTTGCAGAGCCCATAGAGGGTCCCGTGTGACTACCAGGCCTTTTTGCTAGGTGTTACAGTACTTGGAGATTTGCACTTGTAGAGCCTGGGCCTGTAAAGAAACCACTTGGCTGACTTAGAAAAATTCTCCTCTGGTGCTGCTGGTTCTGCCTCACATGGGATGACCCAGTCCCACCACATTCTTCCACAGAGTCAGAAGTTCAGTAGGTCCCCGCGCCTGCTGAAATCAGAGCAGGGAATTCTATGAAAGGCTACCAAGAATGAATTCCCCGGAGGTGGTGTGTCTGACGAGGAGGGAACAGAGTGTGGACACATGAGGCTGTCTTCGGACAGACAGCCCTGGGATGGCCACTTCTGGAATATCTACAGATCTGAAGGCCATGCCCAGGGGTGAATGGAGAATTCCTCGATGGGGGTGCTGACAGACAGCCATCTCGCTGGATGTGGGGGCCAGCTAGAAGACTTGTCTTTGAAATTGCACTTTCAGGGGTGCCTGGGTGGCTCAGTCGGTTAAGCCTCCGACTTCAGCTCAGGTCACGATCTCGTGGTCCGTGAGTTCGAGCCCCGCGTCGGGCTCTGGGCTGACGGCTCAGAGCCTGGGGCCTGCTTCCGATTCTGTGTCTCCCTCTCTCTCTGCCCCTCCCCCGTTCATGCTCTGTCTCTCTCTGTCTCAAAAATAAATAAACGTTAAAAAAAAAAAAAAAGAAATTGCACTTTCATAGCACTTTAAGCTTGAAAAAACATTAATTGTTCACTTAAGGAATCGGAGATGGTGACTGGTATGGGGAGTAAGGGGCTCTAAACTTCCAGAGCCACCTGACCGGCATGGCGCTGATGCACCCAAGACGAGATTCAGTTTTATATAAGAAACTGAGTAGCAGACTTCTCTAAGAATCCTGAGAAATGCACATTCTTTGGCAATTAACATGAACCTACTTCATGCATTTAATTAATCAAGACTGAGAAATATTTTCCAGTGGGAAAATTCACATGCATCCCCTGTATCTCCCAGAATATATAACGTCTGGAAAGCTCAAATGACATTTTCATGCCTTCCTGGCACCCCTCCAGTGAGTGGGCTGCAAGAAATGTTTACACCAGCAGTCATTACTAAAGTTTTCCTCACGGCTGAATCTAATTAATTAGGCCTAGCCAAACCTGCCAGCCACACCCAGGACCCAGCAGAATAACCTTAGAGGATTTAGAAACACCCCTTTGACAAACATTCATTTATTACTCCCTGTGTTCAGTGAATCACCCTACAGCAGATATCACCTGGGAGAACTTCCTCCAGACAGAGGGCTTGATGAACCAGCAGTCAAAGCCCTCTGCTTTGTTATTCATTAGGGAATGTCTTTCTATTCTCTAATAGTCACAGCAAGAGTCCTTGACACTCTTCAAATACTTTGCAAATGTTAATTTTTATCCCACTTCAACCCACAGTTTGCCCAGAACCAAGGACAATGTGATTAATTGCCTTCAGGCCCATATCAAAGGACTAGGTAGTTTCAACCAGGCCCACTGTTTTCCTTAAAATTGGTGTGAGCCTTATTTTTTTTTTTTCTCCAAAGCCCGTGAAATACTCCAGAATGGGTAGAAACTCCTCTGAGCACCCTCCACCCCCTGCCTTTCTCAGAGGGCTCTGGAAAGCTGTTCCAGAGCAAACTCACGTCCCTCGGCAATAAGGGTACCTTTGGACCCAGTTTCTTTCAACACACACGTATGGAGTGCTGAGTCCATGCCAGGTAATGTTTAAAGTACTGGGTGAACAACAGAGACGATCACGTCCCCGGCTCTCCCAAGGTTCATCTGGTGGAGGGTGGCAGAGTAGGGGGGAATAAATAAACACATAAACAGAGGAGAAATTACGGATAGCGATAAGTGCTAGGAAGACAACACAAAGGCTTATGGAGAGAGATGGGCGATGTGTGTGCGGGGTGGCCCGGGAAGATTTGCTGAGCAAATAACAGTTTGGTTGAGACCCAAATGCTAATATTATGCTAATGGTGTCATGTTCGGTCAGATCTACTTCTCTATTTTTAAAGCAATTCCACAAAGACATATACTCAAAGAGAGCAAAGAGAGTAATTAGGAGAGCCCTGTCATCTCATACTTTTTGTTTTCTGAGTGGGAGAAAATATGTGGGGAATGCTGGTGAATTGCTTGCCTCTAAGGACGTCAACATTGCAGTATCTAACCAAATGCACTGTCCTTTGACCCAACGACCACACTAGGAATTTCATCTATAGAAATAATGGCACATATGCAAGAAAAAAATACATGGATATGCGCCACGGCACAGCTTGTATTAGCAAAAGACTGCAAACCACCCAAAAGTTCATCACTAAAGGATTGGCAAAGTAAATTCTGATACAGCCATAGGAACGAATGCTTTGTAGTCATTAAAAAGATTGAGGTTGAGCTCCGAGATGAACTAAGGGAAGAATAGCAACGTGCATGAACCACGTGTTCAATATGCTGTCATCTTTTAAAATATATACTCACCCCTACATATTATCTTTGGAAGGGGATATGAGAAACGGAGAGCGGTTTTTGCCTCAGCAGGGGTTAGAGGAGAATTAGGGAGACCCTCTATGTTCTTTTGCAACATTTGCATCTTTTACGTATTGCACGTCCTAGCAAATTAATAAACATGTTTTGACAATCAAAGCTTCACAGTATAAATAAGCATGTAGTTAATATTCATACATTATTTTCGTGTGTACTTCTGCATCACAGTTTCAGCCAGACTGAGTTTTGTTTATTTTTAAAAATGTTTAGGGGCGCCTGGGTGGCTCAGTCGGTTGAGCGTCCGACTTCAGCTCAGGTCACGATCTCGCGGTCCGCGAGTTCGAGCCCCGCGTCGGGCTCTGGGCTGATGGCTCAGAGCCTGGAGCCTGCTTCCGATTCTGTGCCTCCCTCTCTCTCTGCCCCTCCCCCGTTCATGCTCTGTCTCTCTCTGTCTCAAAAATAAATAAACGTTAAAAAAAAAAAATTAAAAAAAATAAAAATAAAAATGTATATTTAGTTTGAGACAGAGAGAGAGAGAGAGAGAGTAGG
Organism: Panthera leo; assembly: GCF_018350215.1. Lineage (NCBI taxonomy): Eukaryota > Metazoa > Chordata > Mammalia > Carnivora > Felidae > Panthera > Panthera leo. The sequence continues at coordinate 107,913,743 of NC_056687.1, forward strand.
GAAGGTGAAGATAGAGAGGAAGGGAGGGAGAGACAAAGAGAGAGAGAATTCCAAGCAGGCTCCACGCTGTCAGCGCAGAGCCCCCCAGGTGGGGTTTGATCTCCCGAACCATAAGATCATGATCTGAGCCAAAGTCAAGAGTTGGACGCTTAACTGACTGAGCCACCCAGGTGTCCCAGAACAAATTTTAAATGCTAAAAGTACAAAAGCTCCTAAATTCAGTTGCGTCCTTGCCTTGTTGGCTGGCTCAACGACAGGGCATTTCACAGCCAGGGCTCAGGTAGAGTCTCTGTGAGAGTGAGTTGAAGAATTGTTTCAGGAAAGGCATTTTCCTTTACGATGAACATCCTTTTTGGGAGACAGTGCACTCATTTCGAATCCATTCAAATATCTGAACAACTAACCTGACCGGTGTTGAGAGAGAGAGCCAAAGAAAAAGATGATTTGTTTTAAAAAACATTTCCCAATGCATGTATGAGATTTTAATTTTCCTCCTTCTAAGTTAGAACAGGACTTGTTTTCTAAGAATGAACTTGTTCCAGCAAGAATGTTTTTCTTAGCTCTCACAGCTATTTCGTGTTCTGGTCCATTTATGATTATGGACTGATAAGAGTCTTCAGCTACTAGTAAAATGTTAAGAAATACAGTGGAAATCAAATGTTTCTCAGATGTCTGCATTCTGAGCACAGTCTCTGTGGTTTCCTACAATGCTTTGCCAGGGAAATAACAGCAAGTAAGACGTATAACCTCTTCTCTGCTAGAGATAAAATCCGCCCCATGTTAAATAAATCATCGATGCATATAAAAGTTTTCTTTAAAAAAAATGTGCCATCAATAATCTGCAATAGCCATGGAAATGACATGCAGGATCTATTTTAAAAATGCATTAAATATGTATCTAGTAGAATCATGAGGAATTAACTTGCTTGCAGGCAAAATTTCCACCAGCTGCAAGGTGGATGTGAGAACCCATGCAGGGCCAGAGCCCGGGGAATTGGTAGAGTAGCCTGCAGTTTGAATCTCAGTGGGGCTGCAGGAAGGAGAAAGGGCTCATTAGAAAAAGCCCTGGGAACACCCCGGAGAACCGCTGCACGTGAGGCTGAGTCAGAGAGCACGACCTGGACCTGACCGAGGAGGGGCAAAGAGGACAGAACCTGCTCGCATCGACACGTGGACGGCAGCTTTGAAAATTCCACTGAAGCAGTGAATGTCATCAGTTCTTGGCAGAGTCTACCCACCCTCTGTGAAGTCAGGTCCAGATGAAAGGTGTTTCTGAGCACCGGCTCCCAGGCCACCGGTCTGCACGGCAGCAGGAGCCCTGGGAGAGAAAGACAGACTCAGTATTGCAGGAGGCCTTTCCAGGCAGCAGCCCTGTTATCTGTGCTGGCAGAACCTGATTGCAGGGGAGGAAGTTATTAAAAAGTGGGTCACTGCAGAGGGCTGGCTAACTCCGGATCAGGGTCCCTCGTCCTCGTCCTCGGGATCAGGTTTCAGGGAAGGCTTTTGAGGCTCTTGAGGACACACATTCTCTGGTATTCTTGGAGGAGGGAGGGAAAGGGTTGTGGTGTGGGCACTGGCAAGTGGAGATGGAGAGAGAAACGCCAGAGAGAGAGAGAGAGAGAGAGAAAGAGGGAGAGAGAATAATTCAGACACGACTCTAGACATGAACACTGAAAGGGGTTCTGTCCCAGGGAGGGGCTGCTCTATTATAGGCAGTCAATATGTCTGGCGATCAGAGTGACGAGTGTCAATAATCTTGGATTTCAACTTGGATTTCTCACCTTCCATTTTTGAGATGCTTCTATGGAGTCACTCAGCTTGGAATCTGATGATTTTCCTCGTGAAACATATTACGTCTCTAAGGTCAAGGGATTAGTATTGGTGATTGAAGCTATACATTTATTATTTCTTAATTTGTCTTAGAATCATAGAGTTGGAAGGGGCAGTAGAGATCCAATCCACTCATGTTACAGATGAGGAAACTGAGGCCTAGAAGGGTTAAGTAGCTTGGATAAGGCTATCAGAAAAGGCGGGGCTAGAATTTGTTTTCTTTCTCTAAGCAGAGTTCTTTGCTACCGAAAAAGTAATGTTCTTCTTACACATTCTACTCACACCTCTATTCACTCTCTTTCAAACCGTGTGGTCCATTTCCCTGTCCCAAAGAGAAGTGACTATGTTGATTCAGCATAAAATTTCAGAAAGCTGAGCTGAGAGAGGAAGAGGGAGAAGAAGGGAAAGGGAGAGAGAAAGAGAGAGAGCAAGCAAACCTATACAAGGGCCTGCAAAGCTTAATGGTGACCAAAGGAATCTCAATTGACATATAATGTCCAGACTTAATGACACTTCAGACATAAACTGACACCAGCTCACATATATGAAATACAGAAGATAAGATTAACCTTTGTCTTCAGGGGAAGCCCTGCCTGTTTAAGACCATCACCTGGCTGATGGCTTGACCTGGTCTGGGATTCTGCACTTAATCATTGTGGCACTCATGCGGCACCAAGTGAGAAGGAATTTGGCATTTTCCAGTTGGGTGAGTCTAGAAAAACCACATAATTTGGCATGAGGTCGTTTGTGTTTTACCAGAATTTTTCCGTCCTGCAGTCTATATTGATCAAATCAACTAAATTATAGCCACCCTGTGAAAAGACCATTTAAAAACCTGCTGCGTCACCTTACATGTCCTCATGCGACACGTCTCCCGGAGATGGTGAAATATCCCATTCCGCTGAGTCACAGCAATGTCCTCCTTCCTGTTCTTGGGCTGGGTCTGTGATGCACAGTGACACTTTGGGAACATATTGTGCCTTATATTTTTACATGTCTGTCTTAGCTAATCTTAAATTAATCTTATTCCTTAAGAATGGGACCCAAATCTTGTGGTGCACGTCTGCATCCGCTCACTCACCAAACATTATTATTGATTGTCTATGACACCTGGTTTCTAAAAAAGGTACTGAAAATACAAAGATACACTCAAAGCACTCAAGTCTCGTCTACCTTTAAATAAATCATAACAATGTAGTGTGGTAAAGGCACGACAGACTTTGTCTGGATGGCGATCAGAAAGTCTCTCCAAAGGCCACAGGCCCTGTTCTGTTTCTTCTTCCCTTAGTCCAGTCTCTGGACTTCTTGACCTTCATCCTTGAAGGCAGCCTTCACATTGATGCCTTCCCCCATCTGAAAATTGGCTACTGTTGGAGCCAGGAAAGTTCCCACACACCTTCTTCTTCATCGCATCTCCTGTTCTTATCCCAATGACCCGCTTTCACAAGTCGATGTGCAGAAGCTTTAACTCATCTCAAGAGTGGGATAACACAATGGTCAATTGAAATGAAGGACAAAAATATTGGAACACCTGTTTAAATTCATTTTGTCTAAATTTTTTTTTTACATTTTTTAATGTTTATTTATCTTGACACAGAGAGAGCAGGGGAGGGCCACAGAGAGAGGGAGGCACAGGATCCAAAGCAGGCTCCAGGCTCTGAGCTGTCAGCACAGAGCCCGACGTGGGGCTCAAACTCATGAACTGTGAGATCATGACCTGAGCCGAGGTGGGACACCCAACTGACTGAGCCACCCAGGCTTTTAAAAATTTTCTTAAAATTTTTAAGAAAAATCTTAAGTTTCTCTAACTTTTCACTTTTATAACACTGGCACCCCATGTAGGCCAGTCTGTTGGCTGGGCACGTATCATGTACAGTAGGCAAGGTACCCTCAGGAGAGAGTGAGGGGTTCCCTGAGCAGAGGGAGACATCTGCTCCCTCTTCCCTTTCAGAGTATTGCAACCATCGCAGGTTATCTGGGCTTGGTTGAGTGGGTTTAAAGATGATATCTTTATCGGTTAAGCGGCCGACTTGGGCTCAGGTCATGATCTCACGGTCCGTGAGTTCGAGCCCCGTGTCGGGCTCTGTGCTGACAGCTCAGAGCCTGGAGCCTGTTTCAGATTCTGTGTCTCCCTCTCTCTGACCCTCCCCCGTTCATGCTCTGTCTCAAAAATAAATAAACATTAAAAAAAATAAAAAAAATAAAAAAGATGATATCACCCTAAATCTAGGGTTGGCAAACTATGGCCACAGCCAAATCCAGTCTGATGCCTCATTTTGTAAATACAATTTTATGTATACAGCCACGCTCATTGGCTTACAAATTGTCTCTTGCTGCTTTCAGATAACAAGGGAAGAGATGAGTAGTTGCAATAGACACTGCATGGCCTGCAAAACCTAAAATATCTGCTAGCAAGTGCTTTACAGAAAATATTTGCCAAAACCTGTCTGAAATAGTCCAACTTTGTTAAACTGTATAAGATGGGAGAGGTAGGGCTGTGGTCACAAAAATCGTTCTATCACAACTAGATTCACTAGCTATCTCATGACCACGTTCTTACAAGGTGAAATTAAAGATCAGTTATGCACTTTTATTTTACAAAAACAATAATGTTTCAAAGTTGCTGACCCTGTTTTCTGGTGACAAGTAGCTGATTCTAGTGACCTAGAAGATATTTTTGAAAAACAAACACAAAACCAACCCCTCCCCACATTTCAACTGTCTTTTCAAGTGAAATTGCCTTTCACTTTTAAAGGAGAGAGAAATGCTCACATATTTTACAAGAAACCTGCAGTAGACAGAGCATTTTGAAAAAGAATATTTTGATGTGTTTCCATTTTACATGCTTCTGCTTCTTTAAAAAGCTGTAAATATATCATAAAAATGTTCACATATGCTTTTTCAGAAACACAAGAAGCAGAATTTTCTTATTTAGATGCCATCAAAATGAAGTTTCAATGGAATTTGAAGCTGTATGTTAAAAAAATATAAAAATACAACATTTTTATATTAGTTTACAAGAATAACTGACGGACATCTGGAAATAGGAATATTTATTAGCTGAGTTCCAACAGGAGTCTTTGTCTAAGGGAGTTAAGAATGCAAAAATGAGTATGAGTTAGTAAGCTTTGTCAGTAATGGACTTCAATTTGGATGTAAGTATCTTTGTGATATACTTTTTTCAAGCATGATTAGTAGTACTTTTTTAGGGAGAAAAAATATTTGTGTACATTTAATAAATATAAAACACATTTCTTGTTTTTACAATTTTTTGTCTTTTATTTTACATTATTTCCCTCATCTTTTTCTTGTTTTATTTCTATCTTCATGTGTGTTAAAAAAAAAAAAAATATATATATATATATATATATATATAATTTATTAAAGTGGAGAAGAAGATATATATACTTTAGGAGTAAATAAATACACATACATTGGGATATGCCCCACCCCAAGATTTTATTTTATTTATTTATTTTTTTAATTTTTTTTAACGTTTATTTATTTTTGAGACAGAGACAGAGCATGAACGGGGGAGGGGCAGAGAGAGAGGGAGACACAGAATCCGAAGCAGGCTCCAGGCTCTGAGCCATCAGCCCAGAGCCCGACGCCGGGCTCGAACTCACGGACCGAGAGATCGTGACCTGAGCTGAAGTCGGACGCTTAACCGACTGAGCCACCCAGGCGGCCCAACCCCAAGATTTTAATGATAGGAATGTATCATCGCAATGTTTGGAGACCACTGATTTTGACTCTCAATTTGGAATTTAGCTGACAGGTTTAAATAGGGCTCTACCACTTACTGGCTACATTCTCTTCATCAAAATAATTTGTTACAGGCCTTATTTTCTCAACTGTAAATTGAGATAAGGCCCATCGGGCACTTAACAAAGAGCCTCGCAGATAGCAAATGTTCAACAGTTATCAGTAAGTGTTCAATAAACATGAATAAATACTATTACTGTACCTCAGTATCTCCATGTTCTCCAGCCTTCTTTAATATCCCAGGAAAATAACTCAATTCCTCCCATGTCACTTACTTATGGGAAGGCCAGTACGTGCCCCCGACTTTCCACAGAGGGAGCTTCAATTCTTTGGTAGTGACAACCAGTGGTGGTTGCCCAGTGTCTCTCTCCTGGCTCGGTTGTCGATCACTTGCAGGCTTCTGCCCTATTCCTTTTCTACGGGACTCAGAGAGCAGACGTGAGTTTCTTTTGAGTATTCCTTAAGACTCAAGGCTGTTGTAAGACTTTACTTAAGACTTGTGGAGAACACAAGGTAAATATAGTTCAGAACAGGAAACAACTTAAAATGTAAGTATCACACTACACCCTGCCTAAGCTCATGGACTGCTGCCCACTGCTGGGAATGTCTTACTGATTCTGTCCAGGCTTAGGCCTGGCCTATCTCTCTGTTGTTGGCACTATTCTTTCCTTTTCAAGAACTTTCTGGGGCACCTGGGTGGCTCAGTCAGTTGAGCGTCCAACTTTGGCCCAGGTCATGATCTCATGGTTCACGAGTTCGAGTTCTGCGTCAGGCTCTGTGCTGACAGCTCAGAGCCTGGAGCCTGCTTTGGATTCTGTGTCTCCCTCTCTCTCTGCCCCTCCCCTGTTCACATTCTGTCTCTCTCTATCTCTTAAGGATAAATAAACATAAAAAAAAAAAAAATTTTTAAAAAAAGAACTTTTTGCTTTCTTAGCTCTTCCTTGAATTTGGGGTCCAACCCCAGTTTCTCAGGCTGTTATGCCAAGGCCTAAGCATAGCTGCACTCTGGGCATTAAACTCCTCCAGGAGTACCAGTCACACTGATGAGTGAATGCTCCCTAGAGTTGTACAATAAGGCAGCCCTGATCCTTTCCATCAAGAGTGGAAGTAGATAAAAAACAAAAAAAAAAAAAAAAAAAAACAAAAAAAAACCAACAAAAAAAAAACCCTTTATTTTCCAAATCAAGAAGCATTAACATATCTTTCTAAATAAAAAGCCATTCACCATATAGGTCTCTATCTTTTGCTAAACAATTCCTAGAAGCTTGTGAGTTTACTGCTTTTCTTTCCTAACTCCAAATGATCAGACTGAGTTCTAAGGCAGGAATCAAGGTCAAAATTTGTATATTTCCCTTCTCCTATGAGTCTCTATAGTGGAGCTGTGCAATAGAAAATGTGTTACCCCCACTTTCTTTTCAGATCAGGTCCTAGAAGAGCAACAATATTATCATCACCATCACCACCATCCTGATCTACATGACCACCTTGACCATGAACATCACTATCCTCATTAGTACCATCACCATCACCATGTTCCTTCTCCATCACCACTGTATCACCATTGCTACCATCACCAACATCTCTTGCTTCCATACGGCCCAACTGCAGGCTCTGACATTGGCCTCTTCAGACTTGGGGCTGATCCTGAGTCTTATCAAACATATGGTTGTAGTTCTGTAATGTTATTCCTACCCTTTCCAACCTGTTGTCTTCCTGTGTCTCCGGAAAAACTCTCTGCTCTACTTCCTGGCCCTAGGGTGGGGGTGCTACCACAGTCCTGACACCTCTAACTTAAAAAAGAGGAATTATAAGTGACCCCTTGCCTTTAGGGGCTTCTTTAGGCCCTTGGTCATCCTAGGACAGAAAACCCCTAAGTCAGAAAAGTTTTCCATCCGCTTGGTGCCCCAGTCAGAGACTGACTATCTGCTACTCTAGGAGCCAGTTGGTTTCTTGTCTACTCTGCCCTCTGATGGGAAGTTTCTGTTAAACCAGAATAGCAAGGATGGGATGGCCTTTCAATTGGTGGGCGTATCAGTGCAATGGTGGAAGCCTTTTCATAGTGGCCTCATGATTTACCAATGCCCTTAGAGAAAATATAAGCCTTGCAGCATGCCTTCACAGATAATATCAACACAAAGGTATAGGCTTCCTAAAGGCTTTCAGCTTTCTTTTTGAGTTCAGTATAATCTAGTATAGGACAGGGAAGGAAAGGGCATCAGATTTTAAAAGGTAATAATAACGCTTTCCCTGTAGTTAGGAGCACAATTACAGTAGGAACTAGAAGCTAGTATTTGATACGGTACCTGGACATCCCAAGTAACAAATCAAATGAGCGAACTTTGGTTCAATTATTTAGATTGAATGAAAGTGCCATGTAGCATAGGTGGGTGGCAGGCTAGAAGTAAGGTTTTACTGGAATACAGCCATGCTTGTTCACTTATGCTAGGTCAGTCTATGGCTGCTTACGATGGCAGAGTTGAGTAGCTATGAGATTCTGTATGACCCACCAAGTCTACGATATTTACTGTCAGACTCTTTATACAAAAAGTTCATCAACGCTTGCTCTAAATAATGAATACTTTTCTTTTCCAGGAGCTGGCAGGAAAGTGAGTTGGACTGGTCTTTCTCTGCGTCATAGAAGCAAAACCTGATTAAAAGTAGGGAATAGTTGAGGCAGGGCTCCTACATACCCTGATGGATCTGAGAGCATTTAGTTCTAATTAGTAACAGCCAAAGTAGCCTTCCAACCTTCAGTCTAGTGTACGATATTACAGATTGGAGCCAAGACCCCAAATAATGAGAAAGTTTATTTGCTTTGCTTCCTTTGGGCAAATACCTCCTCAGAGATGTTGTGGGAAGGTAAAGTGACTGCTCCAAGGCAGAACTGGGCATACCCAGAATTGGGTTTTCCCAGGTTTCTATCAGAATACCGCCTGGTGATGCCTTAATTCCATCAGATGTTTTTTTGCATTAGTGGAGGGAAGCTAGTTGAGTATGCTTGCTGGCAATGGTTTACATTTATCAGCTCCAAGTAGGCTACTCTCACCGTCACAAGCTCAAGACCTGCGGTGTCCCAGCAAATCTGAAGGATGAGTCCATTTCTGATGCTGCCTGTTGTCAATTCCCCTCCCAAATTCTGAGAACGCCAGACTTTCACAGCAGTTCCAAAAACCTGGGGGGGGGGGGGTGGCTTTGATGCTGAGAGAAGGTGGACAGTTAATTTATTATTTTCATTATATTCTGCTTACCTGTATTTTGTCTTTACATTTAAAAATATGTAAAAATGGTTTACATTAAAAAAAATTTTTTTTACTAGAAAGTAGGCGTTTTTGAGTCTAAAACTGAGGAAAATGGATGCTTTATCTTTGCAGGGGTTTATCCCTACTCCCAAATACAGATCTTCAATTTGGTCTCATTTGAGTCCTTGAACTTAAAAAGAAGTGAGCATTATTATTGCACTAAGTGTTCTACATGAAATCTCCTTTAATCTTTGTATAGACCATGAGGTTATTTATTATGAAGAAACGGAGTCTTAGAGATGCTAACCTGCTCAAGTCACCTCACATAGAGATAATGATTCGAGGATTCCAATCTAAGTAATCAGTTTTTGTTCTTGCCCCTCATGCTGCACAGGTCTTCTTAATGTCAGTCCATTAAGAAGGCCAAAGTTTCACATTAAAAATAGCTCCACTTAGAATCTGGAAGTTTCAAAGACCAACCAGTGGTAAATCCAGCTTTAAGTCAGTTTACAGGCTTTCTGAAACAATGTCTTTTCCTGCCATAACCATTGGGTCTTTAAGGAAATGGATACCTAGGGTCTTTGTGAAATAGATTGCACAACTTTCCTAAAGAGTGCCCTATAATGCAGTCTCTCAACTTAACCTGAAAAACAGTATGTGTGACAGATACTTGTTGATTTTTCTCCCCAACAGCCATTTTCCTTTTTCCTAATAACATCTCAATCTTGCTCAGGTATGGGTGATAACTTGCTTAATGGATCCCTCTCCTGCCCTAATGAGTGAATGTTGATTAGTCCAAATCATTCATAGTGATTCTGTCTTCTTTGCCAGGCATTGGGCTAGGCATGGACCCATGATACAACCCGGGACAGTAAGACAAAAATGGCAATCCACTGGGGTGCTTATGTAAGGTTTTTCTAACTTTTGAAATTAAAAAGAAAATAAAAAGGAACTACTTGAAGCTCATCCCTTCCTACTTTTGAATGTTGCAAATAAGATGCAGTCTTATCTGAGGCTAGAGTAGTCAGGAGTCATCTTGTAACCATGAGGGGAGAACCAAGGGAATTATACAGAATCCTCGGAAATGCTGCACTTTTTGAATTAATTAGTGTTGGAATAACCTGTTCTGGATTTGTTAGGATAAAGAATTCATTACATTCATTATGATTTAAGGCACCCTTATGCATTTTTACCAAAACAGTCTGATTACCCTGACCCTTCTGCAAGACTCTTTGGAAGAAGCTACTACAGAGAAAAGCAAAGCTAAGCAGATGTCCCTTCCTTCAAAGCAAAGCTCAATGCTGTCTTCTGGTAAGAAGCTCCTGAATATAGGGAAATAAGACAATTAGGAGTGGAGTTACGCTTAATAAGATTTGAGACTTTAATGAGGTCTCTACAAAGACTGGCGTTTCTGATATTCCTTAACAGAAAGGGGCTGAGAAAAACCTCTGTACTTTGCTAAGGTAAAGGAAGCTACTTTATATTGTGGAGCACAGTGCCCTTTCAAGGAGGAATTCCCAGGGTTCTAGAAGCCAGTCAACAAACGTTTTCTAAATAGCTGTGCACTCTTTCCTATGTAAGAACAAAAGATCACCCAAAGGAGGTCTGGATCTGCAAAGTATACCCACTCTTAGACAATCTTGGTATAAAAACTTTCCATCCCAACATCTTTTCCACCAATTCACTAAAGTAGTTTGCTTTCTCCCTGTCTTTCACGAAGACTGGGCTATCAAACTATAGAGCTTGTCTTTATTCAGTATTTAAATACTCTCCAAGGGTGCCTGAGCGGCTCAGTCGGTTAAGTGTCTGACTTTGGTTCAGGTCATGATCTCACAGTTTGTGAATTCGAGCCCCACGTCGGGCTCCGTGCTGACAGCTCAGAACCTGGAGCCTGCTTTGGATTCTGTGTCTCCCTCCTCTCTGCTCCTCCCTGGCTAGTGCTCTGTCTTTCAAAAAAAAAAACATTAAAAAAAAGATAAATACCCCTTAAATGAAACCTTATTTTAAGTGAGGTTTGTCTTTAGCATGTACATAAGCATGTATATATTCCACTCTCGGAAAGCCACTGGTAGTTTGTCTTGGAATTTCACATAACATTTTAAAATTTCCAACAAGCATTAAAATACATCTTATTTTAGTCCCCTTTTCAATTGCTAATTTATATTAGAAGAACTTCTTGATAATCCTTTAATATAATTTATATTACATTTATTACTTGTATTAGCTTCTTATTGCTGTTACAAATTACTGCCAGCTTCGTGGCTTAAAACAACACAAATTTATTACAAGTTCTGGAGGTCAGAAGTCTTAAAATCAAGATGTCAGCACAGCTGCAATACTTCTGGAGGCTCCAGGGGAGACTGTTTTCTTACCTTACCTTGCTTCTAGAGACCACCAGCATTTCTTGGCTTATGGTCTCATCCTCCATCTTCTAAGATGAGCAGCATAGCATCTTCCAATCTCATCTTCTGCTTCCCTCTTATGAGAACCTTTGTGATTATCTTGGGCCCCCTTTCTCAAAACCCTTGATTAAATCATGTCCACAAAGCCTCTTTTGCTATATGACAGAACATATTCACAGGTTCCTAGGGGTCATTATTTAGCCTACCATACTACCACTTCTGTTAGTACTCCAGTGGCTAAAATCTGATTGTATATCATGAGCTAGGCACAGGGCTAACTGCTTTACATTTTTTAAATCTCAATCCACAAGCCACACATTAAGATTGTATAACTTTCTCAGGCTTGCGACTAAGCCATTGCTTTCTGATAAATGAGAGTAATTCATCAGAAAATTGAGTAACAATGACTTACAAAATCTGCATTTCTACTCCTATCTAGCACTGACTTGTATATGCCTACAAGTTAACTACAAGTAAAACTACAAACTCGTATTTTTAGAAAAATGTAAGTCATGTAGGTAGAAATTTGCGTTTAGAAATAAGCTATATTTATGAGTTGCTGGAACTAAAGCTGTAGTTTCTGGGTTCAGTTAGCTTAGATCACTGAGACCAATGCTAGTTAGATTTATGGTTGCTCTACCTAAGTAGGGCATTTCACTGCACTCAGCTTAGAAATTACAACTCAAACTTTTGACCAAGATCCTAGGAAATGCAGACCTTTAACCACGGCCTTTATCAGAAAAGTGTGGGTGAGTCCCCAAAATCCATCCCTGCTGCTCAAAAACCAGTTTATAAAACAATGAGCATTGAAGAGTCCCTCATTATCACGTAGTTGAGTAGCATCTGTTTAGGGTCCGCTTGCCAGTCCTTAATGTACCGTGAAACACTACGTAGTGCAGCTGATGTATCTAAATGGAAGGCCCACCAAATGACAATCTGGCACCTAAAACTTGCTAGGTATTACAAGGGTTAGAGGCTCTTGCACACTAGTTTGAGCCCCTTAGCTGTCTGACTTAAGGCTTTTAAGATTGGACATAATTAAGGAGACACACAATTATAAAACTTGAATACAGAAATAGTTTAGCCCAGTGGCTTCCAGCCTGTTGGGTATAAACTCTGGCAGCATCTGGGAGTTATTGTAAGGAGCCCGTTAATCCATTTGAGCACCAAATGTCTGTAGACTAAGTATATTCTACTTATCAAACACAGATATGGTTGTGATGAGTAATACGAATTTCCTTGAAAAGATCACTGAACTCATAGAAGTCTATAATCCTTTTCCTCTTATTAATCATTAGGTGCTTAAGGGCAATTAAGTCCACGAAATTCCGACATGCTCAGAGTAGTAGGGCACCGTTGCTTTCAGCTTAGAGAATTTAGCAAAGTGTCCACAAAACACTTCTAACACACAAACACTTCCATTCATGTAAGATTAAAGCTTTAAAAGAGCTCATCTGACAGGCTCCTAGAAGGTATGCTGAGGAATGAGTTGAACAATAACATATCAAGTAAGACCAACTAATAATGCTGATGAAAACTTTCAACAGCAAATTTTTCTTTCTACCATATCTTATGAGAAAGGTTAGGAAAAGAAGGTAAAAAGCACTGTTTCATGTCTTTAACTTGCTTGCAAGAGTATCTAAATCAATAAACTGGATAGGGCAGATTTTGAAAACCAACACTATCCTCTTTAAAGATTATGTATCTGGCTTTTAATTTGTAAATAAACACTATCAGTTTGTATAGAACTTTACAAAAAATGTGTGCGTTGTAGGATTTCTTATTTGTAGTCTTTCAAAATCACAAACTTCTTTTTCAAAGGTGAGAAAACTAACCATATGAAAGGTTAAGTGATTTTTTTCCCAACATTATAGTATAGTTATAATGGAAGAGCTTAGGTTATTAAAAAGAATACACACAACAGCAGCAACATAAGTAATGTGGATTAGATTTTAGAAGGGTCATACAGAATTTTCTAAATACATTTTGATTATTTGATCCCAATTAAGGAAAACCAGAAACATTTTGTGGTCATCTTACCTTCCTTAAATGGAGGAACAACCCCACTGATTTAAATGGACTGTATAGCACTGTTTGAGTGTTGAATACATTCATTAAACAAAACTTTTTAAATGTGTATTTTTGAGAGAGAGAGAGCTAGATACAGAGCATGAGTGGGGGCGGGGCACAGAGAGAGAATGAGACACAGAATCGGAAGCAGGCTCCAGGCTCTGAGCTGTCAGCACAGAACCCTACACGGGACTCAAACTCGTGAACCGTGAAAGCATGACCTGAGCCAAAGTCGGAGGCTTAACCAACTGAGCCACCCAGGCGTCCCAAGTATTGAATATATCCTTTTTCAGTCATTTTCAGACCTCGTATAATAAAAATTCCTCTTTAAAGATTAGTATTCCAGCTCTAATGATTTTCTTTATATCCAAACAATCACTTACTAAAATAGGTTGGTAGCAAAAGGCAGAGTTGGGTTTTAGAATTTATAATTACAAAGGATCCAATATTGGGGTGCCTGGGTGGTTCAGTCGTTAAGTGTCCAACTTCGGCTCAGGTCATGATCTCGCGGTTCGCGAGTTCGAGCCCCATGTCGGGCTCTGTGCTGACAGCTCAGAGTCTGGAGCCTGCTTCAGACTCTGTGTCTCCTTCTCTCTCTCTGCCCCTCCCCTGCTCACGTTCTGTCTCTCTCAAAAACAAACATTAAAAAAATTTAAAAAACAAAAAACAAAGGATCCAATCTTTATAAACTTTGCATATAATAAAAAAACCCTTCCTGTCTATAGGATTGTGTGACATTGGAATATTTCAAGGAGCTTGCAGCTTTTCCTTGGAAATCTTAACCACAGTATAAATTAAGTTGGCTGAGGGGGCCCTGAGTGGCTCAGTCAGTTGACCATCTGACTCTTGGTTTTGTCTCAGGTCATGATCTCATGGTTTTTGAGTTTGAGCCCTGCTTCAGGCTCTGGGTGGACAGCCTCTGATAGTGCAAAGCCCGCTTGAGAGTCTCCCTGACTCTCCCCTGTGCCTGAGACATGTGTGCATGCTTTCTCAAAATAAATAAACTTAAAAAAATTTTTTTAATTAAGTTGGCTAAAAGCTAAGGTGCTTGACAGCTGACAAGATTTCTATATTCCTCTTCATATTGTTTCCTTCAGCACCTGTTGATGGGAACAACCTGCCCATATTTTTCACTACAGCTGTTTGCTGATATATAGCTGTTTCCCTTTTCCTCAAATATTTACCTGCAAAATAAAATATTCACTCTTCTCTTGTCACTTACAGTTGACTCCTAGCTAACAGAGTTTCTGCTGATTCCTAGAGCACCAAAGTTTAAGTAGCAGGTTCTGGTTGGGTCTGTTCATTTAGTGAATCACACATTCATTCAACCAATCAACCAGCATTTACAGATCATCCACTATGTGCTGAATTCGGTCACCTTAAATGGAACCAAAACAACAACAAAAAGTTTTAAAGAATTACCAGAACTTTTATTTTTGCTTAGTTTTATTAAAAAAATAAATATGTCATAAAGCTTTATTTTCCTTTAAGGAGAAAAAAAGGAACAAGTTTCATAAAATCAAATAAGCAATGGTAAGGTGTCTTAACTTGAAAAAGATTGGGAATCACTGGTTTACAAGTTATAATTGAATGAAAGAACAACTGTAACAGCCAGTTGGCTGTTTCATGCCAATGGCAGCAAACAACAAGATCAACTAGGGCAAAATAAATAATTGTGTGGAAGCCCTGATAAGTGCTTAAACAGACTGATTCACTGAGACATCAGTATAGATATATCTTGTTTTAAACAACACAGGAGTTCCTGAAAAGTTTTGTGTAAATGAAATAACCACAAACATACTAGGAGAGCTTGGTATCTGAAAGAATTCCATGGTGAATTCTTTTGTGAACGACCACTTCCACTTCTACCAATCCAGGTATTTGCTTTGCTAAAGGCAAAGTATACCTAGCTGCTAACTCTCTGAAGTGAGGCATTAGCATACACACCTAACATCGCTCCAGCTGGGCCAGTGGCACAATTTCCCAGTTTGTGTTTCTATTAAGTAGTGTAAAGTACAGAGTCAGCCAGGGAACCCAGCTGCATCTGGCAGAGCAGGCACAGGGGTGGGATAACCACCTTTAACATCACTTCCAAGCCAATAAATACTTTTGAGAGTCTACTTTGTGCAAAGCACAGTCATAAACCTTATCAATTCAGTTATAGATGTAACTTCCTTTCTCTAAAACCTTCAGTCAGGGCCTAGGTCTGGAACTCTAAAATAAAGTAATACTAGTAATCCTCAAGACTGGCTTTAACCAAACTAGCTGTCCGATTCCTTCAGATTGGGGTAGATGATAATGGAAGAGACTGAGCTTTCTAAGGCTGAAGTTTAACAACACAATAATCATGTTTTATATAACCAGTTAGTGAAAAATTTTGCTGGTGACAAAAATTTTTCAAATGGTTTCTTTTTTTCACTTGATGGCAAACTCTGGAGAACAATTAAAGTCGTCGCTCTCTGGCCGGGTGATACATTTCAGTTCTGCTGATAGAAAATAAAAATTTCTTTCCACCCACCAGAATTTCGTGAACTTATCCTACACCACAAGTGATGCTTTGGACAGGGAAGAAGTATGGTAGTACCAGCTCCAGTCAGTTTTATCATTATAAATAAATAGAATCCTCACCTTGCTCACAGCCTCCATTTCATTTGGCCAAACTTCTACCAGGCTTAAGTCACATTTAATTAGTTAGGCTGTTCAGTTTCTTTCTTTCTTTTTTTTTTTTAAATGCTCCTAATACCATTGCTGCCTATATGTACAAGTGTGAATAAAAAGAGAATGCAATCTTTAGTCTTTTCCACACTGAGTACACTAACAACAATTAGTAAATAATTAAAGAATAAGTGGTCATTTTAAAACTTGTGTTTTTCTTTAAAAAATTTTCACTTTCTAGCACTTAAAAAAAGGGGTCTTAAAAGTGCCCTATTAATGTCCAATGCTGTTCCCACTCTGTCCTACCCATCCAAAACCTGCTACAAACGCTGGATTGAGTTCATATCAAATAACTTAGCCGTACCAAGATTTTTCAAATGGAAACAGTGTTACTGACTTCTTCATATTGGATAACAAAATAAGGGTAACTCTGATCATCATTAAAAATGACAAAAATCTGAGGCTCAAAGAAATTATCCACACAAGAGTCATACAGGTCGCTGGTGACACTGCCAGGATTGACAGGAGGGGGCCGTCTCATGCCATGACTGCCCATCGTGTATCTGCCAGTTAGCACTTTGGCCAGAAACATGAAATGGACTCCTTTGGACGACTTCTTAGAAAAGTTATGAGAGTAGCTTGCCTTCTTTGCAAAGTAACTGCCTTGTCCAAACATTGTAGCATGCTTTCCACAGACTCGAGGGTCAAAGTTGTGCTTGCAAATTCCATCTACCACATCCTGGGATGTTCCATGAAATAAATGTCTCTCATTTATTATTCTGTCACGGCCAAACATTTTCCTGTTCATATATTCCTTTTTCCTAATGCAAACAGTGGGCAGGGAATTCAGAAAAAGGAAGGTAGATATCAATTTAATAGGCAAGACATAGTCATAAACTTCTCTTTATGGTTTCAATGGGGAGGAAGTGTTAAAGTAGTTTTCAAGGGCACAATGTCATCAACGATCATATTAAAAGTGTACACTTATCTTTTCCACTGCAGACAAGAAAAGCCCTTTCATTTTTTTTCCCAACACCTGTTCACTTACTTTGTCTTCCATTTCAAATCTAGCTCAAAGACTTACCTTCTCAGGATGGCTTGTCTAATTCCACTAACCTGAGGGTCTCTTAATTCTGAGATTCCTCAAATCTGCATGTATTCTTTTTGTACCACATTTGTTATTTGAGAGGCAGCACAGTCAAGTGATTAAGAGCAAAGCCTCTGGTGTTAGACTGCCAGGGTTCAAACTCTAGCACATATCTTATTAGCTGTATAACATGTGGGAAGTTACTGAACTTTTATATGACTCAGTTTCCTCTCTGTAAAATGTACACTGCAACAATCCTACTTATAGGTCTGTTTGAAGAGTATATGTGAGTTAATATATGAAAAAATACGAACATATTAGGTTTTGTGAAAGTCTTTACTATTATGTTCTGCATTTGTCATTAGCTACATTAAGAAAAGTTCTCTTGAACTTTTCATACTGCTGACTCACCTTTTATATTTCTCCCAAAGAAACTGGTTTTGGACTCTCAATATTTGCAAAATTCTATATTTAAACTCAGGCACAGTCTTATGAAAAAGATTATAAATGATTCGATAACTTTTGTCCTCTGCAGAAACAGGCACTTGGATGAAGTCCTGAGATGGATGCATATAAACCCAAGTTTCAGGGTAAAAGTTTGCTGAGGTGACCCCATCTGGGCAGATAATCTGTGACGAGGAGGTTGCTTCAAGAGGTGGAGGAGCCTGTGTGGGAACACCACCAAGTGTCCTAGAAGGGAGCGGAAGGAATGCCAATGTAAAACATTCAGAGATAAGCACATCTCACATTATAGTGCTCTATAGCAATATCTAATATTATAATTTGTATAGCTTAAATGCTTATTCAAAAAACAACATAGAAAATGCTATGTATTAAAGAAAAAAAACTTAGAGTAACACTGCCTGTATACAGATAACCTATCCTCCTGGTGGAGAAAACTCTGGAATGTACTGCTACAAGGCAAGCAAGCAAGAGCCAATTTATAAATATCTTTACTTTCTGAATCTTGGACTCCTCTTTTGCTTACAGTTAAAGAAACTGTTTCAAGGGAACGACAATTTATATGCATTGTTCAAACTTTGCTGTACTAAGCAAAAAATTTGCCATTACTAAAGGCTATGTAGGTGGGGGGAGCAGAATAATGGGGAGACAAAGTAAGGCAGGCAGGGGAAGATGACATAAGATATTAAAAATAAAAAAGCTTATACTTTTTGTGTAGAAACAAACAAAAATCAATGGAGTAGGCACTGAAAGCTGACATTTGGCTTTTGCTTCATTTTTCAATATCACATAACAAGAAAACCATCAACTCTATTCAAATTTTATAGCTTTAGGTGTGCTTAAGATTGAGCTAATTAACTTTAAGCTCTAGACACCAGAATGCATATTCTTGAACCTTTAACAATTCAGGTCTTTACATTTTGAAAGATGTGTTTAGATAAGTAGCAGCTTGATGGTTACTTATTCCTGCCCAATTAAATGCTTAAATTTAAGTTATATTTTTTTGGCCATTTTCAAAACAGAGGAAAAGAGGAGAATCAGAGGGATAGGAAATCCTGGCCCTGAGACCCAGATTCAGGGTCAGGGTATTATAACACTCATCAGCACAGAGTGGTCACAAGGAAGCAGTGAGTGTGCCAAATGGATTAAGAAACTAAAATTTTCAAAAGAGCTTTGTGACACAGAGGTTACGACTCTGAATGAACATGCAAATAGTCTCCAAGAGCATATATTACCATTACCCTCCTCATAATCACAGCCACCTTACAGTAATAAGCACATCCTGCGGACAGGCTTTTTACACACAGTATCACTACCCTGCAAGATGGCTTGGTTATCCATACTTTTCAAATAAAGATCCTGCTAGCATAATAGCAAAGAACAGAGACAGGATTTGAATCCAGGCCTATCTATCATAGTTTATAGATGCAGCATTCTCTACTTCTATAAACTTCACAATTCATATACATACATATATAGATATATAGATATAGATATAGATATATAGACACATAGATATAATTTCTCCCCTAAGGCTTGAAAGTGATGGATGTATACCATGGTTGCAACTCAGGTTTGCCTGACTCCCACTCCCACCATCACCACCACACCACACAGTTTTTTGACTTTTAAGAGATGGCTTGTTAAAAAGCTAAAAGCTACAGAAGCACAACTGCCTCCTCTAACACCCGTCCCCTTCAAGTCACTGTACCTACAACTTATTATGCCTGAAAGTCCCTGTGAGACACAGAGAAGTTCTGGATAGAGCCAGGGCTTACAGAATCCCTAGGTGCTTTTAAGTTCGGGGGTCAACTTAAAGGGGCACTGGTTGTTCCAATCTTCATGGCAGAGGCACAACAGTTCTTGTCCTCTGGAGCATTTTCATAAATCCCTGACAGATTCCTCCAGAGCCTTCATTCACTGGCACATTCTTCTGAAGAGAGGCCCCACTGCTTTAATCAGATTCTGAAAGGTCTGTAACTCCTTAAAAAGCCATCACTACTCTGGAGAAATGGCAGGAAACATAGAGTATAAGCTCCTTATTTTTAGCTGTTCCCTCTATTCCTGCTCTACAAAGAGAGTAAGTTCCAGCCTACCAGGTTTTCCAGTATTATTAGGGATTGAAGTTACCAAAAGAGGTTTCTGAGTTGAGGAAGGAAAGGAAGATTCTCCCAAACCACTCTGCCCAAAATAGGTTTTAGGCTGCTGTCACAGCTGTACTGAAAACCTGGCACTGACCATAGAAGACTCACATACTTAAAGATGAGCCTGTGTAAATAAATCCTAGCCATCCTAAAACATTAAATTAGATTTTATCATCCATTCCTACCTACAGATGCTTACTTTTAACGAGCCAACATCCCAATTAGGTTGAAACATAAAAATGCAGATAGACAGTTGTCTGATGGGACTTCTATACTCCAGTTGCTATGGGTTAGAAATACATATTCCAAGCACAGTTACAAACGTGGCTTTATTTTCTAGGAATGCCGAGTTCATATTTAGCTCACGAGTATTCCAATGACATACTGCGTGCTTCACAGTGCTGTACCAGGCAAAGTTGAAGGGTATAGAATTTATACTTCAGGACCTCTGAAGAATGGATTTTCAGAATCCAAGGTCATCTTTTACACTCTCTTTCACTCCCCTTGCCACTTCAAAAGATGTTTCCTAACCCACTTTTAATGATGATGTAAAAATTAATTTATTTTATCCTTTTTGAGGAGTAGTCAAAGAAACTCTATCAGGCTTTCCCATGACCATGAGGTGACTGCACCGGATAGATGTCTTTTCAGCTGAAATGAACTCCTAAACCTCTAAATCTGAGATTTGTTTGCTTATGCTGCCTCGCTCAAGTATTCCAATAATATTAAAAGAATAAGCTCCTTCTTATCAGCCTCATTAAAAAGCAGCAAGCACAAGAAAAAAAATATGTTCTTTGTAACTATGAGGTGATGGATGTTAACTAAACCTGATTGTGGTAATCATTTTTGCAATATATATGTATGTTAAGTCATTATGCTATATACCTTAAACTTAAATGGACAGAGGTGTATGCCAGTTACAGCTCAATAAAACTGAAGGGAATAAAAAGCACCACCAGGGAAATTCTCATTTATAAAGAGCCAAATTTGCAGGAAATTCATAGATTAAGTCTTCTCTCCCCACCTCTCTTATTCTGGCATTCCCAATTCTTAGGCATCTCTGATTCACTGAGAACTGTAGCCTTTTTGACACCTATGTTGTTTTTTTTTTTTTTTTTTTTTTTTTTTTAACGTTTATTTATTTTTGAGACAGAGAGAAACAGAGCATGAACGGGGGAGGGGCAGAGAGAGAGGGAGACACAGAATCGGAAGCAGGCTCCAGGCTCTGAGCCATCAGCCCAGAGCCTGATGCGGGGCTCGAACTCACGGGCCGCGAGATCGTGACCTAAGCTGAAGTCGGACGCTTAACCCACTGAGCCACCCAGGTGCCCCTTGACACCTATGTTTTAATTTAACTGTCTGTATTTTACTTAAAAACAAAACTTTCTTCCTGGCTAGTAAGATTAAAATTGTGGTCTCTCTGACATCTATTTTTGCAGTCTGCCTTTTTAAAAATTTTTTTATTTTAGAGAGAGAGAGAGAGTGGGGGAGCATGGCAGAGGGAGAGAGAGAGAATCACAAGCAGTTTTCACACACAGCACAGAGCCGGGCATGGGGCTGATTCCAAGGATCCTGGGATCGTGACCTGAGCCAAAAATCGAGAGTCGGAAGCTCAACTTACTGAACCACCCATGCATCCCTGCAGTCTGCTTTTTGAAACTAATCGGCCTCTATTTTCTTCCCACTAGGCCAGTCTAAGTGCCCCACAGCTCCAGACTCTAGGGCAGATAGGAACTGAAGGGCTGCATTTACCCATTCCACTCTGATGAACTTGCGGCTGCTTTGCTCTTTTCTCACTCAAGTGTCTACATAATCTCTTTGATTTGCTAAGCTCTTACTTTATACCTGATTATCACTGTTCCAGACAAGAAGACTAAAATAGGAAATTTTAAAAAGGAAAAAGAAGAAAAAATAGAGTGAATTTCTTTGTTCTCTTATTAAGCCTATGTTATAAATAGTAAGGTGCCAAATTTGTGACGTTTATAGTTCATACTTTTACAAAGTAAGCCTAAGTTTAAAAAGAAAGGGGGAGGGGTTATTCTACAATTACTTGTTTTAGGATTGAAACAAATCATGTTCAAATCATGTTCTGTAAAACCCCCCCAACAATGCAGTACTCGGGTGAGCATTCTTACTCTCACTCAGAAGCTACATCTTGCTTGATTGGCTCAGCATGCCAAGCTGCTGGTCCCACTAATGAGTTCTACCGTCTCACTAGGAGGACAATATGTTCCTAACTACCGGACGCTGACACTATCTCCAGCTGTGCTAGTGAAATCACAGAAATGGCATTTTTATTAGATTCTAAAAAAAAAAAAAAAAAAAAAGAAACCTACAAGGTAAAATAATTCACACTTGGACTAGAAAGAAAGCACACATTTACCCCAAGCCAATATGCATTTCTAAAATCAGCATTACTAAAAATTGCTTTTGGATACTGAGCATTTCAGGGATTTTTATTCATTTGTATTTTTTTTTTTTTTTTTTGCATTTTGTTTTTAATGTTCCCTTTGCAATCTCATAATTAGAATCATTAAGATTCTGTCATAATCTGGGAAAAACAGTTTGAGACTGAAATTAAAAAAAAAAAAACTAGTAAGAATATAAAAACAGCATCTCTAAGATTGGTAGAAGAGAAAAACCAGTATTACGCTAGGCTTCCCCAGTCCATAAAACCAAGTAAACCTAGTATTTTAAAAATCAGGTTCTAAATATGGTATATCTGACGAGAGTACATAACGATTTCCCTAGAGTTACTAACTTTCAAAGATGGCTATGCTATTGGTAACATGCTCCACCTTTTTGGCATCTATGGAGATGTGCCAGTGGGCTATTTAGAGGTGGGGAAAAAGAAAATGGCACTTGGGAAAATGGAAGAAGAGCTCACCTATAATTCAGAAGGATGAGTTCAGTCTCAACCTAGAAATAGGACAGGTAATTTTAGTGAGTGTTACAGGAAGGTGGGCCTTACCTAGCACATGAGAATGCAAATTATTTGAAAAGGATTCTTCCCAAGAAAATTCACTCAAGGAAGAATGGGAGAAAGCAACCTTGGAGGACTCTCCCTACTTGTCCTGGCAGTTTACCTGGACTAGGAAGTAGTCCCATTATATGGAAAGACATCATCAGGAAACTCAGTCTTCACAAATGCCAACTGCCTCATTCCAGATATAATTACTTTTAATTGTGTAAAAATGTTACTTCCATTTGCTTTTCAGTTCAAAAAACCAATTGGATAATCACTCTTTTAGTGAGGTTAATTGTAGCTTATCTGAATGCTACTCTTTAAAGACTTAAACCCATTGAATAACTCAAAATTTCACATTCTCAAAGTAATAACCACGTTAGTCTCTTAAAATCTTTTACTCTTTGGCATTCAGTTGTACATTTACATAAAATAAGAGTAAAGATTAGGCATTCCACTGGACACTTACTGTAAATATGGAAGCAGTATAAAACAGGAGCGGAAGAGGGGTCTCCTTTTTATTTCTCTCCTGAAGAATGAGTTGTGGAGGATGTAGTGGTTGTTCCACATCATAAATCTGACCTCTTTCAGACCCCTAGAGTTGGCTTCTTCAATCAATCGAATAACAGACTGGAGCAGAAAACAGAAGGTAAAGAAAAAAAAAGTTAGAAAAAAGCAATCACTATGAAATATGAAAAATGTTACTATAAAGGCAAAAATAGCTAACCTTGCTGTTAACATCAGTAAAGTTTCAATAAAGTACAGGCGGTCAAATTAATTCCCTTTACACACAGGATTTTTGGGGAGGGAATAGGGGGCAAAGATGCAGAATAGAAAGACGCTCCCTCTTCAGAAGATCACGGTCCAACATAGGAAACATTGAGGCCCAGGGAACTACTCTATTCTAGTTTGAGGCCTTAACAATGTCCTAGAGATTTTTTTGTTTATATTTCTTACGGGAATTTTCAGAAGAGGATTAAAGATGATAGTGTATACAGTTCAAATAAACTAGTTAAGTTCTAAACCCAAGAAATCTTTCAGAGGAAAAACACAGGGACAGCCCAAGTATTCTGAGAATACATTTTAAAGAGCTTCTTATTCTCCATGGAAGGTATTAGATACTAGTGACTACTTAAGAGAGTCTCAGAAATTTTAATTCCATTGTGTATTATTAAGCAATTAACATATTAGGTAGTTTTCTTTTGTTATTGCCTTAAAAAATAAAACCTAAGGGTAAAGAAATCAGTTCTCCCTTTTTGTAATGCTGGAAATGAATTTAATCAAATTAAATAAGTCAGATCTTTGGAATGTGAAATTAATCTCTAAAGCCCATTTCATCATTTTTAAAACTGACTCAGAATTCTCATTCAGAGGCAAAGTAAAGCCACCATCATTTTGAAAACCTTCCTTTGTGATTGATGAGCTATTCTTACCATCTCAGACTAAGGATGCATATGCCAGTATTTTAAATGACTGATTTGCCTGACCACAGCTAAATAAACATTGTCAAGTATTTCTTACAGGGGCTTAAGAGTGCTGGTTTCCCGTCAGACTTCCGAAATGCTAAGTGTAACACATGATCCAATGACCACGAGCCCAGGAGCTAGAAATAGCCAGACTTACACCAGTGCTCATTTCATTAAAATTATTCCAAAGAGGCACTGAGTTTGAGTACTTACCAATATAACTACTTGGTCTATACAGTATAAGATATTGGGGAAAACATTTTACCTCTTTGATAATAGTGGTTTGTATTTACGTATTCCAGAAGATTAATGGAAAGAAATGCATCTTCAGAAAGGCAAGACAGAATAATGTTACTTGTATCAATAACACTCAATTTTACATCAATAAGCTCTTTGATTTGTTGTTCTGTCTAGTCACTGTTGTAAAGGAAGAAAGAAAGGACACTGAAAGGCAAAAAATTTTTTAATGTACTTTTTGGAAAAAGAACCTATAAATACCTCAGGATACTCTCTCCATCCAAAGTGGTCCCTACAGAAGAACTTCCAGACTGTGTGATAAATAGAGTTTACATTGCTAGAGGGTGGTGTGGACAGCCTTCGTAGTTGGTCAAATTCAGTTGTTTCATACACATTCATGGCATTCAAATCTGCCCAAAATTCTTGTCCTCTAAAAAGAACCCCCCCAAAAAGAACTGTTAATACATTGGCAAAAAAGAAATGTCTAAACATCTCATCAAACATTAAAAATATGTAGTAGAGCATGTTGTAGAATTTTCAAAACTTGTCTTATTTGGAGTAAAAGGACATTATTGGTTTCCTCATTTTCTACATGCTTTCTCTTAACAAGACCAAAAGTTCCAGGCCATGGAGTTATGGTAGGACTGATGCTATCCCACAGTCACTGACCTAAAACAATCAACATAATCCCACCCTCCCTACAGTGGGATGAACTAAACCCTGGTCTCAGACAATCAGGGGGTCAGTTTTAAGATGAAGCTGACATAAAAAGCCGGAAGTGAAACAAAAGAAACTTCTGTTGAAGACTGCCCTTTTTTTCAGAGGCATCACTTTACCTAAGCCAATACAGGAATATATAATATTGCCTGATGAAAGACAGGAAAGGGGTACCTGGGTGGCTCAGTTGATTAAGCATCCAACTCTTGATTTTGGCTCAAGTCATGATCTCACAGTTTGGGCTGACAGCACAGAGTCTGCTTTAGATTCTCTCTCTCTCATTCTCTCATTCTCTCTCTCTCTCTCTCTCTCTCTCTCTCCCTCTCTGCCCCTACCCCACTTGCTCTCTCTTTCTCAAAATAAACAAATAAAACTTAAAAAAAAAGACAGGAAAAAAAGGAAAAAATAACAAGACCCCAGATGAGACCAGCATTGCTATTCTACCCAATATCAATACTATCTTTTATCCTGAAGGGGAAAAGAAAAAGTTGGTATAACATGAAGAGAAAAACAGTTTGGATTAAGTTTAGTTATAAGAATATTTTTGTCATTTTGTTATCTGGTCTGCTGCTGCTGAATCAGCACTTGATAAATATCTCAGTACTGTCAGGAGAAAATCTCACTGTATGAATCAAGATCATTTAAGAATTATAATGGACGGTCCCATTAAAACATTTGTCCTTTTTTTAAATTTTTTTTTTTGACTTTTTTATTTATTTTTGAGACAGAGAGAGACAGAGCATGAACGGGGGAGGGGCAGAGAGAGAGGGAGACACAGAATCGGAAGCAGGCTCCAGGCTCTGAGCCATCAGCCCAGAGCCCGACGCGGGGCTCGAACTGACAGACTGTGAGATCGTGACCTGAGCCGAAGTCGGACGCTTAACCGACTGAGCCACCCAGGCGCCCCAAACATTTGTCCTTTTTTAATGAAACTTCCTCTAGTGTTTGAAGCATTTGAACAATTATTTTAAGGAACCAGAAAAATATTCATTGTATTGTTCTCTCTTTTTGTATGTTTCAAATTGTTCCTAAGAAAACATGAAAAATAAAATATATCCTAAAGTAACATCATAGGTATCAGCAGAGTGACCAAGTTACTAAACACATTCCTTCATTTTTCTACCCTTTCCACAACAGATTTCTAAATGGATGCCTCTAACTCACAGGATACTCTAGATCCAGTAGCACTCACAATGACTGGTTCATGTGAAATCCAGGTGTCTGAACAAATATTCCCATTAATTAACTAATTTCCTTGCCATAAATTAGGATTTTGAAAACTATTAATTTTGACCTATGGGTTTTGTTGATTAGTACAACACTTTCCAAATTCTGCTCTTGGAACACTTGCTTCAAGGACTGTGAATGGGTAATCCCCGTAAAAAGCATTCTGTGGTCAAATGTTGGGAAAAAAACTTGGTTACACAAGGCTAAACAATTTACTTACTACAACCATTCCTCAGTCCCTTTTGTATGCTAAGGTAAATACTCAAGTACCATGATGAGGGCTATAAAGTATCCTTCCAAACCTATGACAGTGCTCTAGCGTTTTTTTCATTAATACCTAATAACATATCTCGATAACACCCCTGGCAAACGTCAGGGCAAGAAAATCTATTTCCCACCCTTCATCCTAGTGTTCATAATTTTTGAAACAGGTTCTATTTGAAAACAAAACAAAACAAAAACTAAGTCATCTATCCAACTAATGGTGCCACGAAGCACATAACTTGTAAAAAGCAGTATGTTTCTTTAGAAAGAGGAAAAGACAGAAAGAAAGAAACAGGTGAAAGAAAGAAAGAAAGACCTAAATAGTGGGATATGATCTTAAAAGGAACATTTATATTTAAAAGTTTCATTTATTTTGAGAGAGAGGAGAGGAACATATTCTTTTAATTAAGTGTAAAATGGGAATAAAACAATAAAATGTAGTTTAAAATTACATTTGGACATTTCTTTGTTTAAAATTATTTATGTTAAATAAGGATATTTAAGTCCAAAGGAAAAGTTGTTTCTGGAAAATTCTTAAAAAAAAAAAGAAACATTGAAAACTGCAACTCCTATACCTAAATTAAACTTCACATCGAATTGCTTTAAACAATTTTCACTTAATTTTAGGAGAGCCTGATTTCATTGAGCAGAGAAATAATAACCTGTTTCTCCCTCTTAACATAGTTTCCAGTATATAAACAGATTTTCTCCACTTTAAGTTTATCTCCCAGTAACTGTTTCCAATTATGAGTTAAATCCTCAGTATTTTAAGGAATTCTTAGAACAGGCCACCTGGATAGCTCAGCTGGTTAAGCATCTGACTCTTGATTTCCGCTCAGGTCATGATCTCACGGCTGTGAGACAGAGCTCCACGTCTGGCTCTGCACTGAGCGCAGAGCCTACTTAGGATTCTCTCTCCCTCTTTGTCTGCCCCTTCCAGGCTTACACTCTCTCTCTCAAAATAAATAAATTAAAAAAAAAAAAAAAAGGAATTCTTAGAACAGCAGTTATTATGTTAATATGCATTATAAACAGCCAATGCTTTTTGCTGTTCAAGTACCAGATTTTATTCTGGACATCACTCTAGCAATTTCTGTTTAAGCTTGTATTATTAAGACTTCATAGATAATGATTTGCATGAGAAAGACATCTAAAACTGCAGCTTTTGCCACATCCTCTGTGCATTTCAGTCCATTGGGCATTATGAAATTTCTATGACAAATCCTAATTTACTACAATCAACTGTTCTTTGGATTGATGTATCAAAGTACTGTTTTAGCTCTATTTGATTTTCAATATGCTTTTCTAGACTTTGCAGAGACAAAACAACAAATTTGAAAAACATTAAATTATCTTTTTATAAGATTAATTTTAACACCTGCTCTCCCTTAAACAGGGAATGCTTCAAAAATCCAAAGCCAAGAGTTTCTTTTCTCCTCCATCTGCATCAGTAGAAAATGCATGCAGTACAGATGCCAAATTTTCAACATACACCACTTTTCCTTATCAAACCATTGTTTCCTATTATGAGAAAGCAGTTATGAGTCATGTATGTGTGATAATAGTGATGGTGGGCTGTATTAGGCAATACACAAAGAATTAAACAGATGTAGTTCCTGGCTTCTAGGGGCTTCAAGAGAGAAATAACTAACAAAAACATAAAGCCAAAGAGTCGGTACATCTGCCTATCCAAACTTATCAGTGGCAAATACATCCTGGGAATGAGAGGACAAAGAGTAGGCATGCAGCATGATGGGAGAGGAGGTGACTGGTGTCCAGGAATGGCAGCATTCATTATGGGACATAAGGTGGTTACTGGTGCTCAGGAATGGAAAAAGGTCAGGAAAAATTAAGAGGCTCTACTGCACCAATCCAAGATAGCTTTCTCGAAGAGAAAGAATTTTAGGAACAGTTAAATAATAGGAAATAATGCCAGTAAGAAAAAGGTTGTGTGGAAGAACAAGAAAAGAGTTCTTCAAGCACTGTGCTTTCTGCAAGAGTGCAGACAGGGAAGGACAGGAGCAGTGCAAATAGGTGGAAATGGAAATCTTTCAAACAGGGGTACATAACAGATGAGGGAATGTGAACCAGGATATAATAGGCAATGTGAGAGATGTCAGGCCATGAACTGAGGAAGCCCAGAGTCTCAGAGCCTCAAATAAGAGTGCAAATTTAGAGTATTGAGCAGATGGTGATAAAGGGTCAAAGCAGTAAATACAGGATGTGAGAAGACTGAGCAAGAGAGACAATGCTAGAGATTCAGAGGTAGAGAGAGGCTTTGTAAAAGCAGAGTGCAAAAATCCTGGCAGCTGAAAACCCTATCTGGCCTAAGGGCATCCCCACTGAGGGACAGCCAGAAAAGATTGAGTATGGGAGATAGCCACCGTGCAGGATTTAAATTTGGCTAAATACATCATGTGGGTAAATCAATCAGTACTGAC
Organism: Panthera leo; assembly: GCF_018350215.1. Taxonomy (NCBI): domain Eukaryota; kingdom Metazoa; phylum Chordata; class Mammalia; order Carnivora; family Felidae; genus Panthera; species Panthera leo. The sequence continues at coordinate 107,942,714 of NC_056687.1, forward strand.
TTACCCAAGATATAACCCTATCTGATGAAATCGGGAACAAAAATCTTGTAAAAAGATTGATGATTTTTCTACAAAGGGAAGAATGAACTTGAACTACTGAAGTATTCACAATTCTGTTTCCATGTGCTTCACCAATAAACACAACACCACACATACCATTGTAAGAATCCAGATACAAAACTAATTTAAAATTTTGACAAGAACACCCATTCTCATAATTTAGATGCTTTATAAAATCGTTTTCCTCCTACTCAAAAAATATCTCAACATACCAATTAGATAACAAATATTGGAGAATGTTGTCTTATGTATAGAGCACCAACACCCACGCTAAGTCAGAAAGAATGCCCCACAGTGTATAGTCTTCTATGTATACTGCAAATACAAAAAAAAAAAAAAAAAATAGTAAACAGGGCCTATGATGTAAATGATAATAAACAGAGCTATAATGAAAACAAAACTATTTTTTAAAACGTTCCTGAACAAAATAGAAATTAGTAAGAACATGACGTTTGTTAGATAAATAGTTCTTGGGATTATGCATTTGGAAGCTCAGTAAAGAATATAACTGTTACAGATAATTTCTCTGTATTTACAAATTGTTTGAAACCAAGAAAAGAAATGCGACAAAAACAAAAGCAACTTCAGTAGACATATTAACCACTGGGCTCTGTGCTGGGGATAAGATGAAGAAAGGTTAGTGTCAGTTAAGAAGAGAGAAGCAAACCCAGTGGTACAGTGTGAAGTGTGGCACAATGGTGCTCTGAGTACCAGAGGCAGAGGGCCTACCTCTGCTGGAAAAAGGGTCAGGAAAGGGGATCATGGGGGTATTCTAGAATAGATGAAATGGGAGCCAAGTCTGGCTGGTCATCAAGCAGGACAATGGGAGGCAAGACATCACATGCAGAGTGACTGACATGTGTAGAAGCCAACCAAACAAGGCACGAGAGACCCAAGGGCATGCAGTACATACAGTTCATGTGGGAGGTCAGGGTTTATGTGCGTGTGAGAGGGATGATAAGAGATAAGACTGGACTGGATAGTTTGGCTGGGCTAGATAATGAAGAGCTTTGTATACTGGGTTAAGAGGTCAGGACTTGATTCTGTGGGCAATAGGACTCACTGGTGGATTTTTAACAAAGTTCAGACTTGCCTTTTAAAAAGCCACTGCAACAGTGGTGGTATGAAGGACTGATTTGTTTATCTTTGGTAGGGGAGGGTGGGGAAGGGTGAGGGGGAAGGGTGGAGACAGGCACTTACTTGCTAAATACTTATTAGCATGTTTATTATTAATATTTATTATTCTATGCTTAACCATCTGTAACTACTAGAACTGCACATGAGACAAACGATGACTGAGAACTAAGGAGGCAACAATAGGGGTGATTTGAGAGGTATTTAAGAGTTAGACTCTAACTACATAAAATAAGATTACATGTGAGGCTGAAGGGAACGTAGAGTCTAGGATGTGTCCCAAGTTTCTGATCTAGACGACTGGATAAGGTGCCATTACATGAGACAGGAATTGCAGGAGGTAGAACACATTTAAGTGGGAAGATGATGCAAATAAAATATAGAACTCAGATTTTAGTAAAGGTCAATTAAAAATGAGTTTTCTGGGCCTACTCAGTACAGTTTTAATCACATGGGTTAGATTTCCAAAATTTGGCTTCTATCCTCTAAGCATTAACTGGTTTCTACAAGGATAAACCTATGATCCCAAACTAACACTTGCCCTAATCAGTTAACTAGACACACTTAATAGGTCCTCTAATAATTTTATTACTATGATGTAGTCTTCTGCTACAGACTTGAGACAGGCATGATAGATGCGACATGTTTGTTGCTGCTGAAGAAATTTCACAGACACACAAAATATAGCTGGCTTTTGATACCTGGCTTTGATGTTTCCAGGACTCATTTAGCAATGCTGGAATATTTAGAAGCTTGCATATCCCTTCAAATGTTACAAGGTGATGAGAATCAAAGCCATGGCATATATAATACCAACATATTATGTGATAGTGGTGTAGTTATTAAACTTCAGAGGACTATGCATTCTAACTTTATGCTTCGGAAACATAGTAAACCATCATTTGTTCTGTTACTAATTAAGATTTTTGCCAACACTGACTCAAATAAATAATACAGAGTTACTGAGGCAATAAAAATTATCTATAAATTCTTACATACATACCAACATCTTTCAATATTTACCAGAGGTTAGAATTCTATACTTAACTTCTACACTATAACATGGGTCTTGGTAACAACTGGATTTTCCCCCTTTATATCCAGGAGTAGCTACAGGCACAGACATATCTACAAATCAAAATTGGAAGTTTATATTATGATGCATACGACCCTCAGTAGTTATGGGCAGGCTAAGAATCAAATGTTGACAATTCAATCTATCCACTTCCAAGGAGACCCTCACCTCATCAAGACAGGATTGCTGAGGCTTAGCTCACTCCGTAGAACAATTAACATCAAACTTGGGTCATGGATTTATCTTATGGTTCTAAGTACTTCAAATGATTTTTGGGTAAAAATATCCTCACTTTAAGATGATTCACAATGAGTTTCTGGGAATCAATTTTTAAAAAGGTGATCATTGTAAAGCAAAATCCTGACTGTATGTGCTGCTCCCTTGTTACCTCCTGAGATATCTTGGAAGCAGGTGAATGAGATGGCACAAAATTAGTGAATGGATGCTGTCTAGAATCACTCTGATCTGTGTGCTTAAACCCCATGTCTGATTTACAAATTGTTAGACATCTACCTATGGTCTTAAAGTCATTCTAGAATGAACACACTGAAATAATGAGAGGATAAATAAGAGGAGAAAAAAGGAAGGCAGGTAGATTTCCTACATGAAAGAATACTATTTTTAAGCTTTCGGAATTCTGTATTCTCCAAAAGTAGGTGGGTAACTAAACAAACACATAACACAGTTTATTCTCAAAAACCTTCGTACTAAGACACATTTGAGTACACCTAAGTGTTTCCTAAACCTTTAAAAAGTACCATACACCCCTGTGCCCTATGCAACCACTAAAAGCAAATTACAATATTCACTTGAGGAAAAGACCTTACTAAATTAAATTAAGTTTTTTGCTTGTTTTTATTACAAAACTACTAGATCAAAGGAAAGAACACAAAAGAACTTTCTAATAAGACGTGGATAAGCCTAAAATCTTTCATAAATAAAATTACACTTATGAGATCAGAAGATCTCACTGCTATCTATTTACAGAGGCATGGGATTAAATTTTGCACTCTGAAGACATCAGAAATGTCATACAGCCTTAACTTTTATCCAAGTTCAGTCACATGTCCTGAGGCTCCTAGAAGGTAACTTAAGTGAGACATACTTGTCAACCATGGGCTGAAGAGGAAATGAAACTTAATTTCTATAAGAACAGCTGGGATAGACAGCATATAACAGACTTTTTTTTTTTTTAATGTGTATCATATCTTACACTGCCTTAAATTATGAAGTTACGGCTTTTAATGAAGAGGAGTAAATATCCCATTTGTTAAGTGAAATATTTTTAAAACTGTGAAGTTTCTATCTTACCTCAAAGTAGACAATAAAAATTGTTTGCCATGTACTCAAGGCACAATACTGATTAATTTTATGGATATAGAATTTGACAGCATTGAAAGAGGGCTGAAATATATTTGTTTATATAACTTTTCTACTTAATTACAAAATCAACTGTATGTAAGTGCTAAAATTGTTTTAAAAATTACTTTCAAATAACCTCAAACAATTCAGAACTCATTTACACGTAAATGAAATAATTATAAAAATTATAAAATATATCCTCTAATAACCACCAGTAAGATACAATCTATTAGCTTAATTTATTTATAGATTGACTTTTAAAATTACAAATTCCTTTAAAAAAGGTTTTTATTCAGAATTTTCTCAATTTAGCCTTGTATTTTTGCCTGGTTAGTGCAGATTAACTGATAAATGAGCAAATTAAAAATATACACTTTGATGGCTTATTATGAGAGGTCTCAAGACTAGAGATTTGAATGTATGCAAACTAACCATATAGAGAATTCATCACTTCCTGAGTTTTTTAAAGCAAATTTCTCAAAGGGGGGAAAACAAAAGACTCCTTACAGAAAACATATTAAGAGATACTTTTTTAATTATCTAAGTTTCATAAACTATGATCACAAAACCTTTCAAAAGGATCTTTAATCAGTAACTCTTTCGAGGGGAGAGGGATTCTACAAAACCAAGCTTCTCTGATAGATTCAATTTTATCAATAGACAGCCTAAATTATTTTCTGATGTGTGGCAGCATTTGGACAATCGAAACATCAGAAAGTAAGCAAACAAAGTTCCTTCTGTTTCACATATTCTACCCCCATTCAAGGAGGTCTTTCTTTTATTACCTCAGAAAGCAAATCTAGTATTTCTGCTGCATTTATTTTTATTCTCTCAATGCCTGGAAGTGAAAGAGCGAAGCCAGGTGACAGTCAGAAACCAAAAACCAACCGCAACAGGAAATATTTAGAGTATTTTGTACCATTTGCCCTCTCCACGCCCTGATCAGCTGCAGGAGCTGTGAAGATCACAGGGTGCAGGCAAGATTCTGAAAGCACACACACTACTACAAGCAAAATCACCCTTGGGCCCCTACCGCTGCCGTTCTTGCCCTGACTATTCAGTGCTGGTAAAAATTTCAAGCAAAGAAGGTCACCTAAACTCTATGGCTATATGTCAAATGAGAAGAGGCAGTTTAAAAATCTCTTAATCCAAAAAGGAAAGAAGGTAACGTAACAAAGAGAAATTCCTGTAAGTATGGCCCAAACATATTTTCCAGTCATAAGAGAAGTGCTATGTTCAAGTAAGACTATTCACAAACCCTTCCTTTTGCCCAGAAGCAATAGTGCCCAAATAAAGGACATCCATTTGCATAAAGAATACAAATTTCCTGAACTCTTTCTCAAATAACTTAGTCATGGGAGATTCTAATACACTCCTGACACATTTTGTGGCACACATACTGGCAAATCACTGGTTTCTGTAGAATGTGAAAGGGAACAGTCATTAGCATTCTCACTGTCATAAGAGCTTACCCTTTCATCGTGATGACCATGCAAAGGTTCTTTACTGGCCAAGTGGGTGTTGCCAGTAAGTAAACAGCACATAGGAGAGAGAAAGATCAAGGAGACAGACACATTTCGTTGTGTGGACACAGCAAATAGGAATGCTTAGTTAACTCCCTTCTACGCTTGTCTTAGCAACAGGTTAGGTTAGCAATAGGTTAGGTCAGCAAGGAAAATTTTAAGTTTCACAATTAAAAGTATTAGTATCATCAACTTCTAAAATTTAACTTAGTGATCACAGAATTGGTTATAGTTAGCACAAGACTGCTATATTGTAATTCTGCACAAATCAAATATAAACCTTATTTATAAACTACCAAGTTGAATGGAATTTATTTTACATAAAATCCTTTTTTTTCCCCCTGCCAGACTTCAGGATGTATTTCAGAACTTACCCATTGCCATTTTAAATTCTCCTATTAACAAGGAATTTATATTAGAATTTGAAGGCTTTTAGTTCATGTATCAGGGACTGGGCTGGATGAGGTTTAACACTTGCAGGGATATTTTTTTAATGTTTAATTTTGAGAGACAGACAGAGAAAGAGAGAGACAGAGCACGAGCAGGGGAGTAGCAGAGAGAGAGAGAGGGACACACAGAACCCAAAGCAGGCTCCAGGCTCTGAGCTGCCATCACAGAGCCCAATGCGAGGCTCGAACTCATGAACTGTGAGATTATGACCTGAGCCTAAGTCAGCAGCAGTCAGTGGCTTAACAGACTGAGCCACCCAGGTGACCCCTTTTTTTTCTTAATTTTTTTTTTTAACTTACAGGGATTTTAAATAGAGGCAAGTCTGTGCATAATAATTCCTAGACTCTAGAAAGCAATACCATAGATAACCTATAAATATAATACATCTGATTTTGTTAAAAAAGTTCCTCATACCTAAAAGGTACTTGTTTGCTCCTAGAAATGGTGAACTTTAGAACTTAAGTATTTTATTCCTTTATACAGTTTGTGTTTATGGTGTCACAAAGTTCAGTTCAACCCAAGATCTTAAGCTATTACCTAAAAATTTCAAACCCAGAATGAAACAGAACATGGCTCAACCCTCAGCACTCTTGTGTCTTCCAAAGATACAAAATCACTCATGTTCACTTCACTTTAGTTTAAAACTCCCAGATATATTTTAAAAGAGAAATCCAGCTGCTTTTATGAAGGGAATTTCTTGCAAAACTTAACAGTATCCAATTACCAGAACCAGCCTTATAAAGTTGTGCCAGAATAATCAAAAATCATCTTATAGCTCCAAGTATGTTTTTTCCTTTGTAAAAATATACACACGTACTTAAGTTTTCCTTCCACAAAAAAGGCAAGTGCAACTCTCAAACAGGACACCAGTAATTATTAAGGGTTGCCAATCTAGATCAAGAGGACATCAGGTACTAACTTAAGTGTGATCAAAATTATTACAATCAGATAAAGTATGCGGAATCTGGTGGTCTCAAATCAAAGGATAAGAAATAAAAGAGGTCATAGGAAAACAGTCATAATGTCAAATGGCTGGATTTTAGTAGCATCTCTTGTGTAGCCAAGTTTTGTACGGGCTCCATACTGTTTCACCCTTTAGAAAGAGCCCCCAAGCCTAATATAAAACTAAGGGTCACTTAGAACAGAGATGCACAGACAAAATTTATGAATTTACTTGCTTCATAGTAGAATGCAAATCCAGAATCCAGAAATTCTAGTGTAAAAGTAAGAAAGAGATACAGGAACATAGCAGACTTCATCAAATTGCAGCTTTTTCATGTCCACATATGCAGAATGAAGTCTTAAATGTTGAATGGACCATTATTGTTTCCCACTTATTTATAATAAAAAATAAAAGCTTTAGAGTCAATGTAAGAAAATGCATACTGTATCATGCCAGATAACCTTATAAGCTATTTTCTTCAACTGTCTGATTTAAAAGTTATACATCTTTGGCTTTAGCAAGGTTCATTTTCATTACCATTAATACTTCAGAAACAGACTGACCCCAACCTGCAGCCAGGTGACAGCTGCTTCAAAAAGTCTAATCTGCTTATTGACAAAAAAACAGAAAGGAAATAAATGGATGATTGCTATTGATTCCCATGATAGCTCTACACAGACCCAGTAACTCCTCTGGATTAGTATAGACAGAAGCCAATTAGTTTTATTTCATATGTAAATAGAGCATAAAGAGGTACAAAAAATAATTCATTGGATTGCTTTATCCTAAAGCAGAAGGCACACATTTTGAAAGTCACTTCAAACACAGTTCTTGCTTATGGAGCTCTCTCTTTCTCTTAGGCAGGAATTTTTAAAATAAATTCAAACTCATCCAGCTGTGTATATTCAAGAAATACCAAAAAGTCACAAGGCATAGTAAGTTTCAGCTGTTCTCCTCTCTCCAGTGTTATCAATAACACATAATGAGTTAGTTCCTATATCATCACAGCTGTGCAGGCCAGAGCTAACTTGGCTAAATTAACTATTCTAGTATAGTTCAGTCAGGAGCTTGCTCTACTTTAGATAACGCACTCTTCAAGTCAAATAAAAAATAGGAGCATATGCTCTCGATTATCATTAATATGCAGTCCTCTCTGTCTTCTTTCACAGAGTTCCTGTGAAATCATCTAATGGTATTGTCCCTTGGCCAGATTAAAGAAAAACAAAAAACTCCTAAGAGCAATCACAATCACTCAAAACTAAGGCTATAACAACACTCTATGCTTAAACCATAACTAGTAAAACTCCCTCTCATATCAATAAGCCTTAATTCCAAAAGAGGAGAAAACAACATTGGCCTCTGAGAAAAATTAGCCATGGAGTCAGGGTTTGCAATTTTCTTCTTCACCCTCCCCCTTTCAGGAAATTCAGAATTCGAAATAATCACTGGTCATATTTTCATGTACAGATTACCTCCAAAATATATTCTGCAGAGTGCCTTTTCTTTATGGGTGATAATAACTGGAAGACTATTCTGTATTCTGGCACACTTTAAAATGAATGTAAAATGAAAAACAATGGTGATCTCAGTTGCTAAAGGGAGATTTGCACATCCTCCACAATTTCAATTATCCACAACAGTATTCCACACAGTTTGTAAAGCTCTTTCAAAATTGCTTAGTCCTGCCATTTAGTATCATTTTCTACTAAGGATGAGTGCCTAAGCTGTCAGAGACTATGTTTTCTTAATCTAAAACACAACATTCAATGTTGTTTTCTTAACTGTGTATTTGGAATCTGGAAATTCTCCAAAGCCCATCCCGTGTACAAAAGAAGCCTTGGCATCTAAATATGGGGAGTTCATACATACAACTACTTTCAGTTGATGTCAGCAATAAACATCTAGAGATATATAAAAGCAGAGTGAAAAAGCGAAGTGGGATTGTATCATAATTTGGGATAAAGACAAAACTCGAAAAGAATAATTAAAATAATTTCACTATAATAAACCAAGTAAGCATTTACTATTGAAATCCTCTTTTTAAAACATTTTTAGCATCTAGACATCTTGACTAAAGAGTTGGAAGAGACCTGTGAACTTATCTGGCTCAACTTCCTTTCCAATTTCATTCTTGAGAATAAAATAAATACTGTACATCTAATTTGGATTAAATTAGATGTTAAATCCAATCCATTTGCAAAACAAAGAATTTCATCTGCAGTTTTGAGACTACGAACTTTTATCTCTGCTAGAGACCCAGAACTATGAACTCTTCCCAAGTTCCATACATACAATGAAGTATCTCACGGATATAGCATATAATAATGATCTACCAAGTCGTATAAACTGCTGAAAATAAGTGGGAAAAACAACTGCCATTCATTGTTTCTGCATCCGAAGACTGCTAGGCCAGACTTGGACATATACACAGCTGAACACACACTTCCTGGTTATGTGCAATCTGTACAGATAGACCAGCTTTACAGGCCTGACCACAGAGATTAATAGCTTTAGCCAAATAATGTGGTAACCATGTGAACCTGGGCTGCTCCAGCTTGTTTGTGAATCTCTCAGCAAGGCTCAACATGCCGTTATCTGCATCTTGTTGCCAGGAAACACAACATCGCTTCGGAATACAAGGAAAACCAGGTTGCAATGACCACAGGTCAACTTCCCAAAAGCCTAATTTTTGACACTTAGCTATCTACAATCTTATATTTCTTACTGTTGTCTATGGAGAACTTCACTTTACTAGTAATTAACTGTTAATACTTTTTTGCTATTTTTAGCAGAGCAGGACCACTTACTACCATTAACAATGCAGCAGCAGAATTAGTAATTACAATAATTCACTGACACTTTTGCTCTTAAGTGTCAAATAAATATTAGTTTACTTCATTAAAAAAGACTTGGAAATCAAGCACTCACTGCAACTACTTTGTAAATTATCCAACACTGTATGCCTATAGGCCTATAGCTTTATCTAATTTTTCAGCCAAGTAATTTTACCAGAGAATAAAATACCTGATCTAAGAGAGTTCTTGGATTTTCTGAGATCAAAATACCTGTCTTGCTTTGCTCATGGTAACAGAATGTAATGCGTTGGACAAGAGTCCTGCTAGTTTCTTCCTGACCAATTCAAACAGATAGAAACTTAATGTACCAAGATGCTGAAGTACTCAGCAGACTGGAAATTTGCTTCATAAGAGTGAAGTGGGAGGCCACTGTTCTGCAGTTTTGCAATCTGGAGATGGAAGGATTACAGTGGCTTTGAGAATATGTAAAATTAATTACCCTTGACATACCAATTAGAATTGCTAGCTCATGGGCAACAGAGATTTTGGACAATACCTTATTAAAAAAAGATTTTTAAGATAAAATGGAAAACATTTTTCTCTCTTCCAATGCTGGCTTAAAAAAAAAAAAAAAAAGAAAGTTAAATGTACTTAGCTTTATTGCAGGATCTAAGAATTTTGCTACCCAAGCAAGATAGAATCTTGAAAACCTAGTATTAATAAATGTATTGTCTTGATAACATCTTGATTTTCCTGATCAGGAAAGCTACATTCTTAGTATTATCTTACTTTTATCCCAAGGGGCTTCTATATAACAATGCCTTAAACTTGGGCCTTATATTGTTTCTCATTTTATCCCATGCATCCCTTTTGAAACAAATGATGCAAAGTTCTAGTCTCATGATAATTAAGTTGCTAAAAAGACACACAGATCTGTGTACTATACAACTTACATAATGCAATATCAAAAGAAAACCACTTACCTAATACTAAAAGGGAACAAATTAAAAAACAAAACAAAACAAAAAACCTGGTTTCTACAATACCAACAATGCCCTGGCACTATGTTAGAACACAGAAGGTTAACATCAAGACTAACAAAATTAGACAACTTGGAAACGTTTACCGACACCATTTGATTGCTGGCTCTCCAGACACTTGGGTTAGTGTAACCCAACTTATCTGTGAACAAAGATGACTCTTAAGAAAGTTTTCTCTCAGACTTGTGGGTTAGGATTCTCAGCATATTTTTCCTTTCTATGGGTCATGCCTCTCAGTACTGTATCAGGCCATTCATTATCTGTGAAGCTGTCAGGTTGCCCTCATTGTCTCCCAAGTCAGGTAGCATGGACAGATGTGTTCTTCTCCCCTCATAGAATTTTAATCCTTTCTCTTGGTCATAGACAAATAGCTAGTAACATCACATACTTTAACTCCTAGACTACAGGAGAAACAAATTTGAAATGTAAAGATTAAGGCTTACTACACAGCCATTTTTACACTAGCAACTTCACACATGGCAACTACCATTTCTTTCAATTTATACTCAATTAAGTAAGAATTCAGATGTGGAAATTTCAGGTCCCTATCAGTGAATTTGCACTAAAAGAACTGAATTATTTACATACATGTCTTGCATACAAAACTTGAGGATAACTGTTTTTTATGTAAATGATAAATCAACATATCTATTAACATAAAATTTCCCTGTAAATCAACATATCTATTTACATAAAATTTCCCTTCAACTCACTGCTCAGGTCTAAGAAAACAGCCTGAATTGTAGAACAATTTTCTCTACAAGGTAAACAGAATAATAAACTTAAAGGTAGAAAGACTTAAGGAAACTTAAAAAAGAAAAAAAAAATTAATGTTTGGGCATGATTCAGAAGTTTGGGAAGAAGCTCACAGAAAAACCATACCATTCAAAATGGAAAGAGGGACACAGATATCTCCAAATGATAGTATTTTCCTTTAAAAAACTAGCAGCTACTCAACATGCAAAACTTTAAAATTAAATAAATTTGGTATTCATTATTTGTGCTACAGTAAGATTAACCTTGGATTTTCTTTCAAAAGCAAGCTCTTTTGTGTGATTAAAACAGTATCTGATTTACAACATTCAATGTATATGCAACTTCTCTGGCACACACATACTGTACAGAGTGACATATGGATTGTTCAAGTCATAAAACTTCATAATCTGGTTAGGTGAATACTCTGCATTAAACCAACATGAAAAACCAGGTTAGCATACAGCCGAAAGAGTTAACAGTAAAGAAAAGAATAAAACCTGTTAGGTTACTACTGAAAGAAACTACCCTACTAATAAGCATTTAGCCTCTTGACCTTCTCTATAGGACTTAACAATAGTTTTAAAGTAGTTATAAATACATACCCATACTTCATTCTCATTCTATCATTCTCTGGGTTACAGTAAAATCTTTCCAAGTGTTCCTGGGAATCAGTGGATACACTCTGCCACTTTTGAGTAGTTGTCCTCTTGATCTGCCAATGATATGGCAAGACCGTGTGGTGCTTCAAACAATCCCTGCCATAAATACAAGTGCCTTGCAAAAAGTCCATGCAAATTTCAATTCCATTCTCTTGGTGAGTGTGGTACTGTAGCTGGTTCACCAGCTCAAACACAAGGTCAAGGGAAGCCTCTTCACTTTTGTCCTGAAAAAGCTCGGTACTCAACTTATCACTGGTGTCCAAAATGTACTGGATTGTAAAATTGTTGTCTTGGAAAACCCCTGGAATGTAATCCATGACTTTGTCTATGCAGTCAGGACTAGTAGGAACATCACTTGAAACAGGGTGCAAAAGGTCAGTCTGGAAGTGCCCTGCTGTAGAATCTGCCACCGTCCCACTGATAGCTTCCGGTGGAAAGCTGTGATCCTGGATTGGAACCACTTGTTCTGGAGTATCAGTGGAAGGATGAGCTTCTGGTATTTGGCCCCCAACATTTGTGCCATCAGGAATCAGGACAGACATACTGTTTTCCGCTGGTGCACATGATGGATTGATTTCCAGGGGTTTTTTCACAATAGGTTCATGTAAGCTGCTCTCATCTGCACTCTGGTTTCTAGATCTAAAAACGCCATCAAGTGAGCCAGATTCTAGCAAAGTATTTAAAATTGGCCTCAAAGACCTCAGGGTTCCGGTTCCCAATCTCTTCTGTTCCTTTTTCTTAAAACAAGTCTTCAATGGAGTGATCTTCTCAGAGAGTCTCATTTGGCATGAAAAGTCATCAGGAGGAGAGGGAGGCTGCACTACACAGTCTGGCTCAGGTTCGGTGGTTTCCATTTCCATGGTGTGGATGAGCTCCAATTGCTCCTCAGAGTCTAAAAATCCTACCAGGAAAGGAAAGAAGATGATCATTTGCAAGCTGACAACAACTGGATCCCATTCATTCATCAAAATGTTTTGTTTTAGTCTGTGACTAAGTCCCTGAAGTCACTCCTCTTATACCATATTTCATCTTTATGGGTCAATTTTAAATTTTAATGAGAAATTAAGGTTCCAAAGCAGCCAAGGCTATTCAAAAGCCCATAGCAGGTAAAGGTAAAGAGATACTATCTTCCAATAGACTCTTGACATTTATTTGTGGACAATATATGATTGGTAATTCTGCTGGAGTATCAGTTTTTACTGTAAGTCTAGGGTGGGGTTGGGGGGTGAGGTGTAGAAATAAGTGTGGCTAACTGATGACAGCAGGGAAACCACAACTTCTCTGGTTTGTGGTTCTCTTCACAGTTGTTTATCACCTATCTCACGAGGTGACAAAACGGTTTCTTTGTAAAAAAAAAAAAAAAAAAAAAAGTTCACCAAATTAAAGATTAACTTCAAAGTTAAATAGTGAGTGAATTTAAAGCATGAGGATCTACCCAGGAAACAGGGGCTCTCAATGGAAATATTATGTGGGAGAAAGCCAGGAGCATGTTGAAGCACTTCTAAATTCGAATATATTCCTGAAGAATGTTAAAGGTCTACTTTTACAATCCCCAAAACATTACCACTATTGGAGAAGGAATACCAGTTGCTTGTTTAGCAACAGAAGCTACATTAGCAGCAACCACTATAGGCTGTTTTAGAGACCAAACAACTTCTTAATTGCAAAAGGGCTTCCTTGTCCTTGTCTTCAGAAATGACACATATATGACTTTATCTATTAAAGCAAATGAAGCCATATTATAGAAAAATAATGCAAGAATATAAAACACACACACCAAATATCAGCTTCCTAATGAGCTACTCAAACCAAAAAGGTGCTCTCTTCAAAGAATCAGACCCCTTGAAAAAAACTAGAACTTAAAGTCAAAAGCAAAGAAAACTCTGTAAAATGACAAATATCATCGTCTCCTCCTTAGCACTGTAGGAGGTGGAAAAAAGCTGGTTATAAGCAATTAATCTCTCTCTCTCTCTCTCTCTCTCTCTCTCTCTCAGCCAACAGACTAAAAGAAAAAGAGATCATTGATGCAAGGGTCCGTGGCTTCATCAAATAGTCATCCCAGGTGACCAGTACTATGCCTAGCACAATGCACACAGGTGCTCCATAATATTTTTTAACTGAAGAAAAAGCACCTGTTAAAAATCTAGTTCTGTTAGCCTTTATAGGTCAACAATAACAAAATTATAAAACTGAGTCCCCAGAAAAATGAATATTAAAGATCTAACTGGAAACATTCATAAATCTATGTATGAAAAGTTCATAATGATCAAACTCAAAGAAAGCACAGTACAGCTAACCCTTGAACAAGGTGGGTGGGAGGAAGAGGCTGTTCATGGAACCCACCCCTGGAAAAATCCATCCATAACTTTTTGAGTCCCGAACTTAACTACTAGCAGCCTACCGTTAACCAATAATAAACAGCCGATTAACACAAATTTTGTGTTACATGTGGTATTGTACTGTATTCTCACAACAAAGTAAGCTACAGGAAAGGTGGAGAAAATCACAAAGAAGAGAAAACACATTTACAGTAGTACACAAAATCCACATATAGGTGGACCCGGAAAGTTCCAACCTGTTTTTTAGCGTTCAACTGTATAGAGCCAGGTGTTAGGGCACACGGTAAGTACAAAAGGAAAAGGCAGAAAAAGAGTTCGGTGTGAGCTGGCATTGTTAGGGAAGGAGGGACTTGACATAAGACATAAATCAACTGGAAAGCCGCCAAGCCAGGCGTTATTATTCATCACTCGGTGCTCTTGCCTCAAGGCACAATTGGCACAGATTGTGGTATTCCCTCTCCACCCCACTAAACCCGCCTGTGCCTTCCCCTCGCGTGCGTGCGCGCGCGCGCACACAGACACGCGCGCGTGCACACACACACACACACACACACACACACACACACACACACACACGCCACTCCTACCACATCCACCCAAGGCAAAACAGACACTGAACCAATTTTATTTATAGAGGTGTACACACACACACGGTAACTTTTCCTGTTATTGCCCTCCGTCAAACTGGGAAATAAAACTGAGGAAGAGGCGGAGAACTGAAGTGGCTGGAGTGGGGAAGTCACTAGAACCCAGTTCCTCAATTAGTTTGCATAACAGAAAAATAAAGATTGGAAGGACACTTCCTCCGGTCCCCCCGCTGCAGGCGACCTACCGCTCCACCCCTCACCTCGTGATCTCACTCCCGGCCCCCGGCGCAGGGCACCGAAACAGCCCGCTGCAAACTCAGGACTCTTCCCCCGCGCAGCCCCTGCGCGACACCCGGACGCCGAGCCCGGGTCCGAGAGACGCCTCCTGCCGGCCGCGGCGGTTTCCGCAGCGCCGCCCCCGGGGCCGCGCCAACTCCGCACAGCGCGACCGAGGCGCCGCCCGGCTCGGCCAATTCCCGGCGTTCCGGAGCATCGCACCCTCGCCTTCCCCGCGGCAGGCTCCGGAGCGCCCCCAAAACCTCCCCGCAGCCTCGTCCCAACCAGCGACCCCCGCCCAGGCTTCCCCCCATCCCAGAAGCCCCTCAGGGCGCCGTCCACACTTAATTGCTTGCTCGCCTCCTCAACCGACCTTCCTGCGAGGATCGTCCTGCGAGTCTCAGAGGCTCGCAGAAATGAGCCGAGAAGCGCGGGTGGGGGGAAGGCGGTCGGCGCTACTCGAGGTGGCGGGGAGGAAGGCGAGGACTCCTGTGCCTTCAAAGTTGATCTGAAAACTGCCTGCAAACTTCTGGGCTGCCGCCGGAACGCGGGTCTGCCGAAAGGCTCCCCACAGCTGCCGTGCCCTGCCCCTCAATCTGCGAAGTGCTTCTCCTCACTTCGCCTCAGAGCGCTCGGGGTCCGCCCGGCGGGGGAGGCCGCATAGACGTGCCCCCGCGCCCACCCAGACCAAGTGGGACTGGGGAGACGCCGGCGACCCTGACTAAACCCTTCAATGTCTTCCTCAGATTTATACACCTGCCCGAGGCCGTAAGTGATTAAGAAGTGTACACCAATCCCATCCCGGTACTGACGGGATCCGAGTGAATTTGGTAGAAAAAGGCACAGTCTAAACATCAATCACCCCTAAATCCGTGAGAGGCTGCGAACCCGGAGACCCCCGTCCTCGCCCACCATCCCAGCTAAGGTTTCTCGTCGGCTCCTCAGAGCCCACCCGGAGCCCTTTACCTGATCGCGCTGCCTGAGAGAACGGACCGCAGGAGCCGAGTCGCCTCACTGCCGGCTCGCCGGCAGTGTCCGCGCGGGAGGATCGGCGCGCAGGGCAGGCTTAGGCGTCTAAGGGTCGCAGGCCGGAGACGCGACAAGCAGCGCACTGGCCATTCCGCCACCGGGAGTGCAGAAAGCCGCAACCGCACTCCCGATCCAGCTCGCTCGCCTGTCACCCCGAGCTCTGCTTTAAAGTGGCTTCCGGTCGCCTCCTCTCTGCTGCCCCGTAGCGGAGGCGGAGCCTGGGCAGCGGGGGAGAGGGGTGGGGTGAGAGGGCCGGGCGCTCAGTGGGTGCCGGGAAGGAGGCCCGCCCCGCGTGCGCGTGCGCGCTCTCTGGCAGGGAGGCGCGCGAGGGGTGCCTGCGGCGGCCGCGTGCTCCCGCGAGGGGGCGTGTCCTTCCGCGGCCAGCTGGGTCCCCGAGGGTCCAGATCCACGCGCGGGCTGGAGAGCGCGCACGGCTGTGAAGAGGGTAAGTGTGCGCCCCGTGAGGTAGGCTCTACCTGACTGCAGACACGTGAAAGGTCACGGTGTTCCGAGGAAACCCGAGCACCCGAGAGGATGTGAAACGAAACGAGCGGTTTCTGTACAGTAGGCTTTATTTGCCTCGTAAGACGCCTCCTGCCCTTGACGCCGCTGGACCCCAAGAGGAGACAAACGGCTGCTACTGCCACTGTGGCCAGACGGGGTCGCCCTCCGCATACTTGACGGCCCGGCCCAGCAGCGCACCCCGGCCAGTAGCCTACCCGACGCGGTCGGTCGTGGGCACTCCTCCGTTTCACGGGAAACGTAGGCAGCGTAACAGAAGGGAAACCTACCTTTGGGGTTTTGACAGTAAGAGCGAGTGTATGTGCTTGAAAGCCCTTAAACACCGTAGTGAATAATTGATTCATTCAGCAAATGTTTGCTCAGTGTCTATTGTGTGTGTAACTAGGATTAGGCTACATACAACCTTGATCAGCTCAGACGCCATGCCTGTCTTCGTGGAACTTGCAGAGTACCATACACTCATCTTTAGTATATACATTGCATGTGACTTTGCTATAGTTTCTGGACCGTAAAATGGCTTGGATGGTAAGCCTCTTCCTATATCGAACAGCCTTTCAGTGGTAGAGGAAGAAACACTACGTTCAATTCATGTAATCCCTACATATTGGAGGAGAAAGGCCCTTTTCTTTTCCTGAAAGTTAATTATGGCTATATCCCCAACAGCTGGCAGAGGGAAGGGACCACAGCTTGCAAAGCTGTGCTCTCTGCCTGAGATCTAAACTGACTGAATTCCATAATTCGGAGACTTTCTGGGTTGAAAAAGAAGTCAACTATGACCTTTCAAAACATGAAAGCCTATGAAAACAGGAGCTAAGCAGCAGTAGTAATAGAAGTAACTGTTTCAAGCTTTCTTAAACTATTCTATACCAGACTGGGTGACACACCAGCAAAGAATGGATTAAGGGTAGTACCTCCCCTGCAGGCGTATTTCACATTGCATCAAGTCATGGCCATTCAACTAAGGTAGGATTGGTATGGACAGAATTCAGAGGCTAATAGGTGAAATAGAATGCAAGTCTTTGCATCATGCTTACTAATGTGTGATTGGCCAAAGCAAGTCATATGACCAAACTCAGACTCTGTGTAGGAGGGGCCCATAAGAGGCCAGGAATATGAGAAGGTGTGGTTCATTTGGGGGGGGTGGGGTCACTTAGATTAAGGACAGACCACCTTAATCCAGGGATTAATAGTTAAACATTACTTCCAGAGTGTAGCCCTTTGGAATACCAATTTGAAGTCTTTCTTCCTCAGGCCCTGAACTCAAATCTTTCACCTTCTATTCCCTACCCACTTCCCCTGAGGCAGTTGAAAATTCTAGCTAGTTCTCAGCCTCTACTACTTTCAGAACATCAATCGCCCCAGAGAGAAAAATGGCACCAGGTTCTTGACTCACCACTCTTGGATCTAGGTTCCTCAGACTGTTAAAGGTTTACTACTCCAGAAGAGGTATTTTCCACAAGGTCCACCCCAAACGTGATCCCTGGAAGATAATGGGATAAAGAAGGTCCTCCTACAGAACAAAATCAGGAACTGACAGATTAAATGACCAAGGGCATAGATTTCTTGCTGGTTACCTAACAAGACATGTGATGTTCTGTGTACCAGTGTTCACTGTGTGTTTCCCATTTTCCCCACCATCCTGTACCTTGTCTATCCACCGTTACTTATTAGGAGTACGAGGCAAATAACTTTTTTTTAAAAGTTGGTTCCCAGAGCATGAAGAGCCACACAATGGGAGTATTCCATATCATTGGAACTTCTGGATCCTGGACTGTGAGCTCATTACAGTAACTGGATGAAACTTTGAGATTGTTTCTCTTAGGGAGGGGATAAGTATATTCCTTATATGAGAAGAGGGTTAGCAGATACTAATGATTGCCCCTTCCTTATCAGAAAGAGCCTGATACTTTTTAGAGGAAGGGGGAGGGCTAGCAATGTGGCTAGCCAAAAAACTCATTTTCCTAGATTTCATACTCTTATGAGTGGCCATGGCATATAATTCTAGACACATGGTGAAGATTTCTAGAAAACCACTTCTTCCTTAACATATATAGACACCCCTTCCATTTCTTCTTTTCTTCTTTCTCCTATAACACAATGTAAGGATGGAGATGGAGCCTCATGACAAAAATGAAAGTGAACATGATGTGGGAAATATAAAGAAGAGATCCCCAAGATAAGGATTCTGGAGCAGAAAGGTAGGAATCTGAGTCATTCATGTTATCTTGAAGCTGCAGCAGCAGTCCTAGACTGGCTACCCCTGAACTCATTGTAACCCCAATTTGGTTAGACTGTTTTCTGTTATGTGCAGCTAAACATGTTCTTAGCTAATACATAAACTATGATAAGTTAGCTTCTAACTAGTCTTCTTGCTTGGAAGCTCTATCAATTAGATAGCAACATGACCTTATGTCAGAAATATAAGCTGTCACAAAGTAGTACATCAACTCCTATAACATTCCCTGCCAGTTTCACAGGTATACCAAATTGTATAATTAAGAAATAGGTTTATTAAAGATAAAATATAGAAAGTAGAGAGGAGACAAGAATACTCATAGTTGAACCTTCTAAAGTCCTATTTTAACATCTTGCTGTGGTCTGTTTTATTCAAAGGTTTTTTTTTCTATCATTATTATTGTATTTTCGTATTTTTAACACTATAAATAGCTTTCCATGTTAACACAATCTTTTGAACAAATAGCCATTTAATACTCTGTAACTATAACAAGTTTTACTTTACTGGGTCCTTGTCATAGAACTTGTCAATTCACTTTTTTAAAAAAAATCATTTATTCACTGAGTATCTACCACATTCAAGTCACTGGATTAAATATCGTAAGTAAACATACATGAATAAGTGGCTCCTCTCAAATATTCTTCAAAACTACAAAAGAAACCTATACATGCAACATATAGGGTATAGGTAGGTGTACACTTTTTATTTACATATGGCCCTATATATGGCCCTAAGACATTTAATTCTTTTTAAATGTATTTATAGGATTGAAACGTTCTAATTCCTTTCTGTGTATTCCTTTTGTCGCTAATTCTGTTACCCGTGTCCACTGGATTTGCCTTGGCATGGCTGATCAATTCAGTAGAGCACTTCCAATGAACAACTTATTCATGTAAAAGCCAAGACTACTTACTGGAAATTTCAGGTGACCCAAGACCTCCCATTTTTTCCCTCCCATTTTTATTAACATAAGACATGCTATAAAGTATAAGTAACAGTATCTGTTGCTTTCTGTTTTCACAATTATTAGTAATAGTTAATTCCCCAACATCCTTATGGTAGAAAGATAATCATTTCTGGTTACCACACTGAGAAGGAAACAGTGACTAATGTGACTCAGCACAGTGAAAGACTCGAGATTTGAAAACAGAGGTCTTAGCTCTTAGCAATGCTATACTGAGATTACATGAACACAACCAACTTGCATAAATGGCAGACTGACAATTCCTTATCTGTGAGTGCTAAGTCCAGACTATAATGTTTTCTGACTATGTATATAAAGACAACTTATTATTTAACTTAAATGAAATTCATATGTGAATGTATCTAATATAGTCAAAGTGAAAGAAAAGTCAAACTTCTTATCTAGACAAAAGAATTACTATTGTTTTTAAACATACAATCTATTATTGAAAATTGTGTTTTGATGTTGTTATTAATGGGTCAGCCCCTGGAACTTACCTAACTTCCCTTTGAGGGGGTGCTGCACGCTTGGCATTCTAGAACAAGAAAAGTTTTGGGCTGAAATTTATTTACGTCAAGTGGGTTTAAAAAAAAATTTTTTTAACGTTTATTTATTTTTGAGACAGAGAATGAATGAGGGAGAGTCAGAGTGAGGGAGACACAGAATCCGAAACAGGCTCCAGGCTCTGAGCGGTCAGCACAGAGCCCGACGCGGGGCTCGAACTCGCGGGGCTCGAACTCACGGGCCGCAAGATCATGAC
The DNA here is from genome assembly GCF_018350215.1 of Panthera leo. Taxonomy (NCBI): domain Eukaryota; kingdom Metazoa; phylum Chordata; class Mammalia; order Carnivora; family Felidae; genus Panthera; species Panthera leo. Next base: position 107,963,224 of record NC_056687.1, read on the forward strand.
CTGAGCCGAAGTTGGACACTCAACCGACTGAGCCACCCAGGCGCCCCTCAGGTGGGTTTTAAATATGGTGTTGATGCAGAAAGATTGGAAAATGCTGCTAGAGGATATGTCAGAGAAACTAAAGGTGTAGGGAATTTAATCAGCATGAAATAAGGGTGAATTAATTCAAAGCTCAGAGGTAGGTTGGTTTAGAGCCAGACATGAACATGCTTTGATAAATGTGAACTTAAGATTCATATTTTCATAAAGTGATAAAATATTAACCTTAAGGACTATTTCCAAATTTTAAAAATATTTCTCCTTTGTAATCTCTTTCTTGAGACTCACTTTTCTCCACCTCTGCTGAGGCAGTAAGGTACCTCTGTCTGGGAAAGGTGAAGATACAAGGCCTAGAGAAAATTAAGCATAAAATAGGAATAGCCTGAGTTCTATAATGTTTATGCCAGATCACAAACTATTCTGTTTATCTAAGATTTGCATTTGTCAACTGCCTAATCATCTGCTCGACTGTTCTTCTCACAGGATGCATGACGATCAAGTGTGCTCTTCAATCCCCTTCAAGTTTTGGACCTGTTGTGTAATTCCTACAGCACATAATCAAAGTGCTATTTGATCTAACTGGTTTGGGGTCTATATACAATGATCTCCTTGGAGGAGTCCCCAGATGTTTTCCATATCATTCGTTCCGTTGATTCAGTACAATTTATTGGGTGTGTGTGTGCCAGGTACTAGTTATGCAATGATGACTAAGATAGTCCCTATTCTCTGTCAGTTTCTTATAAGTCTGTGAACTGACCACACAGATGACCTGCAGAAGTCTGCTGCAGATTCTCCTGCCCTATTCCAGACCTCCTGAACCCAAATCTCAGAGGCAAGGGATTCTGCGCTTTGAAGATGTTCCCTAGGTACTGTTGCTTTAGGAGTTCATAATCTTTTAAAACACTTGAGATAGTGGGAGATCGGGAGGGGACAGAGACTTGGGGGAAGGGGGAAGGTATGGCCAAATAGGAAAACAAACAAATACACTACGGTGTGGTAAGTGCTAAAATAGAGATATACAGGCAAAGCGCTGAGAATATATGAGGAGGAGTTAAGCCTAACTGCATAATGTCAGAGGAGAGAATTGCCAACAGGAGATTTCTTAAAGTACCTAGAATTATTATTCTTTAGCATGTTAAGAAACTCACTTGTCTACTTGGAGTACAACTAAAAAAACGCAATTACTTTTTGAAAATGAATTCCCAATTAAAGATGATCTTGAAAATCATGTTCAGAGATCCATCTGAGTTAACAGCATTTCTACTTGTAGGAGTTTATCTTAAGGATATAATTAGGGTGGGGCATCTGGGAGGCTCAGTTGGTTAAGTGTCCAACTCTTGATTTCTGCTTAGGTCATGATCTCACAGTTCATGAGATTGAGTCCTATGTCAGGCTCCATGCTGACAGTGCAAAGCCTGCTTGGGATTCTCTCTCTCTCTCTCTCTCTCTCTCTCTCTCTCTCTCTCTCTCTCTCTCTCCCTCCTCCTCCCCCATGTGCACTCTCTGCTCCTCCCCCACGTGCGTGCTCAGAAAATAAATAAACTTTAGGGGGAAGAAAAAGGCTATAATTAGGGTATAAGCACAGGCTTGGTTACAAAGCTGTTCCCTGCAAATAAATCATGCCCAAGTGCTCATTTACATCAAGTCCCAGAATCAGTTCTCTGTGGGACAACTTTCCTGTCCCCACTCATACTGTTGTGAGGCCATGATAGTTTCCTTTTCTGCTCTTCAGACTCTACAAAGCCAATACGCAAGATTTTGTTTAGTGACAAAAATGGAATTTAGGAATTTAATTCATCAGGAGCCCTGGCTAGCCACATTGGGCAGTATCGTGTACACAGTATCAGTTTTCGCGTTGATGTCTAAACTTCAAAAATGGTGATTTGGCACACTGGCACACTAGCCATTCATTGAGGAAAGATGGTTTTCATGCCTACCTGCCTTTTGTTTGGACTCTTCCACTAGGCAGATGTCTCCTGGACCATAGGTTTTCAGTTTGGCCTATACATGAGAATTACTTGAGCCACTTTAAAAATAAACATCACTAGTCTCTACACAAGACCAGTCAAATCAGAATCTCTCAGGTGGGGCTTGTGCTTGTGAACAGGAACTATATTTATTTATTTTTTTCCTAATTCCCAGGAAAACACTTGGCATAATCAGATAGTTATGACCCCTACTCATTCATTCGTTTGTTTATTCATTGCCGAACACTTGAGCATGTGTTCTAGGCACTTTTAAGTGCTAGGGACAGAGCAGAGAATAAAATGGTCAACTCTTATCAACATTCTAATGGGAAGAAATAGACAAGTAGTATCAGGTGATGATGAAAGCTCTAAAAATAAGACATGGTAAGGGTATACAACCACATAATTTATCAAATAAAAACACTTTGAGAATAATTATTTATAATTATGCCAAGATAATGCAGATGAAACCAGGACTGCCCTGGATAAACTGAGATACATAGTCATTCTGGCTAAGGTATTAAAAAGCTATAAGGGAATGAGGTGCTTTTTAAAAATGATGTGCTGTGCAGGGAAGGCATTTCATAAATGAAAACATTTAAGCAGAAGCCTGAGGGAGATACAGGAGCTGGCCATGAAAATATTAGAGTAAGAGCATTCCAGGTAAACAGAACAGCATATGCAGAGGCTCTGAGGTAGAGGTAAGCTTGGCATGCCAGAGGAAAATTACAGAAGCCAGTTTGATTGGAATGAACAAAATAGAGTTCTGTTGAAGAAGTCAAAGGAGTGGCCAGATTTCATACCTTTTAGGCCTATGGTAAGGACTTTGGATTCTACATTGACACAGAAAGCTATATAATTTACTACATAATTTACATTTTAAAAGGATAACTCTGGTTGCTGTCTGTAGAAGAACCTTGTAAGATGGCAGGAGTGAAAGCAGGAAGATCAGTTAATAGTCTAGAGAAGAGATTATTGTGGTTCAACAAGTGTGGTAACCATGATAGTGATAAGATGTGATTAGATTCTGGATATGTGTTGAGGGTAGAGCTGAGAGGGTTTGCTATTAATTAGGTATGGGTTATGGGGGAAACAAGACACAGGAATGACCCCTCACTCTGTAGCTTGAGCAGTTAGAAGAATGTAGTTGTCAATCATTGAGATGGTGCAGACTGTGGGAAGCAGACTTTTGAGAGCAAGGGGAAACAGTGTAGTTTTGGACATGTTAATATTGAGACATAATAGGGGTGCTTGGGTGACTCAGTTGGTTAAGCGTCCGACTCTTGGTTTCAGCTCAGGTCATGATCTCACAGTTTGTGAGGTTGAGCCCTCCATTGGGCTCCATGCTGACAGAGCAGAACCTGCTTGGGATTCTCTCTCTCCCTCTCTCTCTACCCCTCCCCTCCTCTCTCTTTAAGTGAATAAATAAACAAACAAACATTAAAACAAAGATTGAGATACAATAGATATCGAAGTAGAGATGGTTACGAGGCAGTTGGATAATGAAGACTAGCGCTTAGGGGAGAAGCTAGCATTGCTTGCTACCATGTCTAAGAATATCCGCATTTCTAAACCTACAGAGCAAACACACTGATTCCTTCATTTGACAAGGTTAATTAGGAGGGCTTAAAAATATATCTTTTTAGGTAAGTACTGGGCTGTATTTTGCATTTGCAGAGGAAGGAGATTGATTTTCACAAAGCCTGGAAGTGAGGTGTTGTCCAGTGGTGATGTGTGTCCACTCGTTTCTCCAACAAAGGTAAATTCTAATTCCTATAAACCTAAGCTAACTTATAGTTCCTATTACCCCACTTTGTCAGTGAAGATCCCACACAGGGAAGCTGACTGAATAAGAAATTACTTTGAGGCTAAAGAAGTGAAACAGTTGACATTTACTTATATGTTCTATGGGTTTAGAGGGAAAAAATAGCCAACTCCAAGTCAAGCATATTAAAATATGAAAATTAAAAAGTCAGTGAAGGCTCATACAAGTTTCTAGTAATGTAAGCATAAATCTCATTCTGAAGCAAAATCTTATATTATCAATTAGAGTTCCCATTATTTATTGACTACTTGCCTACAGATTCTAAAGAAGCAATTGTCTTTCTTTTTCAAATGTAAAACAGATGGAAATTTGCTGTATCAGGAAAATCTATATTAAGCAAAAGAAAATATTTCCAATATTATTTCCTATATTATTTTGATTTCATCTCCTGCCTGAAACTCTTATTTTTCACTTTCTGAGGAGTTAGCTAAATTAGAAGTCAAGAATCTGAATGACTTGTTCTCAATAATAAGCATGTTTACACTGAAGCCAAAGTAACCTCTTGGTTTTAAAGTTTTGCCAAGTCACCAAAACACAATGTTTCTTTGGTTAAAAATAAAGCTCTTTTGATGTGAAATCAATGAGACCATAAGAAAAAAGAAAACTGACTTTTTTTTTTTTTTTTAATCAGGCTTCAAAGTTAAAAACCAGGAAAGTTTAGCTGCATCACCAAAACTCTGGGTGCAGTCCTATTGTTGGGCTATTTGCATAGATAAATGGCCCAGAAAAGGATTTGTTGATTGATGATCATTTTTATTCATTTATGGAATACCTGCTGTAAGTAGTTACTGGGCATGCAATGGTTAGCAAAACAGACAAAATCCCTGCCTTCATTTAGCATATGGAAGAAGACAAATTTTACTCAAATAGTTACTCAGATCAACATATAATTACAAACTTCAGTAAATGCTTTGAAGAAGAACAGGATGCCATGACAGAGACCAACTTAGGCTAGGGGAGCCAGGAAGGGCATCTCTGGTGAAGAAAGATTTGGCTGAGTTCTTTCTTAATTTTTTTTTTTTTTAACATTTATTCATTTTTTGAGAGAGAGAGAGCACAAGCAGGGGAGGGGCAGAGAGAGGGGGAGACACAGAATCCGAAGCAGGCTCCAGGCTCTGTCTGAGCTGTCAGCACAGAGCTTGATGCCGGGCTGGAACTCATGAAATGCAAGATCATGACCTGAGCCAAAGTTGGGCGCTTAACCAACTGAGCCACCCAGGCGCCCCACATTTGGCTGAGTTCTGATGATTCAGCATTAACTAGATCAGAGGGAGATGGGCAGGGGCAGTTAACAATGATCAGGGGATGGGAACAGCAAATCCAAAGCCAGAATTGTGAAGGTGTGGCATGCAGAAGAGAGCTCCTGGGTCTGGAAAGTAGAAAGTGAGAAGGAGAGTGGTTGGAGATAATCTAGAGATGTAGACTTTCAGGCCTAATTAAGGATTCTAAAGAAAAATAGGGGTGCCTGACTGGCTCAATTGGTACAGCATACAACTCTTGATCTCGGGGTTGTGAGTTCAAGACCCACACTGGGTATAGAGATTACTTAAAATCTTCAGGGGCATCTGGATGGCTTAGTCAGTTAAGCATCCAACTTTGGCTCAGGTCATGATCTCACAGTTCATGAGTTTGAGCCCCATGTTGGACTCTGTGCTGACAGCTCAGAGCCTGGAGCCTGCTTTGGATTCTTTGTCTGCCTCTTCTCTGCCCATCCCCCACTTACGCTCTGTCTCTCTCTCAAAAAAAAAAAAATAAAGATTAAAAAAATTTTTTAAATAAAGTATTTATAAAAAGAAGACAAAAATAGGCAGTCATTGAAATGTTTTAATTAGGAAAATGACATGACCATATTTTTATTTTTAAAAGTCAACTCTGGGGGTGCGCCTGGGTGGCTCAGCCAGTTAAGCATCTGACTTCAGCTCAGGTCATGATCTTGCAATCTGTGAGTTCAAGGCCCTCATCAAGCTCTGTGCTGACAGCTCAGAGCCTGGAGCCTGCTTCAGATTCTGTGTCTGTCTCTGTGATTCTCTCTTTCTGCCCCCCCCCCCCCCCCCCCCGCTCATTCTTGCTCTCTCTCTCTCTCTTTCTCACTCAGTCTCAAAAATAAATAAACATTTTAAGAAAAAAGTTTAAAAGTCAACTCTGGGGTAAAGTGAACTTTCACTTCCAGTAATAGATTTGGTAATTCAGGCTAATATTCTTACTGAGGAAATCCACATAAGTTGGACAAAATATTTTAAAAATCATTCTAGGAGCTAACATGAAGAATGAACGTAACAAGATCTGAGAGAAAGAAACCCAGAGAGGTGAGAATATTTAGAGCCACTTTTCCCAAAGAGGTGGCGGAGAAGCTGAACCAAACTTTTGACAGATTAACAGGGGAAGGGGTATAAAAGTTGAAGTCTGAGGAAGGTCAAGAGGCGTGACAACACGCAATAAGTTGGGAACCAAAGGACTACATTGGCAGTAATGGTAAACTAGAAATAGACTATCCCTTCTAGCTTCAAATCCTCTCAGGTCCCTCAATTGGATTAAGGTGATCTAGGATTGCTAGTGACCTTAATCTTTTGCCAGAAGCAAATATAAACCCTCCTTGGCCAAAGATATTATTTTAGACCTCAAACTATTTTTACAGTTATCTAAATGCAATATCTGACATTCACTTAAAAATAATCAGATAAGCATTCACAAAATGATGGGATATGTCAAAGGACACAGAAGAATCCATGAGTTGATAAAAATACTCAAACAAAGGGCAAAGAGAGGAGGGAAAACTCTTCTTTACAGAGGAATGCCAGTTAATAATGTAGATGGATTGATAGCATTAAAAAATAATTTTGTAACCACCAGAATAGTAAGTGATAAGGAAATGCTTATTAATGGATGTTAACACCACTGGGTAAACAATTGGAAAATAGGATATCCACATAGTCTCCAAGTATCTTCTTATGTATTATTAATAACAAAAGGAAAGAGGTATTTTGACAGTAGAGAAGTCTGATACACACCACCTTAACGAAATGATCACACTTAAAACGACCATTAACTGACATTATATGCCTTCTGATATGGTGAACAGAGGAGGACAAACCATCATCAATGTATTATTCTTATAAAGTATATATACATAAATATGTTTTTTAATTTGGCAAGCGTATACTGAAGTCTAATTGCAGAAAATTAGACTTGTTTTAGGAGCTGTGGAGAATAAGACCTAAGATAGTATAGTAATGTCTTCTTTAAATTCAAGTTTATAAGCTAGTTGGTAAGATAAGCCATCCAATGTAATTATATTACAAGAATTATTTTATTTGCCAAGATTTCAAAGATTTTTTTCAAATGCCTACCTGGTCATCCAAGACTCTAGCACTCTCCTGTATAAACTGTTGTCAATTGTCAATAGAAACAGTTATAACTCTGAAAGTAGTGCTTTCATTAGGACAATTTGATTTGGAAATCTTTAATTTTGCCCACTGAGCTATATATAGGTCAATTTACTTCAACAAAATGTCAGAGTCTGTTATGCCTTGGGAACTTTATGGGCACTGGGCATACATCTTCATAGTACTTTGCTAAAAGGCAAATCGTCCCCTGGGAGATGTATCTTTTTAAACTGCTGGTAGTCATTTCAATTTTAGTTTAAGGACTTTCCATCTTGAGAGTAGATTTTGACTGGGATAGAGAACATGAGGGCATTTGAGCACCCAAGGCATAAAAAGAGAGGTTTTCTTTGAAACAATCAAGTGAAGAAAATGGATGATGATTTTCTGTTATTGTTAAGAAAGTATGGGAGAGTTGAGGGATTTAGTTGTGGAGTTATTTCATGTTTTGTTTTTTTTTTGCAGAGAAGAAGATTGGTTGGTTACGTGTTGGTTGGTTAAGGAGAGAGGTTAAAGAGTAAAAGGGAGAGAAGAACATTACAGAAATTTAACCATACCTTGCCATAGCTACCTAGAACCTGTCTGGGGAGTAGGAGTAGGGCAGGTGGAAGAAACCAGTTCTAGAACATCAATATTTACTCTAAGCAAGAGAAAACAAACATACAAATCCAAATAATGGAACATTTTAAAGAACTCCTTAAAAATAATAATGTCATAAGAGGAAAAGAAAAAAAAAAAAAGCAGCACAACTATTCTAGATTAAAGGAAACCAAAGGTTATGCTTGATCTTTATGTATATACTGGATATTCAGAAAATGCTATAAAGGATATCATTCAATTAGGGAAATCTGAATATGTGCTGAATATTAGATAAATATATTATGGTATCAATATTTAATTTTTTGAGAGTGATGAGAGGTACTGTGATTATGTAGAAAAGTATCTCTGTTCTTAAGATAAAGATACACGTTGAACTATTCAGAGGGTGAAGCACCATGATATCTGTAGAGTCCTTTCAAATGGTTCAGGAAAAAAATATACATATATGCAGTACTCACTTTGCATAGTAGTGTAGCACTCAAGTGACCATGTGAAGTGAAATTATGCTAATTTTAATTATCAGTGGAAAAAATTACCAGTGTTCCATGAACTTTAAACATTTTTGTCAAAACATTATGATGGCCAGTTATAAATGTAAGAAAGTAAGAAAATAGTAAAACTAATTTTTAATTGGCACACTAGCATTTAAAAAAATAGAAACATTGAGGATTGAAGTATTGCATTTCTTTGTGAAAAACAAGTATAATTTGAACAGTTCTTCTGATCATATAGCTATTTGGATCAAGCATCTTCTCTGTGCCTTTGCAAATGGTCATACTTCAGAGTTTGGATCAGCTTGCACCAGTTTATCATTTGCGCTTATAATGCTGTGAAATATCTTCAGAAGTTCTTTTGATGTGAAGTTTTTGCCAATGTCACTTCCTCCAAGACATTTTCAACCTTTTCATCGTAACTACTTTCCTCCTTAATCTCAGTAACTTTGCATCTACTGAGTTCCTCTGGCTGTATATCTAGAGTGTTACTAATGGTGACAGTGTCAATATTCCCAGTTGTCTCTTTTGTACCTACATTTGTGCTTGATTCAGATTTCACTTTCAGTGTTATCACTTTTAACTTCTTTCCTGCACTTTCATCTTTTTGGCCAATTTCCTCTTTCAAATATCATTTTTGTAAAGGGTCATGTGAGTTTATCATGGGGAGAAAAGGAAGCAACACAATTGCATGCTTTGCTGTCTGTGTTTGAACTGAATAACAGATGTGCAGGGAGGGACCAATCATTGACAAATTTTGAAAGAAGTGTCTTGATTGGGTACTACGACTGATTGTAATGGGAATCTGATAATTATAGAGTGATTTGAAGATTGAAGCTCTGGCAGTGAAGTTGTCCTTTATGCAAATATAGTTAGTATACTATGGTAACAGAAATATGAATCATGCCATGTGTAACTGCCTGTATGTGTGTTTGTATACCTAGATATGTGTGTGGATCTCAATAAAGGATATAGAGGTGCCCATTGTTCTATTCTTGTAGCTTTTCTGTAAGTTTTAAACTTACCATAATAAAAGTTGGAGGAAGGAAGGAAGTAGGTCATGAGGAGACAAGACAATGCAATAGAAAACCTAGAGAAACAATAGGCAATAAAAACAGACCAACAGGATATCCAGAGAATAGAAAAGGCTGTGGAATCAAATTGCCTGGGTTTGAAACCCACTTTATCCATCAGCTCTGTGATCTTGGGCAAGTTATATAATCTGTCTGAATCTGTTTCCTCTTAAAAATAATGGAGATAAAAATATTACCTATTATATGGGACAATATAATGATTGAATAATCTGCATATGTGAAATACTTAGAACAATAGTGGTATATAGTAACTATAGTGTAAGCTGTTACAGGCTTGTTAAGATAGGGGAGGCTAGTGTGTTTAGACATTAATAAGAATCCAGAAGAGGGAGGTTGAAGTTGCAAGAAGGGACAATTAATGGATATAGTTCCAAAAAAGGTGGGAGGAGATGGGGTCCAAAGCAACAGAGGAGTTGGTCTTGGACTAAAGAATATCTCTATTTTAACAGGAGGGGAAGAGAATAGGATGGCTAAAGGTATAGGTTGGGTAATAAATTTGCTAGGGAGAAGGTATTATAAGGCAATGACTTCTTATTTCTCCAGGAAATAAAAGGGGAGTTATTTTTGGAGAGTGAACACTAAGATAGGGGATTAGAGGTTAAAAAGAGTAGGAGAACACTTGAAATGGCCCTTCTAGAGAGCAAGAGAGCAGTTGACCAAAGAATTATAACAGAATTGTTAGCAGTGTTGAGGACCAAGAGCTAGTCACCTGAAAATTATAGTCATATCAGCTTGCCCTTTTGTGTTTCTCAGTTGTGGTGCACAGTTGCCTGGGTGCAGGCATGGAAGATATGGGCCATTGAGTTCATCCAAGCTTGAAGTTTTTCCAGATTGATGTTATGAAACAATAAAGAGACAAAGGAACTTAGGGTATTGGCAAGAGGAATACTGAAAGTATGGACCATGAAATCTAACCTGGGAGTAAGAGAAGCAGGAGAAGGCTAGTGATGAGAGAAAGTAAAGGAGACCATGAATCAGAGAAGGCTCCCCTTGAGGTCAAGTAATGGTCCTAATGAGAATTGTTTAACAAGCAAACTAGCCATTTTCTAAATTAGGTTAATCCATCAACCACCTGGAGTCTGTGTAAGCACTGGAGTTGAAAAGTTGAGAGACAAGTTTTCTTTGGAGAACTGTTGGAGTACCCTGGTTTTTTCTTTTTCTTCCCTTCTATCCTAGGTGAAGGGAGTGGTGCTCCTCTTATACCAGGTGAGAGAGAGATTTTAAGGAAACCATTGAAGAGCTTCAAATGTGCCTCCTTGAGTTTGAAGAGTGTAAGGGCTGGTAAGAGAAGCTCTTACCAAATTAGGTATGTGTGGTGGCAGGATGGGATTGAGGGGAGGGCAGTATGTAAAGCTGTGTTGGGAGCAGGCTACACACATCCACCAGCAGCTGGGCAAGGGGAAAGTGAGTATTTCTCCTGGGTCAGATGCAGGGCTATGGGAGGAGCCAGTCTGGAGCTATCTCAGGTTGCATGACTAGCTTGAGGGAGTGGCCACAAGATGGCCAGGGGCTGAGGAAGAAATTGTAGGTCAGTGGGAGGTGAGAGACATTGCCTCCATCATGGCAGCTTACTGGAGTGATCCAAGTGGGAAATATCTCTTCAAAACTCACAAAAAATAGCCAAAGGAAAGAGTCAACAATGGGATTCTGCCATCCCAAAGGCTGCAATGATGGATTGTGTCTGTGCCAATCAAGTGAAACCACAACCTCTCCTCTCTCCTCTTGATCCAATCCGGGAGGATACAGAGGCAGTTGAACTGGAATAGGATGGAGAGGAAAGAGAAGCTCTCTCCCTCCACAGGCTTTTCATCGAGCAGCAGGAACAAGATGAGGGAGGAGAGGAGCTTTAGCTTTGAAGATGGTTCAAATTCTATTGAACATTTTAATGATTGCACTGAGACTTTTCTTGTGACTGAGAGTTCCAAGAAGAATTTTTATAACCTGAAAGCCAGAAAAGTTAGTGGTCTGCTCTAGTAACAAGGAAAACAAAACAAAAACTAGCTTAGAGAGGGAGTTGAAAGGGCAATTGGGAGCAAAAAGGAACTCACCTTATAATTCTGCCCTCTAGAGTTGCAGCTCATTCACTGTAATACTGATTACCCCAGATTAGTGAGATAATGCTGGCAAGGTCCAGAGTGTGGCTGTGGGTGGGGCAGGCTGTGAAGGAGTGGAATAGAAGGTCATTGAGGGTGAAGAGGCCAAGAAATGAGAGGTCTGGTGTTGGATGAGTCATCTTTATGAATGCCAAATGTTGGGGTAGAAAGACTACAAGCTTTGTGCAAGTGGTTCTTAAACTTAGGAGTGTATTAGAATCACCTTGAGGGCCATTGAAAGAGACAGTCTTGTTGAAGTAAGATACGGCCAGGGTTTCTATCTATTTTTACTAAGTTTCCAGGTGATGTGGAATAGACAACAAAGTTTGAGAACCACCACCCAATATTTAGTGGAGAGAAGTAACTGGTTAGTATATAACAGTATCTACCAGAAGAAAGGAAGAGAGGGTAGTTTAGCCAAATAGCAGGGGCCCCTAGGATGCAATTTTTTGTTGCCCTTTTATGGGTAAGAAAGTGGTGGTCTGGAAACAGTAATGGAGACAATAGCCTCCTAACTCATTATCCATAGTTACCACTTTCCTCCCTCCCTCTTTCCTTCCCTTCAGCTCTCTTGTGAAAATTTGTGAGTGTTAGGTGTTGACTTGTGTCTCCTCAAAAAAAAAAAGATATGTTGCAGTCCTAATCTCTAGTACCTTAGGATGTAAACTTATTTGGAAATAGCACCACAAAAATTTAGAAATAGATGTAGTTAAGATAAAGTAATACTAGAGTAGGGTACGCCCCTAATCCAACATAAGTGGTGTCCTTAAAAAAAAAAAAAAAAGATGGCCATGTGAAGACACAGAATGCCATGTGATGATGAAAGCAGATATTGGTGTTACACAGCTGTAAACTACAGAATATCAAAGGTTTCTGGCCAACTACCAGGAGCTAGAAAGAGGAAAAGAAGGATCCTCTTACAAGTTTCAAAAGAAGCAAGGCCATGGTGACACCTTGATTTTGGGGTCCTGACCTCCAGAACTGGGAGACCATACATTTCTGTTGTTTTAAGCCACCCATTTATGACACTATCGTGGCAGCCGTAGGAAACTAATGCAATGAGATATTCCTTTTTTGATGTGCTATAAATCATCTCTTACATTCTGCCCATGATGTGTCCCTGCCCCTTTCTACTGAACTTACAGTTTCAGGACACAGAGAAACCATATATAAGTCAATGGATGTCACTAGAACAAGAAAAAGTTCACTGCTTCTCCACCTACTTAAGCTGAAATACAATATACTTTGTGTTCTTGTTGGAGTTTTGAGCCCCCACACTGGCTTCTACAATTATTATTGACAAATGAATCAGTTCATACAAGACGGTAACTTATTAGAGTAGGTGTATGTGAAAGTTATTTTGAAAAAAAGGAAAAGAAGCCTATAAAATATACTCATGCGCTGCTCTCACATGAAAGCATTCCCATGAGGAATCTTAAACAGTCTTCATTAAAGGGCTGAAAAACTTCTTGGCAGTTGTATGTAATGGCTTCCATTTCCAAAAGCCCTCCCATCCTCTGATTCTCATAGTTCTTCTCTTTTTCCCAATATTGAAAGAAAATCTTGGGCCATTCCATGGCCCAAGAGCTCACACTAACTGACTCCAGGAAAGACAAAGTTCCATTCACAGCATATCTCATTAAGCTATCTAAAGCCTGCCACAGTCCCTAAGAGGGTGGTTCAACCAAGAGGTTGGTTCAAGATATACCTTGCAGCCTAGAAATGCTCCCTCTAGAAATTTAATTTACAGAAAAACCCCAAAGGGCCAAGTAAAGGACTAAGGTGGCTTGCAGATTCTAGAGAGAGGATAGAATAGTTACTAGGTGAGCTGAGTAGTCCAAGATGAACGTTCAAAAGAGGGATTATGTGCTAAATCTTTTACATCAGACCTTAAACATGAGCAGGGTTCATTAAAAAGGCATCTGGGCCAGAGATTCTTGCCCAGCTTTGCACATACATGGTTTCAAACTCTCTCCAGTCATAATCCTGCCTTTTACTAGACATTTTCACTTGGATGCTCTGCAGCTACGTGAAACTCACCATACCTAAAACCTTAGTGCATCTCAGCCCCGTTTGCCTCCCCCATATCTGTCTCCTCTTGAATTTCCTTTTCTTTAAGTGTTTATTTATTTTTGAGAGAGAGAGCACAAGCAGGGGAGGGGCAGAAAGGGTGGGGGGACAGAAGATCCGGAGTGGGCTCTGCACTGATAGCAACGAGCCTGATGCGGGGCTCATGCTCACGAACCTTGAGATCACGACATGAGCCAAAGTTGGACATTCAACCAACTGAGCCACCTAGGCACCCCAAATTCCCTTTTTATATGCTCTCCGAAACTGCCAAAGAGTTATGTGCTTGTACTTTCTCAAATGCAACTGTTCCATCTCACCTGCTCTCCAGTCTGTCTTCAGTATCCTTCACATTCCTGAAACTGCCTGCTTAAGACCTCCATGACCCTTGTGGCATCCAGTCTAATAGTCACTTTACTCTCCTCATGCTCCCAGCTCAGTAGTATCAAGCTGCATACTTCTCACCTGACCATTCTCCTTTCATGACCTCTGGTATATTACACATTGTGGTTTCTTTTCCACTTCCTTTCCCTGTTCCTCTCTGTCTCCTTACATTTTCCTCTTCAATCTGTAAAATATGGAGTTCCTCTAACATATCTTTAAATACCATCAGTCTATGTTGATCAACCATATATCAAATAGGCTCCAGACTTGTAAATAGTAATTACTAATTTGACATCTCTCTCAATGACTCTCGGCATTCCAGACATACTATAGCCCCAACCAAACTCTTAATTCCCTTTCAACTCCTCCCAGCTCAACCTGTTCTTCCCCAGTCTTCCCAATTCAATAAATGATATTCTATTTCATGCAATTGCCCAAGCCAGAAACTTCTTTGTTTCCCTCATCTCCTACAGCTGATCCATCCATAAACCTAATGATTCATACCTTCACAATAAATGTCAAATGTACTTCTCTTTATCTCCCTTAGACTACTTTGGTCTAAGCCAACACCTGGTCCCCAAACTGATTTCTCTGATACACTTCTTACCACCTTTACCTCAACGCCAGTCTCTTCATCCAGAACAGTCAGAGAGTAAACTCTTAAGAGCTTCCAAATATAGCCTACAAGGCCATGCATGCTTTGGCTTTTGCTAGCCTCTCCAAGCTCATCTCATTCTGTGCTCTCCTGCACCCACAGAACTTAAATCTGCTGTTCTTTCTGTTCCCCAGACCAGCCTAGCTCTTTCCTGCCTGAGGACTTTGCATAAACTGTTCCCTTTCCTGAACACTCTGCCTACTTCTTTAATGTGTATTCCCTTCACCTAATTACACTCGATATTAGGTACAGGGATTGACATAGAGTAGGCTTTCAGTAAGTATTTCCTGAAATAGGGCAACAAATGGATCTGACCTGAAAATTCCTCCAACAACCCATTGGTTAGTGAGTGGGACAAGGTGAAACCACTTAGTCTGTGCCATAAAATGCCTGTTAGAAAAACAGAATGAAGTTCAGGGATGCCTGGGTGACTCAGTCGGTTAAGCATCCAAGTTCAGCTCAGGTCATGATATCACGGTTTGTGAGTTCAAGCCCCACGTCAGGCTCTGTGCTGACAGCTCAGAGCCTGGAACCTGCTTTAGATTCTTTGTCTCCCTCTCTCTCTGCCCTCTTCTGCTTGCACTCTGTCTCTCTCTCTCTCCCTCTCTCAAAAATAAACAAACATTAAAAAAAGAAAAAAAGAAAAACAGAATGAAGTTCAGAGAGACATCCAAGTTGGTCCTCCTTTTCCTTAGGGATTCTACCATCCCCTCATTGGGCAGTTAAGAAAGTAACCAAAATATTGAAAGACTATTTAACCAGCATGGGACAATTTAAATGCTTTCAGAAAAAGTTAGGGTATAAATCACAAATAATAAATACCCACTTACACAGCAGCAGTAAAGAAAGAGGACTACTTACCAAATGGTTAGTATAGACTCCTGATTCCCATCATTTTCATCATAAGGATTTGATTCATTATACTCTTCCTATAAGGACCTCATATTTTTAAAAACATCTGTCTAGTAAACAAACTACATTCATCATGTAATAATTTACTTTTCCACTTCTAGTTAGACATATATAACCCCTATTTAGAGCATTTAACCAGCATGCTATGAAAATTGGAAGCCAAAGTAGGGCCAGGTAGCTTTGTTTTAGTATTATTAAAATTTTTACTGGGGTTTTTGAAATATTTAAAATATCTTGCAAACTCCCACCTGGTATTCTATTCAAGGCTTTAGCCTATGTAAAGAAAATAATACACATGGTTCATTTATCTTTTCTTCAAAAAAATCTCCCTGTGG